>NC_058386.1:45991136-46294166 GCF_018350175.1 Felis catus | reverse complement strand
TGCACCCTCCGTCATACCATGGAAAAGGTGAGTCTTTTTGATGTCAGAAGCTGGTTTAGCTTTATATCATACCTTTGTTCTCCTTGATCTCAGATACACTTCTGGTTTTTCATAGGGTATATAACTAGATACACAGACTGTATGTTTTGTCCAGCAAACTTTCCCAGCTGTGTGCTCAAGTGCTTGCTTACATATGAAAGATTGTCCCATTGAATGATTTTTTTTTAACTAGAAAATAACATTTTCTGTCCTTAACATTTACTACAGTAATAAATCTTACCTATAAAGTCCCCTTTGGCAGTATAGGTTTTTTGAACCAAAAACTGTTAATGAGGAACTGGGATACCTTTCACCAAGTATATGTCTTAAAGTTGATTCCCTTATAGGAGTATTTCTCATGTATTCACCTGTGAGCACATTTTCCAAACATTGTATTTTGGAGTTGTAAAAGTAGTAAAGTTTGGGGAATATTATAATAGGCCAGATACTTTAATAAGCATTTGCAGATACCCGTTGTGCAGATTGGAAAATTAAGACGTTTATATGTTTATTTTAGGAAACACAAAGCAGTGGAAAAAATGACAAAGTAATTAGAAAAGAGAAAAATGTTTATGGGGCACATGGGTGGCTCAGGTCATGATCTCGCAGTTCATAAGTTCCAGCCCTGCATCAGGCTGCCTGCTGTCAGCACAGAGCCTGCTTCACATCCTCTGTCCCCTTTTCTCTCTTCCCCTTCCCCACTCATGCACATTCTCTCTCAAAAATAAATTTTTAAAAACATGAAAAAAATTTTGTAACATCAACATAAGACCTCAAAGGGGAGAAGTAGGGAGGACAAATGTCTTATTTCCTCCTATTAATTCTTTGTCAACAGTCATCATGTGAATGTTATTGGACTTCCATTTTCCTCTCTTGGGACACTGTTTCCTACATTTATAATTAGTGTTGCAATTTGCATTTTTGTGCATGGTTTTGTCACATTTAAGATTTGTTTTTCTCAGAGATTCCTAGAAATTGGATGAAAACGTATGAGTATTTTTTAACTTGCTTGCCAAAAAGGTGGAACCACTTTATACTTCTGTGTGTATGAGTATACATCTCGCATTCATTCACCCAGCCTATTTGATTTCATCTGACAGGAGCAAAATCAAAAGAAGGAGCACTATTAAAAACAGCATATATACTGATCCAGGGCAAGAGACAGCCCAACAGGGAAGAAACAGCTACATACAGATGGAATTCTGACTTTAAAACAAAATACTTAAAACGTTTAACGTTTATACAACTTAAAAAATGCTAGGAAGGGGCACTGGGGTTGGCTCGCATCTGACTCTTGATTTCCGCTCAGGTCATGATCTTATGGTTTGTGATTTAAAGCCCTGCATTGGGCTCTGTGCTGACAGTGTGGAGCCTGCTTGGTGTTCTCTCTTTCTCCCTCTCTTTGCCCCTCCCCTGCTCAGTCTCTCTCTCTCAAAATAAATAAAACTTTAATTTTTTTTAAATGCTAAGGGGGCACCTAGGTGACTAAGTCGGTTAAGCGTCTAACTCTTGATTTCAGCGCAGGTCATGATCTCATGGTTTGTGGGTTTAGGCACCACGTCAGGCTCTGTGCTAGCAGTTGTGGAGCCTGCTTGGGATTCTGTCTGTCTGTCTCTCTCTCTCTCTGCCCCTCCCCTGCTCACTCGCTCTCGCAATAAATTAATAAACATTTAAAAAAAATTTAATGCCTGGAAAATATAGGTTCTTGTTGGATAAGAGCTTTCTAAGCTTAATTGTATTTAGGATTATGAGGAGCAAAGGAAGATCAGTGGCAGTTTTAATGTATCAAGTTGGCAAAATGTAAATGCTTGATAATATCCATTGAAGGTATGGGTATGGACAACCAGGCATACTCTTACTTTTTTGGTAGGAGTGAAAATTGGTGCAGCCACATTGGAGGGCAATTTGGTACTGTCAGTTTGAGATATTCTTTGACCTAGAAATTCTATGACTAGGAATTTATTTGATAATTAAAATCAAGTATGCCAAGGTACATATACAAGAATGTTCACTATAGAAGAAACTGGAGATCTAATGTCCAGCAGAGGACTGGATAACTAAATTACAGCACATTCTTTATAGTGAAATTAGACTTTTCAGTATTTAAAAAATGAGAGTTTAGGATTATAGCTTTACAGGCAAGATATTGGGGTTAATATGTTCAGCTAAAGAGATGACTGATTTGGTAAGGAAAGCATTAAGGTTCCAAAAGATGTTTGTGAACATAGTTCACAAAGGAATGATAATGGAAAATACAGTAGTTATTTTCTTTATACCTTCTTGTATTTTCTATTGATTAATGAGTCCTTTTGTGAAGACCAAAAGCATAATGTGTAAGCCCTATAGTTTCAGAGCAAGCCATCTGTAAATAGTTCAGTATTTCCTGTGTCTAAGACTGATGATTGACTTTGAGGCATAAAGAAACGTTTAATTTCGTTCTTAAACACTGAGTGGATATTGGTATTGCATATTTTTAGAGTTTGAACCATTCTGGTTTAAAATTGGGACAGCATTTGGGAAGGCTAGGAGCTGGCACTTACATGTGAGGGCTATAATTTAGATGATCAGTGGTCTAGATACATTTCCCAATTTCTATAAAGATAACATGCCATCTGTTATAATAATTGATAGTTTTGGGATGTGCTGAATCCTGTAACTTTTTATAAGCCACATATTTTGAATCAGGAAGGAATGGGACTTAAAAGACCCAAGTGCATCTTTTCCCAAAAACCTAAAACTATCATCCAGTGTCTTGAGGCAGAGTTTGGATAGTATTTTAATCCTTGGTAACTCTTCCTTGAATGCAATTGGAGTTTTAGAAAGTGGTCATTAATCCACATTGCTTCTTCCTTTCTTTACTAGGTGGTTCGCTCAGCAGCTACAAGTGGAGCTGGTAGCACTACCTCTGGTGTTGTATCTGGCAGCCTTGGTTCTCGGGAAATCAATTATATCCTTCGTGTCCTGGGGCCAGCTGCATGCCGCAATCCAGACATTTTCACTGAAGTAGCCAACTGCTGTATCCGCATTGCCCTTCCAGCCCCTCGAGGCTCAGGAACTGGTGAGTTTCTCCCCTTCTCCTGGCCTTTGAGACATTGAAGTCTATGGCCTAGTGTAACCCCAGAGATAACTTGGAAAGCTTCCTTAAGCAAGTGTTGGGACATGTGGGCCAGTTCAGAGGTACTTCAATATTTCTTATGTCTATCTGTCTATCTTACTTGCCCTGTGGTAATCCCTGCCAGAGACACCAAGGACTCATTTGGTCTAGTCCTTGCCCTCAAAGAATTTGTCTTAGTGTGACAACAGAGTGTGAATGGTTTACAGATAAAGTGGTAATTGAGGGACAAGTGGACATGTGACTCACATGGTACAGTAGGAAGTACACTGTATCATCAGTGTGTTCTTGCCCAAAATGTTTGGCCCATATTTAATTATGAGGAAGCAATTAAATGCAAATTTTGAGACATTCTATAAGACAGCTCACCTGCACTCTACAAAAATATTAATGTCATAAAGGGAAAAAAATGCAAGGTTCTCCTAGATGATGAAACTAGAAAGAACTACCAACCATGATGGGACTCTGGACCCAGGTAAAGAGATTTGGAGAAATTTGAATACTGTATATTAGATGATTATATCTGTGTTAAATGCCTTGGGTGTTAATGATGGTATTATGGTTATGTAGAAAAATATCTTTGATCTTAGCATCTAGATGAAAAGCATATGGGTGCTTTACTAACCTTTCAACTTTTCTGTAGGGTTGTGGAGGGAGAGTTGTGTTTTGTTTTGTTTTGTTTTTTAATAAAATGTTGGGAAGGGAGCTAATTATTTTTGGAAGCCCCCAGATATGTGCCTGACCTCCTGTGCTGGGCATGTCTCCTGTATGATCTCATTTAATCCTCAAATTTTAGGAATGAAAAAAGAATAATTTTAGGAGTGAGAAAATTAAGGTTTTTTGAAGTAATCTGGCCAGTGATTCTGTAACAGAACTGGATTTCAAAACCAAGTCTCCCCCAACTGCAAAGCCTGTACTCTTTTTACTATTTGGTACTGCTGTAATAAATTCTGTGGGATTTAGGGAAAGTAAAAGCTAGATTTCCTAGTAGGCTACTTGAACGTTGTTTGGAAATGGCTTTTTGTCCCAAGCATGTGTGTTTATACAAACCCCCTTCTGAGTCTTTATTAGTAATCAAGTATAGGTACTGGTTATGAGTCTTTATCAGTAATCAAGTATAGGTACTGGTTCACTGTTGACTGATTTTTCTCTGTCTGACTTTGGCTTAGCTTCAGATGATGAATTTGAGAATCTTAGAATTAAAGGTCCTAATGCTGTACAGCTAGTGAAGACGACCCCTTTGAAGCCCTCACCTCTGCCTGTCATTCCTGATACCATCAAGGAAGTGATCTATGATATGCTGAATGCCCTGGCTGCATACCATGCTCCAGAGGAAGGTATGTATCTAGTCTACCTCAGGAGGCCGGGCACTTTGCCTGGATCTCTCAACCAACTTATGGCATAGTGAGCACTCCTTGTGTGCCCATGTGCACTTCTCTGAAAAAACCAGTGGTCATACATTATGACAGATGGCAAGGTAGTGGTGAGTCTTAAAGCAAGGCATCTGACCTTGTGGGGGTGACCTATAGGAAGGTTTCTTAGAACAAGTGGTTTCTGAAATAAGTGTTGAATGATAAGAATGAGAATGCTGACATATGAGAGTCTATCCCATACAGAGGGAAGAATGAACAAAGATTAAAGAGGAGATAATGGCATCTTGTGGGCAGGAAAATTTATACCAAAAAGTCTCTAATGTTTTCATTCTCTTTGTTGCTAAAACATCTTTGTTTCCAAAAAAACTGGGATCAGTATTAGAAGGTGTGATTAGGCTTCCTGACCTTTGAGACCACCATCCCAATCTACCTTTATTCCTAGTTAAGGTGCTGCTTGTAAGTACTGGTAAAGTCATGAGTGAATTAATTGGAACTTAAGATTGCATTCCAGTCATATCCTTCAGGATTTTATTTAGGACATACTTAATTGATAGGTCCCACAGAATCGCCAAAAATTGGTGAATATAATCTTTAATTAAGTCAAAATATGAGTCTTTGGTGCTTTTCATCTATTGAGCACTTTGATCCATATAGAGCTTCTTGCTTCTACAACCATAGAACCTTTATTCTACCTCACATATCAGCCCCACCCCCCAAAATAATTTAGCTTATATAGCTAGGTAACCATTTATTGATCTCTGTTGCACTAGGTATAATACCAAGTATGTTCATTTAAGCTTAGTTGTGAAGCTGAGGAAAGTGAGAAAAATAAGTAAATTGCTTGTGGTCACAAAACTAGTTAGTAAAAGAATGAGGCTTTCCACCATGCTCTCTTGGTCATAACTACGTTTCTCCTCTTAAGTGAAAGTCTAGCCACATCACTATGTAAATAGTCACAGTAAGTGAAGTGAAACTGACCAAGCTGCCAAATAGGCATTAGCATTGCATAGTTATTAATGAGTTTTGTTTTGTTTTTGTTTTTCTAGCAGAGAAATCTGATCCTAAACCTGGGGGTATGACCCAAGAGGTTGGCCAGCTCCTGCAAGACATGGGTGATGATGTATACCAGCAGTACCGGTCACTTACTCGTCAGGGCAGTGACTTTGATGCACAGTCAGGTTTTTCCATTAATGTAAGTCAATTCCAACCTCCTGTCTTCCTTCTCGCTTTCTGATACCTATGTGTTCTCCATATTTAAGGTTATGCCAGGGAAATTTCAAAGGTATTAATTTTGATGTATCTGTAAATTATCTGTTGCCTAAGAATGAAGATAAATTTGGGGTATCCCTGGGATTTTTCTCTCTTTGGATTGGAAATATTAAATTCATTTTTCATTCTCATTGTCCCTTGTACGTGCCCCCAATCTTCCAGTCACTGTTTATAATGATAGCTTCCCACAGATTATAGTATGTACGGAGTGAAGATGGTTAAAAGATCAGCCAAAGAGTCTGTAGCATTCGTAATGAGTACCCTGGGAAGGGTTCCTACCATTTAGAGACAACTGTCTCTGAAATTAATAATGGCTCAGGGGTATTCTTCCTCCATAGAGTCAGGTCTTTGCTGCAGATGGTACCTCCACTGAGACTTCCACATCTGGGACATCCCAAGGAGAAGGTAATGGTTTACTTTTCTCCCTCTTTTGTTGTTACTTTCTTGAGAGAACAAAGAAACTGTGGGTGTCCTGGGCAGGGGATATGGGAATACAGGCATAATTGTCACATTTACTTGTCTAAGTGAACTTTTCTCAAGGGTGAGCTCCATGTTCTGTAAGTAAAGGATTTCTCTATGCTAAAATTAGTAGAACTGTGACTTACCTAACAAAGTAATGGTTGCTGTGGTGAGATCTTTTAGATCTACTCTTTAAACCACCACATATATTTCTTATGGTGGGTTTTATGCTGGCGTATAGAGCTTTGGTGCCAGTGACACAATTCTAGCCATAAACCTTGCATGGTGGATTCTAGCAGTGTTACCAGAGCCCATTGGCTACTTAGTCAACAATTAGAGAAATGTCACATGGAAACAATTCTAAGGATACCTTCCAAGAGCTGCTGCTTCTTGGATAGGAAAGATCTTTGAGATCTAACCAAGGAGATACCATACTTAATATAACTGCTGGAATGGAGGCATGCTGGGATAAGGTACAGTGGGCACATGTACCCACTATGTCTCCGTATTCCTGGATGAGACAGGAAAGTATTTATGGAGGAGATCAGAATTTGAATTTAGTTAGATAAGTAAATGTGTGCCAGGGAGACATGTGGGAAGGAAAGGTAAAAGGGAGTACGTAAGGTGTCTTTGGAGAACTCTTAGTACAGTATTTCTGGAGTGCAAAATTTTGTATAAAAGGAGGGAAATGGCAGAAGATATGTGAACAGTTGGGCAAAGCCTCCCTGCTGCACCATATCCACAAATTATATCTGAGACCTGTCATCCTATGTGTCCTTCCACTGCATTATGAGGAGGACATTCCATTTGTATCAGTGACCTAAAGTGGAATAGAAGTAGTATTCTCTTTCCACATAAGGCTTGATGTTTGCCAGTATTTCAGTGTGAAATTGAACCAGTGTTTGACTCTTTCTCAACAGCATCAACTCCAGAAGAGTCTCGTGATGGGAAGAAAGATAAAGAAGGGGACCGAGCCTCTGAGGAAGGCAAACAGAAGGGCAAGGGCAGCAAACCTTTAATGCCCACCTCCACTATTCTTCGTCTTCTGGCAGAGTTGGTGAGGTCCTATGTTGGTATCGCTACTCTGATTGCCAACTACAGCTACACTGTGGGCCAGTCTGAGCTGATTAAAGAGGTAATATTTCTAGTCTGTTTAAGATTTGATACTGTCATCATTTGGATACAAATGTGTCAGACAGTTTGCTAGGAACCTGCACATGTTAGCCCAATGTTGAGAGGCAGAGGCCTCTTAGACACGTTAAAGAAGCTAGGCTTTTCCCCATGATGCAGAGCTATCGGGCTCATTACAGGGAGTGAGTTTGTGCCATTTGTTAATTTGTTTGCAGAAAATCACTTGTTCTGCAGTGTAAAGACTGCAAAACGCAAGATTTGGAGTCAGACCAATTAGGAATCTGATGTAGATAGCAATCTAGGTAATACAGGATCTTGGTGAAGTTGTTGGGGAAAAAAATGGGTAAGTTGAAGAGATGTTTTAAAGGTAGAAATGGATCTTTGGAAAATAAAAACAAAATCGAGGATTCCGATGTTTCTTGTTTTATGTTTTTCTATTCCTTTTATGTTAGAAGAAATGGCTTGAAGAGAAAATGTGTAATTTGAAAGGTATCTGTGGTTTGTCTACATAAGGGTGTCTAAGGGACAGTAGAATAAGCCAAATAGACAAAATGGCTGTTTATCTTCCAGATATACTCACACCTGTGCAAAGACACCTGATATGGTAATAGTATTGGTAACATAGAACATAAGGAAAGCCTAAATGTTTATCAGAGCTGTGGGAAAGAAATGTCTTGATATGGAATTGATCATGTTCCCATATACATAAAAGGGGTGCCCAAGGAGATTTTTTTCAAAAAGGGAACCTTGTTTGGGAGGCTATATTTTAATTTCATGGTTAGTAAGCAGTAAATGGTCTGAGAGTAGAGTAGGGGCATTAATGTTGCAGGCAAAGAATATGAAATCAGCTGCCATTTTTAAGCTAGTTTTACTTTAATCTGAGTTTTTTAAAATACATACAAAAATATGCAATTCCTGAATGAGTCGTTAGTTTTTCTTGGATGACTATTACCCAAATTAAAACATTAAAAACTCCACAAAAGTTTACCCCTTCATGCCTTTCTACAGCTCCCCCTCCCTTTTAAACTTCCATAATGTCAACCATTATCTTGAGTTCTGTTGTCATAGATTGGTTTTGCACTTTATATAAATAGAATCATACAGTGTATATTCCTTTGTTTGCAATATCCATTTTTGTGTGTGGTAGTAGTTTATTTGCTGTATAGGATTCCATTGTGTGAATGTAACACAGTCTTGTCCATTCTAGTGCTAATAGACAATTGGGTAGTTTTCCATTTTACAGGTATTGAAAGTAGTGTTGCTACAGTCCATTCTTATATATGTCTTGGTGAACATATACAGTTGACTCTCGAACAACGCAGGGATTTTAAGGGTGCTGACACCTCCTTCCCCTCTCCTCACGTATGTAGTTGAAAATCTGCATAAACTATTGACTCCCCCAAATATTTTACTAATACCCTCCTGTTGACCAGAAACTTTACCAATATCATAAACACTCCATTAACACATATTTTGTATGGTTACATATATTAGAGGGAGAAAAATGTTATTACCCCTGAGAAAAAATAAAATTGTAATTTCTGCTTGGATCACTAATTCTTAGATTGTTGCAACTTTGAGCTGAAACTCTTAAATACAAATTTGCTTGTTCACAATTTTTTTAATTAAATAGAAAGAAACAATTTAATCAAAACTATTTAATTTCAAATGAAAAGGCAGTAAGGGAAATAAAGACTTGCTAATGGTTTCAGTAAAAAAAAAAATGTAGAGAAAATGTATTTACAGTATGGCACCAATATATTGAAAAAAAATCTGCATATAAGTGGACCCACACAGTTCAAATCCGTGTTATTCAAGGATAAACTGGATTAAGTGTTTCTATTAGGTGTTAACATGCCTAAGGAGTAGAATTGCTGGTCTCTTCAGCTTTAGCAAATGGCACCAAAAGTTTTCCAGAGTGGTTGTGTCCATTTATATTATTACCAAGCACAGCATGTGGTATGCTTGCCATACCTCCTTGCCAACACTTGGTATTTTCTTATTTTTCATTTTAGCTGTTCTAGTGGATTACTACAAATCCACTAGATTTTGCATTATGGTTAAAATATCCTTTTCTGTATTGGCTATTTGGATATTCTCCTGTGAGGTGTCCAAGTCTTATATTCTTGTTCTCTACTGAATTTTTTACATATTCTAGATACAAGTCCTTTGTGGAGTTATGTATACTAAATATACATTAGGCTTTTATTTCAAAGCTTTTACTCATTATGCCAGTTGTAGTTAATATAAGCATTCCTTGTGGAATAAGACATTTAATTGCAAATTTATTAAGTATCTATTATGTGTCACATGACCTTGTGGTACTGGGTACTCCTAGGTGATTTACAAATACTGTTGATTAATCCTTACCTCAGCACTAGAAGGTTGTTGGTATTGCTCCCCTTAATAGAGAAGTAGAGAAGGCTCAGAAAGGTTAGTAACTTGTTCAAGGCCAAACTGCAGAGTAACAGGATTAGAATTGTAATCCAGGTCTCTGGTTATAAATCCAAGTCTTTTACTACATCACCCTGCTTTCCCAAATTGCAAAGCTTTTTTTCCAGTTTTTACTAATAATGTTACATAACATATTTACACAATTTTGTATTTTATTCAGTACTGGGGAATTTTTATTTCTAATAGTTCCATCTTAACCTAGCCACCGTATCTAATTTTCCAGACTCTAGAATTCTTCAATGCAGTTTTTATTGAGGCAAAATTTACATAAAATCAAGCATTTTAAAGTGTACCGTTGAGTGGCATTTGGTACATTCAGTGTTATACAGCCATCCTTTCTAATTAACTCCAAAATTTTGATCCAATATCTGCTTAAATGACAATAGAACTAAGCTTCTTTCTAATATAAAGAATTATCAGGACAGAAGTCCTTGTTAGAAGGAACAAGTCTCACGTAATTTCTTTCCCTTGTTGGGCCTTTTTTTGCTATTTACTTTGCATTAAATATTTTTGCATATCTATCTGTGGCTGTGCTGTTTCTCTTTTAAATGCCTATTTTTAGCCTAGGGTCCTTAGCACATTATAGGTATCAGTAAACATTACAACTTAATTGAATACGTGAAGGCATTATAGCACTTAATTATGAACAAGATTTGAATCCTTGCCATTGGTTAAGTTCTTTGCACAGGCCCTGTTTCTTTGGGCCTCATATTACCCATCTGTCAGAATGGGAAAATACTGAACTTGCCTTAACTGTTCTATAGGTTTACTGTGAACAGTTCTTTTAAATACCACACATAAAAATGTTTTGAGAAATATCAAGTAACCTATAAATGAAAATGTGTAAACTAGTGAGAAATGAGTGGAGTTTAAAAGCATAAAATCTGGATTTGCTCACTTAGTTTGTACTTTCAAACCTTGGTTTTCTCATCTGTAAAGTGGACCTGATAATCACTGACTGGGTGACTTGAGGATCAACTTTGTGTATGTGTACCTTGTTGATGTGCAAACAATATGGCATAATTATGCTTGTGAGTAAATGTCATAATTAATGATTTTTCAGGACTGCAGTGTGCTAGCCTTTGTTCTGGACCACCTCCTCCCACATACCCAGAATGCAGAAGACAAGGACACACCTGCCCTGGCCCGCCTATTCCTCGCAAGCCTAGCTGCTGCAGGGAGTGGCACAGATGCCCAAGTAGCCCTTGTGAATGAAGTAAAAGCAGCTCTGGGACGGGCACTGGCTATGGCTGAGAGTACAGAGAAACATGCCAGGTAAAACCCATGCCTGACCTAGTGCTGATAATCAGTAGCATCTCTTTACTCCATTCTTGGCCTGTGGGATTCCTAGCACTTGAACAAGAGTTCTGGTCACACTGGCACTGTATATTCTCTGGTCCTCTCAAATAGTTCTAGTGCCTCAAAATACCTAGAGAACTGATTACATTTGGAGGAGGGTAAACAGCTTAGAACAAAGGGATGTTG
Source organism: Felis catus (assembly GCF_018350175.1). Taxonomy (NCBI): domain Eukaryota; kingdom Metazoa; phylum Chordata; class Mammalia; order Carnivora; family Felidae; genus Felis; species Felis catus. The sequence continues at coordinate 46,282,844 of NC_058386.1, read as the reverse complement.
TCATTATAGTTCTGATATCTTCAAGAAATTGAGCAGATTATTCAGTCTTATTTTTTAAATTACGTGTAAAGAAAATTAAGAATGCTACCACTCAGGGAGTGAGCTCTCACCTGTTTAAATGTTACTTCCAGAAGGAAACACAGGGCACCAGGAGGGTTATCTGAGGCCGGTTAGTTTAAGACTCCTAAGAATGGGCAGTATTCATATGATAGAGGTGTCAAACTTCTCTCCCAGGCTTCAAGCAGTGATGTGTATCATCAGTACTATCATGGAGTCCTGCCCCTCAACGTCCAGCTTCTACAGCAGTGCCACAGCCAAGACCCAGCACAATGGCATGAACAACATTATTCGACTCTTCCTGAAGAAAGGACTGGTTAATGACCTGGCAAGAGTGCCTCATAGCCTGGACCTGTCCAGGTAAAATTATTCCTGAACTCCAGCTGCAGGCTTTTACCCTCTCTTTAATCATGCTGCTTTTATTTCTTCATTTACTTGTGTTTCATGTATCCTCACCAGAATCAGTAGTGAGCCACTGGTGTGATAGGAAAAGTTTGGGTATAGGTGGGAACCTGAGTTCTTAGTACTGTGGTTTTTAAGCAAGGCACTTGCCTTTCTTTAGACCTTGGTTTTCTCATTTGCTTCAAACTCAAGAGTTGGACTGTATCAGTAATTTTTTCCCCAAGATTCCCCCATCTTAATTAAAAGTAACCTTTTATTATAAGATTATATGTATATCATGAAAAATGCAGATGAGCAAAAGTAAATACTGGGTTTCTACCACCAGATATCACTGTTACTTTACTACATTCTTCGATGGTTTTTTCATATACATACAAAATGTATTTTTTACTAAAATGATATTATATATGCTGTTGTATAACCTAGGTTGGATTAGGGTTTTTTGTTTTTCCAGTTATAAATCTCTACCTTGCTTTTGTAAGTAAATTTTCATCATATATAACACCCAAATCCATATTCAGGAATTTTTGTCTGAACCAGAATCTAGTTACAGACCTTGCATTACGTCTAGCTATATCCTCTGAATCTGTTATTCTAACACAGAATATTAATTAATTTTTTAATTTTCATTTTATTTCTGCTAATGACACTAACTTGTTAAGGTGACCAGGCCTGCTGTCATGCTGAATGTTTTGCCTTCTAGATTTGGTCCATTTGGTTCCTTGCAGTGTCATTTAACTTGTTCCTTTACTCCCTGTTTTCTGTTAACTTCTAATTAGAGCTAGAGGCTTAATGGAGCAATTTGAAATTATTGGTTAGGATATATCATAAATGAGGTGTATCTCATATTCCATCATGGGGAGACACATCTCTGAACTGTCATTAATAATCATGATAAAATTGACTTACTCTAGAGTAGAGTACTGTTAAATTTCCCCCCTTCTTATTAGAGAGTAGCCTATATTACTGTTTTGGTGCTATATAAATGTCTGGTTTCCTATCAGCCGTATACCTAATTAATGATCTTAACACCAACTGATAATCCTTTCCTGTGTCAGTTTTTTTGGGGATTATCAATGACTTTTCTAATTTCTGTCATTCCTTCGACATTATTAGCTGGCATTTTTCTGTGACAGCCCCAGTTCAAGGGGGAAAGTCTGGTTACCCTGAAATACAGTTCCTACTTAAGAGGCAGGATAAAAACTTAATTTTTTTTCTTAAGTCACTAATTTTTAGAGTAAAGTCAAAATAGATTTAATCACCACCTCAAATGCAACTTTTCTCTGGTTTTTCTATTTTTATTGATTTTTTTTTTTAAGCCAGTGATTGAATTATTTGGATCTCTGCAGTCATTATTCTTTTCCATTACACCTTTGGCCCATGGGGCCTCTTCAAGTTGATTTTTGTCTTCTTGATACAAGCTCATTAATTTTTTAAAAACATTTAAAAATTTTAGACTCACAGTGTAATGAGCACCATATGTTTCATGTAGATTAACCAGTGGTTATCATTCTGTCCTATTTGCTTTAGTTCCTCCTCTCCTTCCCTCTTTTAGGAGCAGAGTCATTTGAAGTTCATTGCAGACAACATGATGCTTAACCTCTGAATACTTTAGCATGTGTCTCCTAAGAATAAACATTCTTATACGTGGCTAGAATATCGTCACATCTAAGAAATTTTACCATTGATATAATAGTATTCAACATGTAGTTCATATTCCAATATCCCCAGTTATTCCAAGTATGTCTTTATAGCTTGGGAGAGAGCGTTTTAATCCAGCATCCAGTGAGCATCACTAATTGCATCTGATGTCATGTGTATCTTGTTTTTTTATGACAGTTGACTATTTGAAGAATCTGGAAGGCGCCAAATGTCTCATAGAATATTCCATAACCTGAATTTGTCTAATTGCTTCCTTATGGCTAGGTTCAGGTTAAACTTCTGGCATGAATACTACATGGGTGATATTTGCCCTTGGTGCATCACATCAGGAGACACATAATGCTAATTTGTCCCATTATTGGTGATGCTAAGTTTGATCACATAAACATTAGCTTTCCCTTTTGTACTTAATAAATGTTTTTTGGGTGATGCTTTGAGTTCATATGAAGATTACATGAATATCTTATGCCCTGAAGATTTTTAACTCAGTAGGTTAGCATTTATTGGTGATCCCTGCCTGGATCGCTTACATTGCTGTTCGAAAAGTGAGGATTTCTGATTTTCTCATTCCTATTTATTAGCAGGCATTCTTTTATAATGAAGATTCCTTCTGCTTATGTTTGTATCCCTGTGGCTGCAGTTTCTTTTTATATTTAATATGGTATAATCCACTACCGTCAATTATTTTTTATTCTCAGATTTGGCCTGTGGTAATGACCCCATCAATTTTTTAAAGCCTTCTGGCACAACAAGATGTTCCAGGCTCACCTTGTACCCTCCATGCCCCATCCCCTGGAATCAGTTGTTACTCTGATGAGCCTTGGTTCCTTTTAGTGCAGGTTTCTGTGCTAAGTCCGTCTCTGTATCTTTACCTCAGTCCAAACATGGCCAACACAGTCAATGCTGCTTTGAAGCCTTTGGAAACACTTTCCCGGATTGTGAACCAGCCTAGTAGCCTTTTTGGCAGCAAGAGTGCTTCTAGCAAGAGCAAGTCTGAGCAGGATGCCCAAGGAGCTGCTCAGGACTCCAATAGCAACCAGCAGGACCCAGGTAGGGAATTAGAGCCAATGGACTGGAGAGCAGGCTGGGTGGGCATAGTTACTTTATGGGCATGGCATCACAACTCTTCTGGCTTGGTATTGTTTCCCTGGGAAATTGCTGGCCTTATAGAGATCTGTCATAGTGGCGTGGGAATCTGCCCCACAAAGAATTCCTTAAAATTGCAGCCTTATTTGGCTATCCTCACACGTAGCCTTGTCTTTTCCTTTGTCACCCATTCATTTTTTCTCTGAGAACTTGTAAACTTGCCCAGGGAAGGGACCTTATTGTCTTCCATGCTTGCCTCGTGGTGCCCTGCATATAGGCACCCTTTGATTATTTTGCTGGTTGGTTGATTGTTTCAGGCGAGCCTGGGGAAGCAGAAGTGCAGGAGGAGGATCATGATGTCACTCAGACAGAGGTGGCAGATGGGGATATCATGGATGGGGAGGCTGAAACCGACTCAGTGGTGATTGCTGGGCAGCCTGAGGTGCTCAGTTCACAAGAGATGCAGGTAGGGAGGCAGATCACCCAGCATACCCCTTTTGCGGCGCTAAACAGAATCCCCAAGTGGTGTGGGTGGGTGAGTACCTTAGATCCTTGCCTCAGTGCTGTCTGCTTTGCACAGGAGCACAGATGATATGCTTAGTAGATGTTCAGTAAATGTGTTTGAATTGTATTAAATGAGAGGTGGGGATAAGGCCAGGATGCCATCCATGTACTATGAAATGGAATGGATCCCAGCAGGAATCCCAGACTTAGGCACAGGTGAAATGTGGATGTAGAAAACTGGCCTGAGCCCTTTGGGCCCAAGGTCTTTGATTTATTTGGCGCTGGTCATTAATGGAAACTCCTTAATATCACTGTTGTGCCTATAGCACCAGGTCTCACTGGAGCCATTCAAACAGCTATTTTCTAAAGACCCTAAAGAAAGCATTGTGATTTCTGGAGCTGGTAGCAGTTGTAAGAAATGGGGCGTACAGTCCTAAGCTGCTAGCTCTGAGGAGATCTGCATGTATTTCTGGATAGTATACAGACTCGCCTGGTCTGAGATAACTGGGATGAACCCATTTGAAGGACAGTCTGAGTGTGGATTGACAGCACATGGTAGTTTCTGTGCTCTTAGCACCAAATGTGTGGTGTTTATGCAACATTCTCTGTCACACGTTATCCTGGAAATATGTACTCCCTTGCTGGCTTTTTTTAGGGTTTCCATGCTAGCGCAATGATAGACTTGTGTGCATCCATATATATGTTCTATTTCTCTCCAGGTTGAGAATGAGCTGGAGGACCTGATAGATGAGTTGCTTGAGAGGGATGGCGGATCTGGGAACAGTACAATTATAGGTGAGAGCCCCAGAACTGAGTATAGCCTTTACCTTTGCCTCAGTCTCTCTTGGGAGGACCCTTTTTCTCATCATCTGCTTGCTCAGCTCTGCCTAAGGGCTCATAGCCAGCCTAGATTGCTGCTTGTCTTGATGTTGACGATCTTACAGATGAGAAATTCACAAACCATCTACAGACCTGTGGCGGATCTGAAGTGTTGCCTATGTGGGGGAGGTGGAGGGGGTGGCCATCAGTATAAATGATACATCAGGCACATCAAGAGTGTTTTTTATTCATGGAATCCTAGAGGAGGCTGTAGAGCCTGTAGGGTGAGAAAGTGCTTTCCTTGCAGTTCTTTAGCAAAATCCAGGGGCTTTCCGCCTCTGAGTCTCAGTAGTGTAAAAAGTGTGATCATTCCCTAAGGGTGGCCCGTTTTTACAACTCAAATGGAAAACGGCAAAGGTACCCTACTGTCACCTGGCTCCAAGGGTCTATGTGTTACTTGTTTTTATTTTATTGATGAAGGAAATCAAAGGATAAACGGAAGTAGACCTGTATTCTTAAATTTGACAAGACTTTTCACACCCATTATCCTCTGTGGTTTCACAATTAGTGGGATTGGCAGAGCAGATGTGATCATCCCATTTTACAGATGAGGAAACTGAGACTCAGACAGGTAAAGTGACTGGCCAAGCTCACCTAGCTAGTCGACAGCAGAGAACCTAGGTCTTCTCCCTCATCCAAAAAAAAAAAAAAGTGGATATCTGCTGGGTGTACATAGCTACTTTAGACGCACCCAATCTGGAAAGGGAAGTCCTCTGTTGTTCAGTGAAGGCTCTGCTCTGTAACCTTCAGTGAGCAGAAGTGGAGAGGATGAATCACAAGAGGACGTGCTGATGGATGAAGCTCCTTCCAACCTCAGCCAAGCTTCCACCTTGCAGGCCAACCGAGAAGGTGAGAGTGCCGAGGCCAGAAAGGCCTCCCTTCTTGCCCTGCACGTCTGACAGACACTACACTAGGGTTTTCCTGGAGGCAGCTGCCCACATGTGCAGAATAAGGAAGCATCTGTCTGCATGCGCTGACATATATCATCCACTTTATACTCAGCCAGTTTTTCAAATAACATGTTACTACTGCTTACCCAAAAGTTTGTCACTTCTTACTTGGTTCGCTTTCTTCTCACCCACCTGCTATCATCGCTCCAGATTCCCTCTTACCAACAGGATGCAGTCAGTAGCAAAGTAGAGCTGGAAAGGCAAGGGGGCACCAGCAGACTTGGCCAAGTCCTAGACCATGGCTCCTGAAGCACCACCCTATAGCCAGCCTCCACATTCAGCCACCCTGCTCAGCGTGTTGATGCATTGATTGGCACTCTCAGGAAATCAGGGCTGGCTCACTAAGTCTGTACATCACCCCAGATCTGGTTCTTCCTCTCCTAGAGTCAGATACCCCATCGCCTTCCCACTCAATCTGCCGGCCTGCCACAGTAGCCTGTTTGCTAGCTGCTCAGTATAGTCCTCCAATGTGCTCCCTTTGTTTTAGATTCCATGAATATCCTGGACCCTGAGGATGAGGAGGAGCACACTCAGGAAGAGGACAGCAGTGGCAGTAACGAGGATGAGGATGATAGTCAGGATGAAGAGGAGGAGGAGGAGGAAGATGAGGAAGATGATCAGGTGAGGGGGGACTGTGTTTGGGTTGGTTCAGACAACCTCTTCCATGGGAACACAGAGCTGGAGAAAACCAACAGTCTGGGTTGCTAGCCTCAGCGCCTCCCTCCCTCATGTGCAAATGTGGCCATGACATCAGACTTCAGAAAACCCTTACCTCCAGCAATTCTCCATCTCCTATTTTCCCCTTAAGGAGGATGATGAAGGTGAAGAGGGAGATGAAGACGATGACGACGATGGCTCTGAAATGGAATTGGATGAGGATTACCCTGATATGAACGCTTCTCCCTTGGTCCGATTTGAGCGCTTTGACCGGGAGGATGATCTCATCATTGAGTTTGACAACATGTTCTCCAGTGCTAGTAAGATACAGGGGCTCAGCTGGGTTTTATCTCTTGATTCTTATACCCTTCTTTAGGGTAAACCAAGCAGTGAACCAGAGCAGCTATCAATCTGATACAGACAGCACTTCTTTTCCTATGCTGACTTCCTGGGGCAAGGGATATCTGAATCCATCTCTCTCAATAAATGTATACTTAGAAGAAAAAATTGTGAGAGGCTGCTTTTTGTTCTCTCCACCTCAGTAAACAGGCAGCCATTTTAGAGCCTGGACAACTTGATGATTTGCTTGAATTTTTTTTTTTTAAGTGAGACCAAGGCTGACTGCATCACGCACCCATGTGCACACTACAGTGACAGGGCAATCAATTCTTATATCTGTAACACTGGATCTTGAGAGTTTGAATGAACACCTTTGAGCTTGGCATTGGGGAGTAGATTTGAGCACATTCACTCTGTTCATCAAGGACGCATCTTTTCGGAGGAGAGAGTGAATCTCTTTCCTTCTCCTCTATCAACATCAAAGTTCACTTTTAGCATCTAGTTCTTAAAATCAAGCTGTCTTGAGAAGGCAGGTCTTGACCCCAAATCACAAGCATGGTATAGCAGAAAATACTGAACTGTGCTGGTCTGTTGTCTTGGCCAAGTAGTCTCTTACCTCTTTGAGCCTCAGTTTGTCACCTGTAAATGAAAAGTTTTTTTTTGAAAATGGGTTGTATTACATAATTTTCAAGGTGCCTTCTATTCTGTGATTTTTTTTTTTTACATTTTTGTGATTTCAGTCTTCCTTACGTTGAGCCTCCCTTCATTTAGTAAATCAAATTGAACAAATGTTTGAGGATGCCTACTATTTCCTAGGTACTAAGAATACAGCAGTGAAAAAGAAAACGGTCCCTTTCCCTCAAAGGAGCTTATGGTCTATTAGGAATCATAAGTAAGCAGGCATTACACTGTAGTATGGTAAGAAAGCCCAGAGTAAAGGGTTATTAAGCCAATCTGTAGAATCTGAGCAAGTGACATCTGGGCCAAAAACAAAAGAGCAAGTATAAAGAAGGGGGAGAGGATTGGAGTCTTCAAGATGGAGGGAGTAGCATGTTTCTGAGGGGTCTAAAAGCATCACTGTGGCTGTAGTGTGGAAAATGGATTGGGAGAAGGTACTAGTTAGGAGACTGTTGCAATATCTAGGTAAGAGATGGTGGCATAAGCTATGGTAGTGTCAGTGATTATACATGAGGCATGGGAATGAGGGAGAAAGGACAAAGCTCAGGTTTCCGTGTGAGGAAGTAAGGCCCAGGAGACATGGCTCTGGTTGAACAACCTTGGAAAAAATTTCTTTTTGACACTGACCCCTTTACATATTGTCCTTGCAGCAGACATCCCCCCATCCCCAGGAAATATCCCTACCACTCACCCACTGATGGTACGCCATGCAGACCACAGTTCTCTGACGCTGGGCAGTGGCTCCTCCACAACACGTCTCACCCAGGGCATCGGGCGCAGTCAGAGAACCCTAAGGCAGCTGACAGCCAATACAGGCCACACCATTCATGTTCATTACCCTGGGAATCGCCAGCCCAACCCTCCTCTTATACTCCAGAGGTGAGTTACGTTTGTCCCATTTCTTTTTGGGTTATATGTGCAGCCTTCTGGAGAATACCAGATTGTATCTTTTTGCTTCAGTGTCCTATGTATACATTCAACAGTCAGTGAATCATTTCATATGCCAAGCACTTAACACTTTAAATATAGACATGATGGTATTTCTGCCTTCAGGCTTAGAGTGTAGTGAGAAGAAAGGACATAATAATCCATGTACAGGCAACAGTGGGTATACAAGAGAGATATATCCTAACACAATTCCTGGAGTTATCAGTGACACTCACTGTACAAGGAACTATGGAATAATATGTGACCTCAACCCAAATAAAGTTCACAGACAGATGGAATGGTTAGAAAGATAACTAAGATTTATGCTTAGTGGGGCACCTGGCTGGCTCAGGCGGAGGAGCATTCGACTCTTGATCTCAGGGTCTTGAGTTAGAGCCCTGCATTGGGTGTGGAGATTTACCTAAATAAATAAGACTTTAAAAAAAAAAAAAGATTTATGCTTAAGTATGATCAAGTCTATAATAGCATTAAGCATTTCCTAGAGGTTACAGAAAGGATCACAACAACAGTTGCAACACCCCTATGGATTACAGTGACCATGGCACTCCACCATCACCCTACAGGTTGCTTGGTCCTTCTGCTGCTGCTGACATCCTTCAGCTGAGCAGCAGCCTTCCCCTACAAAGCCGAGGCCGAGCCCGCCTCCTCGTGGGCAACGATGATGTCCACATTATTGCCAGATCTGATGATGAGCTGCTGGATGACTTTTTCCATGACCAGAGCACAGCTACAAGTCAAGCAGGCAAGTTTGGTGAAAAGGGAGGATACATAGAGTTTTTCGCCTTCTACTTTTTCCCTGCTGAGGGAAAGGAGAACATTATCTGCCCTGCCTAGAGAAACCACATATTATAGGGGCAGAACCACTTGATAATTTAGCCAAGTTCAAAACTTTTACTATCTCTGGATACCTGTGATGTGCCAAACCTTGTGATAAGACATTGGGTCTTGTTAGAAAAATATGGCAATTTTTGCATCAGATGACATGTGACCAGGCCGGGAATCTCATTCTCTTTTGTTCCCTCACAGGGACCCTGTCCAGCATCCCCACAGCCCTAACCCGCTGGACAGAGGAATGCAAAGTTCTTGATGCTGAGAGCATGCATGACTGTGTTTCAGGTATGTGGTAGCTTGCTTATCTGAGCAGTAGTGAGCCTTCCACAGCTAGGATGAGTGCATGGGAGAATGTTGCCCTCATTCTCTGGCCACAAGCTCTGCCTCTTGGCTTCCTTCCTCACCTCCCCTGAGCAACCTCTGATCTTTGTTTCTGTGATCCAGTTGTTAAAGTGCCCATTGTCAATCACCTGGAATTCCTGAGGGATGAGGAGCTGGAAGAAAGGCGGGAGAAACGGAGGAAACAGTTGGCTGAGGAAGAAACAAAGATAACTGACAAAGGCAAAGAAGATAAGGAGAACAGAGATCAGAGTGCACAGGTGATTTGCAAGGGCTGGGAGGATTCATCTTTGGCTATGTCTGCCTTTACTTTCATGTGGTTTTGGCATACACATAGCACCAGTCATTGAAGAATCCTGGGATGTTCACATTGAACTTGAGAAATGATTCATTCCAAATTCACCATACATTCACATGTTTTTTAGGAAAAAGAATTCAAACCCAGAGGGAAAATTATTTCTCCATTGTCTCTCACTGGGGAAAACTGGAGAAAGAACCAGAGTGGCTCCTGACTTACCAGTCACACTGTGTAATCTCTACCTTCAGTGACTGCAGCTAGATTAGAAGAATGAATTTGATTATGCCCATGCTCTTGGGGGTTCAATTCCACTTCACTCTCTGAGGATTGACTTAACAAGTGTGGGGGCAACCTTACCAACATGGCCCCATTCCATCATTTAAATAAGTTAGGCTTAGGTTTCGGCTTCAGATCAGGAAATGTTCCTTCCCTGAACCCCATAACCACATGTCATTTCTAAGGCTTGACTTTTCATTTTGATTTAGAAAGAAGCTACTGGTTTAGAAGTTTTGGGGACTTTAAACAATATTAGCTTTAAAATATATGAAGTAAAAGCTAACAGAAATACAAAGAAATTAAAAGACTTGAGTTGAAAGACTGTTATGTCCCATTCAGCAGTTAAGGTATTATTAGGTTAAGGATATCAAAATGTTCAGTTAGGATAACAAGCTTGACCTAACAAATAACTTTGTATGGAAGTTTTGCTTGATATAAACAATAACATTGTTTCAAACATGTGAAAAGGGATAGAAAATCAGTAAGCCTGGTATATGATTTAAGAAGCTGGAGTAGACAAAATGAGCCCAAGGAAGGGAAATAAAGAGAGGTGAAACTTTAAGAAATTCTTGCTGGCCTCACAATTGTGTTTAGGTCATGTCCTATGCCAAGCCCAGCTCACTCTTCAGTCAGCCCTCTGGAAGTCCCCCCTGTCCCCAAGCCATCCTTGAACACAAGTATGTATTAGAGAAATTGGAGATACATTTGCTCACTAAAGTGCTCATCTTCATCCAGGTCATTGAACTCCTAGGTGGCTTATGTTGGAACTGGTGGCTATTATAGTTGACCCCTATCTTAATGTGCTTGCAAAGTCCCACATGGGTCTGTCTCTTCTCTTTCCAGTGTACTGCATCTAAGACCAGTGACTCCACCGAACAGAACCTCTCAGGTAACTCTACCCGCCTTTTTACCTTCTTGCTAATTGGTTGGCTCTTTTTCCTGACCCAAGTAGCTGGCCCAGGTGGGCTGAAGATGAATGAACACTGGTGCTCTGTGGGATGAGGTAGTAGATTGTATAGTTTTAGGGTCATACCCCATCTTGGAGATAACTATACAGTCTACTGTCTTTCCCACGGCGGTACACTTCCCCTCCGACGTGCTCTGTTCAGGTTCTCGCTCTGATCTTGCTGTGCTGCATTCTGGCATGTATAGCAAGGCCATGTGTCCTGCCCCCTTTGGTGACCACCATGGTGTGGTGCTTCATGAGAATACCTGATGGCGGTAGTTCCCAAATGCCAGTCCTTAGTGGAAATGAACAAAGTAAAGAGGGATCGGGGCGCGTCAGTCGGTTAAGTGTCCAACTTCTCAGGTCGTGATCTCATGGTCTGTGGGTTCGAGCCCTGTGTCGGGCTCTGTGCTGATAGCCTGGAGCGTGCTTCAGATTCTGTGTCTGCCTCTCTCTTTGATCCTCCCTTAACTCATGCTCTCTCTTTCTCTCAAAAATAAACATTAAAAAAAAATTTAGGGGTGCCTAGGTGGCTCAGTCAGTTAAGCGTCTGACTTTGGCTCAGGTCATGATCTTGCAGTTCACGAGTTCAAGCCATACATCAGGCTCTGTGCTGACAGCTCAGAGGCTGGAGCCAGCTTCCAGTTCCCTCTCTCTCTCTCTCTCTCTCTCTCTCTCTCTCTCTCTCTGCCCCTTCCCTGCTCGCTTTCTGTCTCTCTCTGTCTCAAAAATAAACATTTAAAAAAATTTTTTTTAATTTAAAAAGTAAGGAAGCTTTATTTAAAAAAAAACTAAAGATGGATTAATGAGTTTTTCAGAAAGCTAAATTTATTCGATTTAAAGAAATTATGTCCTTTCTAGGTCTTTGGTATCAAAATATTTTTATTAAGTGATATTGACGGGATTCTTTTTTATTTGGCTAAACTAAAAGTTGGTAATCCTATGTTAGTCTCTTCTTATTTTTTCCTTTTTGTATAAACTTTGTGGGTCTGGAATCTAAAAGTCTAATACAGATATTATCTTGAGCAATCTGCTTTTGGGGAAGGTAGCTCTGTGGGTTAAATGGTATTACTGCTGTAAGTTTCGTATTCCTCCTTCTAATCTTAATGTCAGTAGCTATTTCATGATTTTAGTAACTGGTCCGTGTGGTATTAGGTCTCTCCGCCACCCCATCTCCTCAGAATTTTCCTCTGCTTTCCTATACCTTCTGTCTCCTTTGGCATTTGAGTTGCAAAATGATTATACTAAAGACTATTGTATTTTTTTTAAAGCAGTGAAAGTGGGTGGTAGGTGTCCTGGTCCCTTTAATGAAAGAAAGGTCTTTGAAAAGGTCTGTCATCAGGAAAAATGGCCTTTTGCCTGCTGCCCTTGCTAGAGGATTCTGCTCATGCCGGGGTGAGGTAGTAAGTTGTATTGTTGTGGGGTAGGGATTTTAGGCCCCAATTAGAAGATAACTATACAACTTACTACTTTCCCTGGTGTGTGGCATATTCATACTTAGTCTTGGCACTGTTGCCTCCATCAGAGTTGTAGATATTCCTTGGATAATCAGGACCGGGGGGAAAAAAGGGAGGTGGAAGGGAATAGGTGATATTTAGGGTGAGGCAAATATCATTATAAAGTGACTTGAACTCTTTCCCCTTCCACCCAGGAAACAGAAAGATTTAATTCTTAGGATCTACAAAGATTCAGATCTCCATTTCTTGAGACTAAGATAGCACTGTGCCTTAGCCCTCATCCTGGGCCACAAGCTGTTCCTAGGAACGGTCATAGCCCGGGGGTGGGCAGGGTTACTTGTCAGGCCACTTGTGCTGATTAAGTGGTTCCCTGGGTTCTTGGCTGATTGCCCCTTAACACCCCCATTGTCATTCTTTCCGAGAAAGATGGGACTCCTATGCCTGACAGCTACCCAACAACCCCATCTTCAACCGATGCAGCAACATCTGAGTCCAAGGAGACCCTTGTCGCTCTGCAGCCCTCACAACAACAAACACTCCCACCCCCACCAGCCTTGGGAGACGTTCCTCAAGAGCTGCAGTCCCCAGCTGGTGAAGGGGCAAGCTCTACACAGCTATTGATGCCCGTAGAGCCAGAGGAACTAGGTCCCACAAGGCCAAGTGGAGAAGCAGAAACGACTCAGATGGAGTTGTCCCCAGCTCCCACTATAAGTGAGTAGAATTTCAAGGTTTTGCCGGGGTGGGGGGGGGGGGGCAGGAGGGTATAGGGGTGGAGAATGGACATCTTTGTAGTTTCTCTTTACTTTTCTTAGAGAAATAATAGAAGCTCAAATTCTCAAAGAGTATGTTCTCACCTTGCACATTAGCTTTCCTAAAGTTGAGGTTTCTTCTCTGTGTCTTCAAGTGATAATATATCTGAGTGTCTAATGATACAAGTGATGATGCCAGCAGTTTATTGACGTAATCAAACAACCCTCCTGGGACACCTGGGTGGCTCAGTCAGAAGAGCATGCAGAAACAACCCTCTAAAGTAGGCAGTATTATCTCCATGAATAAACTGAAACTCACATGAAATATTAGCCCCAGATCACTCAGTAAGTGGTTGAGCTGAGATTAAAATCCAGATCTGGGTGATTTTTTTTTTAATTTTTTTTTTAATGTTTTATTTATTTTTGAGACAGAGACAGAGCATGAACGGGGCAGGGGCAGAGAGAGAGGGAGACACAGAATTGGAAGCAGGCTCCAGGCTCCGAGCCATCAGCCCAGAGCCCGATGCGGGGCTCGAACTCACGGACTGCGAGATCGTGACCTGAGCTGAAGTCGGACGCTTAACCGACTGAGCCACCCAGGCGCCCCCAGATCTGGGTGATTTTAAAGCTTGCTCTGCTTCAGTATCCTTCAGGGATGGCAAGCATCTGACCCCACACACATATAGCTCTCCCATCCTGGCAGACACCATTTATATCATGGCACTGTTTCCCACTGGTTTAAAATGGGGCCTCAGAATTCTCAGCAGTGTTCCAGCAGGATGAATTGAAACCTAATTACTATTCCTGCTGTATACCATGCTGCCTATGATGTGCTCTGGAAAAGTCTTAAGGTGTAGGAGTTTTTTCCTTCAAGGAACATTGTTTATTTAGATAAACAGTACCAACACGCATGTATAAATGTTGCCTGCAGGGAATCTGAAAGTGACAGGCTCCCTTAATCTGGCTGCATCTTAATTCAGCCCCCTCTTCTAGGCAGAGATCTAACCTCTCCATGTGACTTCCTCCTAGCCTCTCTTTCCCCAGAGAGAGCTGAAGATTCTGATGCACTGACAGCTGTCAGCAGTCAACTGGAAGGCTCTCCCATGGACACCAGTAGCCTGGCTTCCTGTACCCTAGAGGAAGCTGTGGGTGACACCTCAGCAGCTGGCAGTTCTGAGCAGCCCACAGTAGGCAGCTCCACTCCTGGGGATGCCCCACCAGTTGTCACAGAAGTGCAAGGCAGGGGTGATGGGTCAGGGGAACCTGCCCCACCCCCTGAGGACAGGTAAGTACTGTGTACAGAGCAAGAAGAGGGCAAGATGTGATGGCGGGTCTTCCAAGCCACATGTAGACTTGTTAGCTACTGCATACACTTGGTGCATTAGGGAGGTCAACATAGCTTCTATGAGAAAGGGATATTGTAGGAGTGTTTTCTAAATAGGAAAGCATTAATACAAAAAACAACCTGAAATTTATTTTTTTCAGCTCTCCCCCTGCATCCTCTGAGAGTTCTTCCACCAGAGATTCTGCTGTGGCCATTTCTGGAGCAGATTCCCGGGGAATCCTAGAAGAGCCACTGCCTTCAACAAGCAGTGAAGAAGAAGATCCCCTTGCAGGTGAGCTCCATGTGTGCTCAGGCCACCCAGGGGTTGTTTAGGCTTCTTTTAGCCTTTGGCATGGAAATGCCCCACCAGTCAAACGGTTCCATTTGGAAGGCGGCATACACATGGGAGGAGGACTTAGCGGTAAGGGTGTGTTAATGCTGCATGATAGGATGAGCCCAGGCTTTGGAGTTAAACAGATACTAGTTCAGGTTCCTCCCTCTGCAGCGACCTACCTTCAGAACCTGGGGGCATCACTTAACTTCTCTGATTCTCATTGATAATGAGGCAGTAATAATAGTTACATTGTAGGGTCTTTATAAAGATTAAGTGACAGTGTACACACAGAATCTGGCATATAACAAGTGCTATTCTGAGCCTAGGGAAGGTGAGTGGGCCTTCTGTGTGTCCTCTGTCTTTTGTGTGCAGTGAGGACAAACAAAGCTCATTTCCCACAAGCAAGGCCCTGAGTTTCTTTACTCAAGTACATCTTAAGCATCGGTAGAGGTGCGAGTTCCTTCACATCTTGCACCTCCCCTCAGGTATCAGTCTACCCGAAGGGGTGGACCCCTCTTTCCTGGCTGCTCTGCCTGATGACATTCGCCGGGAAGTCCTGCAGAACCAGCTGGGCATTCGTCCACCAACTCGGACTGCCCCTTCAGCAAATAACTCAGCTCCTGCAGTGGTGGGGAATCCTGGTGTGACTGAAGTGAGCCCTGAGTTCTTGGCCGCCCTGCCTCCAGCTATCCAAGAGGAAGTATGTGAGCAGGGAGCTGGTGGGACCAGGCTGCCTGGTTGTGGGTGTGCCCCATTGACATCTTCTGCTCTATAGGTGCTGGCGCAGCAAAGAGCTGAGCAACAGCGACGGGAACTGGCACAGAATGCTAGCTCAGACACCCCCATGGACCCTGTGACCTTCATCCAGACCCTACCCTCAGACCTGCGCCGTAGTGTCCTAGAGGACATGGAGGATAGCGTGTTGGCTGTGATGCCACCTGACATTGCAGCTGAGGCTCAAGCCCTGAGGCGAGAACAAGAAGCCCGGCAGCGACAACTCATGCATGAGCGGCTCTTTGGCCACAGTAGCACCTCTGCACTCTCTGCCATTCTCCGAAGCCCGGGTACAGAGGGAGGCAAGTGGGAGGGCTCTGAAATGTTTGAATTTGTATACACAAGGCTCTGTTGTTGCCCTTTGTGTTACTCGGACCCGGCATACTACCCGCCTCCCTAGTTTCAGTTTCCTATTTCTTTTCTTCCAGCTTTCACCAGTCGCCTCAGTGGCAACCGTGGAGTTCAGTACACTCGCCTTGCTGTGCAGAGGGGCGGCACCTTTCAAATGGGGGGTAGCAGCAGCCATAACAGGTACCTTTGTCTTTTTTCACCTTGCCATATCATCTCTCCCATATACTGCCAGTCCAACGTCCTTAATTTACAGGTAGAGAGGCTCGGTGACCTCTCTAGCTGTTGCCTTGAATGAGTGGGGAGCCAAATCTTTGGACTCGCCTTCAGAAAGCCACACTTTGGGGTTGGTGTAGCTACTGTAAACCATAATCACAAAGTAAGGCAGGCTGGCAGCAGGTTGTGGTGTAAGGAAAGCCATTTGCCTAGAGATTGTAATATCTAGGCCACAGAAGAAGAGGAGTTCATTACTACCCAGGCTGAAGCAGACTGTACCCAACATGCCAAAATGCAAAGGGAGTGATCAGTCTATATGAGGCAGGCAGGCAACCCCCTAGTAGTCTAGAGAAGGCAGAAATAAACATTATTTTTAAGACTTCAAGTGCAATCCAATTTTACCAATTGATGATACAGACATCGTGTGATGTAAGGCAAGTCACTTAACCTATTTGAGCCTCTTGTTCATCACCTCAAAAATGGGCAATTCTTTAGTCTTCTGAGCAGCCCCGTACCAGCTGGTATGGACATTGTAGAGTGCTTGGTACCCAGTGGGCACACAAGAGGGCAGCTCTTATTATTAAGAGCCCTTAGACTTAGGCACTTCTCCTTCTTATGCCTCCTTGGAGGTATGCAGCTCATCCCCCTTACCCAGGCCTTTTACCTAATCCCAGCATTCTAGCTACGTGTTACCCAGAAACTATGCTCTGTTCCAGGCCTTCTGGCAGTAATGTAGACACTCTCCTCCGCCTCCGAGGACGACTCCTCCTGGACCACGAAGCCCTATCCTGTCTCCTGGTCCTACTTTTCGTGGATGAGCCAAAGCTTAATACAAGCCGTCTACACCGAGTACTGAGAAATCTCTGCTACCATGCCCAGACTCGCCACTGGGTCATCCGCAGCCTGCTGTCCATTTTGCAGCGTAGCAGTGAGAGTGAGCTGTGCATTGAAACACCCAAGCTCTCCTCAAGTGAGGAGAAGGGCAAAAAGTCAAGCAAGAGCTGTGGGTCAAGCAGCCATGAACACCGGCCCCTGGACCTCCTACACAAGATGGAGTCTAAGAGCTCCAACCAGCTTTCCTGGCTCTCAGTATCTATGGACGCAGCCCTAGGCTGCAGGACTAATATATTCCAGATTCAACGTTCAGGGGGTCGCAAACATACTGAGAAACATGCAAGCAGTGGCTCCACTGTCCACATCCACCCCCAGGCTGCTCCTGTTGTCTGCAGACATGTTCTGGACACGCTCATTCAGTTGGCCAAGGTGAGGAGCTTGAACCCAACCAACTCTTGGGGAAGAGGGATGGCAGTCACAGCCTAGATGAAATCTGAACTCTGAGAGAGCAAGTAGGTCTTTCTTCACCGTTAGTGCTGAGGCCTGTATTGTTTCTGAGAGTTGTCAAGTGAATAATTTTGTGGGGTTCTTTTTACTTTTTACAATTTTTGTGCATTATTTCGTTATCAAAACAACTTTCGGTAATCTGTATGATTGCTGTTTTACACATGAAGAAGCTGGGGTACAGAAATTTTTAGTGGCTTTGTCACGTGGCTAGTAAGTGATGGAGCTGGACCTAGAACTTAGTTCAGTTTTCTTTTTAATAATCATTGATGCCATTTGTTGAAGGCGTGCCTTGTGCCAGGCACTGTGCAGAAATACATTATCTCCTTTTATCTCAACAATTTTTCAATGCAGCATAGGTGTGCTCCCCATTTCATAAATACACAGACTGATGCTCAGAAGTTAGCTAATCATCTCCCTTCAAAGCCCTTGTTTGTTTCTCTGGGCCACTTCACCATCAGTTAGATAAAACTCCTGTATGACATCTCTCCCATGTCACCAAAGCTATCCAAAGGAGTAGAGAGTCTAGGAACCAGTTGTCTTTCCTTGTCAAGAAGACATATTTTCTCTGTGCACCCCCTAGATCAAGCATGTCCTTCTCTTGCCGGCAGGTATTTCCCAGCCACTTTACACAGCAGCGGACCAAAGAAACAAACTGTGAGAGCGATCGGGAGAGGGGCAGTAAGCAGGCCTGCAGCCCATGCTCTTCACAGTCCACCAGCAGTGGCATTTGCACAGACTTCTGGGACTTATTGGTAAAACTGGACAACATGAATGTCAGCCGGAAAGGCAAGAACTCCGTGAAGTCAGTGCCAGTGAGCGCTGGTGGTGAGGGGGAAACCTCCCCATACAGCCTCGAGGCCTCTCCCCTGGGGCAGCTCATGAACATGTTGTCACACCCAGTCATCCGCCGGAGCTCTCTCTTAACTGAGAAACTCCTCAGACTCCTTTCTCTCATCTCAATTGCTCTCCCAGAAAACAAAGTATCGGAAGCACAGGCTAATTCTGGCAGCA
This sequence comes from Felis catus, assembly GCF_018350175.1. Taxonomy (NCBI): domain Eukaryota; kingdom Metazoa; phylum Chordata; class Mammalia; order Carnivora; family Felidae; genus Felis; species Felis catus. The sequence goes on along the minus strand of NC_058386.1, from coordinate 46,264,438 downwards.
GTGCTTCCTCCACCACTGTTGCCACCTCAACCACATCTACCACCACTACCACTGCCGCCTCCAGCACGCCCACTCCCCCTGCTGCAACCACCCCTGTCACTTCTGCTCCAGCTCTGGTTATTGCCACGGCTATATCCACCATTGCCGTAGCTGCTTCGACCACGGTGACTACCCCCACGACTGCTACCACTACTGTTTCAAGTAAGTGTGGATGTAGGCTGGAAGCCTGGGGTGTGTACACCCACCTCACCCCTCACTCCCCCATCCAGGTATTACTCCCTAAATGATAGCAGTCAGCTTGGTTTGTGTTTGTGAGAGCCAGAGGCATTCATTCTTGACCTCATCAGTCCCAATTCACTCTCTCCATCCTTTTCCTCCCCACACCCATCCATCCACCCACACAGACACTCATAAAGACCAGCAGGCATTCACTGAATGTGGCTTCCCTAGGCTAAGCACCAAAAGGAGGGTAGAGAGAGAAAGTCCCTATTTTCAAAGAATTCCCAACCTTTCCATCCAGGTTGAAGGAGCCAGTTCTCAGGAAAGAGTTCAAGAACAGGCAGGACACCATGTGAATCAGGGAGGACTAGCCAAGCTGTCCTAGGAAGTAAAGGGAATGAGCCCTACAGCAGACTAGTAAGAATTATTTGAAGAAGATTTTGAGGAAGGGGCTCAATGGTAGGGAAACAGTTGAGAAACGTTTGGGATTATCACTTTAGAAGGTACAGTCCTGAGACTCCTTGACAAACTGAGTCATTGGGATTTGGCTTTGGTGGGTGGCTTTTCTTTTTCACTACTTTCCCGTATTGAAGCCCTGGATGATTTAGTGATTTCTTGGTTCTGGCCTGTGAGTTTTAGAGGCTTACAGTATTTCATCTGTTTCCTCAAAGCTTCTACAACTACTAAGGCCAGCAAATCTCCAGCAAAGGTGGGTGATGGGGGCAGCAGCAGTGCAGACTTTAAGATGGTATCCTCTGGCCTCACGGAAAACCAGCTACAGCTCTCTGTGGAGGTGAGTCCAGGCTCTTCTGAATTCCCAAGACTGGGGGAGAAAAGGTAAATGGGAGTAGATAAAGTTTTAATTCTTAAGTTGAGGCTCACCCCTTCTCTTTTCTTTTTCCCAGGTGTTGACGTCACACTCTTGTTCTGAAGAAGGTCTGGAAGATGCAGCAAATGTGTTACTACAGCTCTCTCGGGGGGACCCTGCAACCCGGGACACTGTTCTCAAGCTGCTACTGAATGGAGCTCGCCATCTGGGCTATACTCTTTGTAAACAGATAGGTAATAACAGGAGTAAAACGTCTTGTCTTTCTGAAATCTTCCACTGAGGTGTCCCCTCTTTATGGAAGCCTTCCCCGAATCCCCAGGTTGAATCAAACTCCTTCCGCTTGTGTAGCATAGCCCCCTGTACTCTTCGTCTATTGCAACACTGATAATACTGGGTTGTCATCTGTTTTCCTCTGCTCAGTTGTTCATGGAGAGCAAGGCTGGGCTTTTCTCTATATTGCCAGTGCCTGGCATGTGGCATGTAATCCATGCTTATTAGTAAAGGAAAACAATCATGTATAGGACCAGCAGTGCTCTTTCTTCCACTTCTACATTCTGGGCACTTATAGGAGTCCTATGATGAACCTGCCTAGGCAACTTCACCACCTCAGAGATGCACCTGCACTTAGGTTAGGCTCAAGAATTGAGAGTCCAAATGGTACCCTCTGCCTTTGTGTACTTGTGAGGGTACAAAAGTTCTAAGAACACTTGGAAATTGTCTCGTTTCAATCTTCCTTCCTGTTGTTACCAAGAGAAAACTAAACCCAGGTTGATGAAGCAATTGAATTGACGAGTAGAGCCAGGTTTTCTTTCAGCATAGAGAGCCTGTTTGCTCTCTCCCACTCCCATCCCAATCATGGCTCTCCCTAGATTTTGGTTACCTGGTTAGTTCTCTCCTCACAAATGTGCCTGGGGCTTAGGTGATATGGGTGTTAATTAAACTGTTATGACCCAGGACGTTATGTTCTTTGCTACATGAGAACTATATGGTTCTTTCGGGAGGAATTTGGCCACAGTCTGACCTTTCTTGACTGCTACCATTCAACACCCATGGGCCAGGCAGTGTCCTAGGCACTCTCCTGCAATTCTTTCCTTATCCTCAAAATAGCCTTGTGAGATTAGTCTCATTATTAAGATGGATAAGTAAACTGGGAGAAGGAGCTAAGCAGTTTGCCTGAGATCACCACAAAAACCTCAAGTTCAAAATGTATACAGGCTCCCAAACCGATACTTTTTGTTCTCTGTACTGATCTGCATTTCATGTAGATTGTACAGATTCTTGAGGCAGGGTAAATCGGTAGTCTCTGGATGGTTGATCCATGAACACACATAGGTGAACAGCAAAATTCTGCTCACTCCAGATTCTCTGCAGCTGAGCAAAGACAATAGCCTGGTAGGTTTCTTGCAAAGGTTTGGCTTTCAGCTGCTTCACTAGGGAAGTCTGAACACTTGCTGGCTCCTCTACTTGACCCAGGTACCCTTCTGGCTGAGTTACGGGAATATAACCTAGAACAGCAACGGCGAGCCCAGTGTGAGACCCTCTCTCCTGATGGCCTACCTGAGGAGCAGCCACAGACCACCAAGCTGAAAGGCAAAATGCAGAGCAGGTGGGTGGTAGCCACTCATTTGGCTATGGGGCCAAAATCTGGGATATTCTAAAAGGTGGCTCTTGCTGGTTTCCTGGTTTGTTTGGTTTTTTTTCTCCCCCCTCTCTGGGCAGATTTCTTTATCTGTCCTATACATACCTGACCCTATTTTTTTCCCACTGTGGGATTTCCTTTGGAGATTCTTTAACCCTCTAGTCAACACCAAAAAGCCCTGCTCACTCTGGATGTTTGTGCTTTGATGCTGTCAATATACGCAAGCCACCTCTACACTGTCCAGGTTTGACATGGCTGAGAATGTGGTAATTGTGGCATCTCAGAAGCGACCTCTGGGTGGCCGGGAGCTCCAGCTGCCTTCTATGTCCATGTTGACATCCAAGACATCTACCCAGAAGTTCTTCTTGAGGGTACTGCAGGTCATCATCCAGCTCCGGGACGACACACGCCGAGCTAACAAGAAAGCCAAGCAGACAGGCAGGCTAGGTATGGAACTGGAGTGTCCAGTTGAGGGTCAGGGTTGGTGGTGGTGAACTCAGAGTCCCTGGAGGGCAGGACCTAATGTCATGTCTCCATCCTGCTTGAACTTTCCAAAAAAGGAAATGATGATACTTTGCTAGAATGTTGATGGCTGCATTCTGTATCTCACTCAAGCTGTCTGCATAGGAAATTTATTAGGGCAAGTGAGAATTAAAAGGGAGTGGAAATCTGGCAAAGAAATTGGGGGCAGATCTTTCGCTGAATAAGGTTTAAGTCACCGTGTCTCCGTTTTGCTTCTTGGCTCACTCCTGACTAAAACTTTGCAGCCATGTTGCCTCAGCCATGGCCTGCCAAATCCTACCTTTCTTCCTGTCCCACAGAACCTTCTCTACCTGCTACTATCCATCTGTGTACCACCATGTCCCCTGCCCTTACTTGTAATGGTAGCTCTTAGTGCCTGGTGATGAGCACTGTGTAGCTGCCTGAGCTAAATAAAGCTCAGAGACTTCAGCAGGATGCCCTGTGGCAGCCCAGGTGATGGGAGAGAGAATATTGGGCATTTTCTCTTTCTACATTTTATATCTTGCCTTTCTTTTTCTTTCTCCCAGGTTCCTCCGGTTTAGGCTCAGCTAGCAGCATCCAGGCAGCTGTTCGGCAGCTGGAGGCTGAGGCTGATGCCATTATACAAATGGTACGTGAGGGTCAAAGGGCGCGGAGACAGCAACAAGCAGCAACGGTTAGCATGATGCCTGTGGCCCCTCATTCATTTGTCTCTCTCCCCTCCCCACCACATCGTCAGTGGGGTTTCACTGCCCTTACCTTGTATGCTTTTGCATTAAGTTTGCTGTATGAATGCTTCTGGACAACAGGGTTACTTTCTGTTGGTGTTTTCTCTACTGTTTGTTCATTGTTTTGTTGGTTTGGTTTGGATTGATATGATTTAAAGCTTGGCCATCATACCCCACTCCCAGCTATCCAGTCAATAGTGGCGCTTTTGCATACTGCATAATGCTAAGTGTCTGGGTTCTGAGGGGCTGTGGAATAAAGATTTTTCAGTCTCCTGGAATAACGCAAATACATCAGGAATCCAGCCCTTGAAATTCTCCCAAGCTTGGTCTACGTCCCACAGCCTCTTCTAGGCTATGGCTGGTCCATCTACCCTGGCCTCTGCTTCTGTTTTCCATACTCTCTTGGTACCTTGGCACCTAGGCACTCAGTCACTTTTAGGAAGAAACCCTCAGGTTTCTAGATAGCCAACTCATTGTTGGGATCCCAGCACAGAGTGGCTGCAGGAAAAGCCTGGCATCATGTATGTATGCTGTGGCACTCTCATTGTTTTCCTGTTCTTGAAACATGCAAGTCACCTTCCCAAGATCCAGGAAATAAAGGTATCCTGAGGCTTGGTTTTTCTTTACGTATAATTACTATTCTACAGTATGATTTCATTGAGCATGCTGGGAACGTCCTAGAATTTGCAGGCTGTGACTCCCAACAAGGGAGAAAGGGAAAACAGCTATTATTATGAAGTACTTTTTTCTGCCCCGTCTTTCCCACACCCGATAGGGTAGATGTTGGCTTTGTGAATAATGCCACCCATCAAAGGCTTTCCCTTATTATTTCCCCTTTTCTGAGCAAACAGAAACAGAGAGCCAAACCTACAGTCTGTTCACTTGAGTTTTATATGTAGATGCGCATATATGTAATCTGTCCCCATAAGAAGTCTTCCAAGTCTGTATCCAGAAGGCTGGTGTCTGACTAGATATAGGTCAAGAGTAGAGTGGAGGCAATGCAGGAATCTAAGGAGCTTTTCGGAAAAGCTTGCTAGCTCAGGGTGGAGGACAGCAAAGGAGGTGGGAAGGCCATTCTTTTGTTCTGGAAAGCCACAGGGTTTTCTGACCAAATATCCTCTTTCCAAACTTAGTACGTGTGAGAATGGGTAGAAACAGCCTCTAGCCTCTCCCTGAGGAAAGCAGAGTTGCATTGCACCCTTTATGTGACTTTGTCTCCCTTTTATCCAGTCGGAGTCAAGCCAGTCAGAGGCCTCTGTCCGGAGGGAGGAGTCACCCATGGATGTGGACCAGCCATCTCCCGGTGCTCAGGATACTCCGTCCATCGGTCAGTACTACTTCCTGTTTCCAGTGCACCAAAAGAGCCAGTCTTCATGAAGTGTCTGCTGGGTCCCCTGCTCTCTACATATATAAGCTCTGTTTTCCAGTTCCACTGAACGCTGGTTTTTGTAAACGTTAATAAGCTTTTACCAATGAAGATCGATATCACCATCTCACGCCCTTATTAGAGATTCGTAGCATACACTACAATTCCTGGAGTTAAGAAACTGTGATGTGATGTTAGATGTGGAGACAGCACGTGTTTCAGTTGTGGCTCCCCCATTTAGTGACTGGTACCTGAAGCAAATCTCTCTTGGCTTCAGTTTCCTTGAATGTGGCTCTTGCAAGTGAGAAACCAAATTTTTTATTGTATTAATTTTATTTAAATTTAAATTTCATCCAGTGTAGGATTAGAGCTTACTTCCAGATGTCACTCAGTATTACTTAGTAGCCGGTGAGCCAGTCTACTTGATCTAATGGCCTGCACAGCTGGTCTGGGAAAAAGCTAAATGGAGGAAATACCTCAAAGGCTTTCTGCCTCTCTTCTGTGTGGCCTATAGGCTCAGATGGAACCTCACAAGGGGAAAAGGAGAAGGAGGAGAGGCCACCTGAGTTACCCCTGCTCAGTGAGCAGCTGAGCTTGGACGAGCTATGGGACATGCTGGGAGAGTGTCTAAAGGAACTGGAGGAATCCCATGACCAGCATGCGGTGCTAGGTGAGTTGTGGCCTTTGGGCCAAGGTCCCAACCCACTGATCTGCTCTGGGCCCTTTCTGCCAGCTTAACTTTCTTCCTTCCAGATCACCCCCTCACTGTCTCTGAAATGAGAATTCAAAGGAGAATTCAAATTCTGTCACTTTAGTATCAGAAAAAAAAGATTTGCCTTCTCTTTTAGTAGCTGGTACCTTTCACTTTTTAGACCAGGGGAATCTTTATAACTGGCAGCCTATTCCATTTTTATTTTTATTTTATTTTTTTAATTTCTTTTAACGTTTATTTATTTTTGAGACAGAGAGAGAGACAGCACAAACAGGGGAGGGTCAGAGAGAGAGGGAGACACAGAATCTGTAACAGGCTCCAGGCTCTGAGCTGTCAGCACAGAGCCCGATGCGGGGCTCGAACTCACGGACCGCGAGATCATGACCTGAGCCGAAGTCGGACACGTAACCAACTGAGCCACCCAGGCGCCCCTCCATTTTTCTTTAGTTTCAAGGAGGCTCAGACTTCCTCCGTGGCTTCATTTTTCTTTGTTACCATTGTATTTCTCCTGCAGGTTTTCAGTATTTCTTCCATACTGTACTTCTGTAATTTGATCATGAAGGAAAAGAGGTTTGTATGTTGAAGTTTCAAAACTTCCCTATCATTCCTACCCCCAGTGCTACAGCCAGCCGTCGAGGCCTTCTTCCTGGTCCATGCCACAGAGCGAGAGAGCAAGCCTCCTGTCCGAGACACCCGTGAGAGCCAGCTGGCACACATCAAGGACGAGCCTCCTCCACTCTCCCCTGCCCCCTTAACCCCAGCCACTCCTTCCTCCCTTGACCCATTCTTCTCCAGGGAGCCCTCGTCTATGCACATCTCCTCAAGCCTGCCCCCTGACACGCAGAAGTTCCTTCGCTTTGCAGGTACAGGGAACTCTTAGGCCTCCAGCGTAGAAGGATTCATTTTTTTTACAGGGTCATTTCATACATTTTATTCTTAGCTGTTTCATGGGGGAGAGGGATGGGACTGAGAGAGAGAGAGTGGGGGGGGGGGTGGCTGGGTGGGTAGGGGGAGAAAGAGAATGAAGCTAGTGAGGGTAGGGACCGGATCTGAAAGCCCTTTTGTGCCACACTTTTTTCTCTGAAATAAGAAAGTTGCTGGTTGGTTGGCTATCCTGTAGTCTTCTGGGAACCAGGACGTGCTGATTCCTGCTGTCCCTTTCTCCCCACAGAGACTCACCGCACTGTGTTAAACCAGATCCTACGGCAGTCCACCACCCACCTCGCTGATGGACCTTTTGCTGTCCTGGTAGACTACATTCGTGTCCTCGACTTTGATGTCAAGCGCAAGTATGTGCCCTGGAGGCTGTGGGGATGGGAACTTTTCAAATGCTATCTTCTCTCCGAGAAAGGAGCCAAAATTCCTCCCGAAGGAGTGTTTCTAGAGAAAGAAGTTTCCATTGGTGGCAGCCCTTGGAAATGGTGCTGGGTGGGAAGGAAGAGATTCATCTGTGTCTCTGACAGTCATTATACCTAAATACTCCCTGGTCTTCTCCATCCTTCCTCAGAGAAGTGCAAAACCTTTATTTAATCACATGACTCCTAAAGTTCCATTTCATCCTTTGGGGTAATACAGGAGGTGCAGGTAGCCATAGTATACTTACAGCATGGCTCAGCAGAAATTCTCTGCCACAGACTCTGTGGGCCTTTATTCGGTGGAGATGGGAAAAATTTAGAGTTGGTAATGAATAACCTGCCTCTCCAAACTACTGGGCACTTCCCCAGAGGAACATGTGGGGAGCAAGGATCAAAGTGTTGGGAGGATGGGAGGACCATCACTGTGGGTCTTCATCCTAATCAAGATCAAGCAAACAGGGGGCGCCTGGGTGGCTCAGTCAGTTGAGCATCTGACTTTGGCTCAGGTCAGGATCTCGTGGTTTGTGAGTTCGAGCCCCGCGTGGGGTCTGTGCTGACAGCTCAGAGCCTGGAGCCTGCTTTGGGTTCTATGTCTCCCTCTCTCTCTGCCCCTCCCCTGCTCATGCTCTCTTTCTCTTTCTCTCACTCTTGAAAATAAATAAACATTAAAAAAAAAAAGATCAAGCAAACAGAAGTTTGCTCTGCCACCCCCAATCCTATTTTCCTTTTCTACCTCCCAAGATATTTCCGCCAAGAGCTAGAACGTTTGGATGAGGGGCTTCGGAAAGAAGACATGGCTGTGCACGTCCGCCGTGATCATGTGTTTGAAGATTCCTATCGTGAACTGCACCGGAAATCCCCTGAAGAAATGAAGAATCGATTGTAAGACCCCATAAGAGAGAAAAGAGGATGGGAGGGTGGAGCAACTTCCTACATGGTAGTGAAGACTTACTTAAGCACCAGATGTGCCCAGGAACTGAGGGAGGTGCTGCCCTCCCCAGCAGAAATTCCAAATAGGAACCTGGTATAGATAGTCTCACTGAGCTGTCTTCTGTCTTCTCGGTCTGGTCTCAGAAGACCGGTCTAATGCTGGCTAGGCTGGCCTTTGGGATGAGCTACGCAACAAATCCCAGAGCGAAGAGTCTTTGTCATTTATAAGGATAAACCTGATGGCTTCGCAGAGAGCTTTCTCTGTTGTTACATTAGGAATGGGAAGACTGCTGAGCAGATGGTATCCTGGCTTCAGGGAGACCACACTTGCATGAGTGGCTCCTCACCAAATTGGTAATTGTTCACTGGTGATTCTGAAGCCACCTAGAAGAGATCAGCAGTTTAATGCCAGCGAGATGAAAGACCTGTTGGGAGTAGTTTGACGCTCCTGAGCTCAGGAACTTGATTCCTCCTCTCCCTCTTGGCATGGGTTCCCCATCCATGTAATCATATAGGAAGTCAGAGACACTTCTGAGACAGACTGGGCCCTGCTCCTCCACCGCCAAATCCTTAACAGATAATCAGCCTCATCAGCCCTCTCTGACACCGCTGGATTCCTCCTCTCCCTGCTTTCCCTAAGTGAGGAGGCCCTCATTTAAGCCTCTGTACCTTTCCTGTTGATGAACCTTTACTGATAATTCAGGACTTCTTTTCTGTCGATGCATTTTTTTTTGTCCCAGATCCCTACCCTTGGGCTTTCCTGGCACTCTGTATTCACTTCTGTTCTCTGATCCTGTACTCCCCAGCCATTGCTTCACTCACTCACTCGGGTCATACTACATAAATGAATGGATTTGTCCTGGGCTTTCTGCACATCTGTTTCTGGTCTCTTACGCAGGTATATAGTGTTTGAAGGAGAAGAAGGGCAGGATGCTGGAGGGCTCCTACGGGAGTGGTATATGATCATCTCTCGGGAGATGTTTAATCCTATGTATGCCTTGTTCCGTACCTCACCCGGTGACCGGGTCACCTACACCATCAACCCATCTTCCCACTGCAACCCCAACCACCTCAGCTACTTCAAGTTTGTTGGACGCATTGTGGCCAAAGCTGTATATGACAACCGCCTCCTGGAGTGCTATTTTACTCGGTCCTTCTACAAACACATCTTGGGCAAGTCTGTCAGGTGAGGATGTGGCAAAGGATCCACATTCTCTTTTGACAGGTTCTTTTCTTGTGTCCCACCCCCATGCTTCTCTCCTGCACCCTAACCCATGGTGACCCTGATCATGTTTTTCTAGATATACGGATATGGAGAGTGAAGATTACCACTTCTACCAGGGCCTGGTTTATCTGCTGGAAAATGATGTCTCCACACTAGGTTATGACCTCACCTTCAGCACTGAGGTAGGTCAAGAAATTGTCACCACAGCACATTCTAGCTAGTCCAGGAAACCCATTATGGGGCCACCCTTGAACTGGGATTGGATAATCTCTTATGCTTCTAAGGAAGCATCTCAACTTTTAAGTCCCATGCTCCATTCCCCATCCAGCAGTGAGCAGTGCAGTGAGCAGTGGGTATTTATATGAGACATCACAAACAGAAAAACCAGGATTTGTAAAACAATTCAAGTTCCTAGTTTCCTCTTTATTTATATACATATATATATATATATATATATATATATATATATGTATATATGTATTTAAAGCCTCCAATTCCATATGCTTCATTTCCAGAAGTAGTTCATTGTAGAAAAATTGTATAAATAAATATCAAAGTTAGTCTTCCTCCAAATTGTTTTTCATACAGATTGTACCGTATCATATTACACATGTTAATCATGCCTTTTCCCTTTTACCATTGACAATTTCCTTATTTTCAGCCTCTATGTGTTTTGAGGCCAAACCCTTGGCTTTTCTCTATTACAAAGTTATGAGCTCCTGAGAAAAGATACTTTTTTATGACCTTGCTTCATCTCTCTGCCCAGGACATGGCAAAGATTTTACATATTCCCAGGTAGCTATATAAATCCCATCCTGGACCAAGCCTGGTATGAATGATTGGTGTTTTGGGTGTTCCAGGTCCAAGAGTTTGGAGTCTGTGAAGTTCGTGACCTCAAACCTAATGGGGCCAACATCTTGGTAACAGAAGAGAATAAGAAGGAGTATGTACACCTGGTGTGCCAGATGAGAATGACAGGTAGGGGAAATGTCCCTTATACTCCTTGTTGCTCATATGGGAAGAGGTCAGGCCTCACTCATTTCACAGATATTGTTTTTTCTCTTCCCCTGTGCCAGCCACAAATCCCAGCCAGAGTCCAAACACCTGACCAAAAAATATTTCCCTTAATTCACCCTATACAGGGGCCCAGAAACAGTGTTAGGTGAGGCAGGTATACCATTCACAATCCTAGTTGCAGCTGGAGCTAGATTGAGGACCTCTGACCTCTAACAGTTGTGTGAGTTTAGATGCCGCATGGCTTGTTGGTTCTCTCCCCAGGAGCCATCCGTAAACAGCTGGCAGCTTTCTTAGAAGGCTTCTATGAGATCATTCCAAAGCGCCTCATTTCTATCTTCACTGAGCAGGAGTTAGAGCTACTCATATCAGGACTGCCCACAATTGACATTGATGATTTGAAATCCAACACTGAATACCACAAGTACCAGTCCAACTCTATTCAGGTGAGCTGCTACTGGCATCTTTCTCCTATCCCTAAGCAGTGCTAGTTTGTATGACACCACATAAACCAGTACTCTTTGGGGGCATGAAGGGGGTATAGGTGACAGCTTACTTACACCTAACTCTTCATCCTTCTAGAACATGTTTTCAGGTGATGTTTTTGCTCATCTTATGAATGGAGGAACTGAAGCCCATTTCACGGAAGGGACTTGCCTAAGATTTCAAATCCTATCCCCCCTCTTTCCAAGAGCTCTCTACCTAACACTGGCTTCTTGTGTCCTTTCCCACAGATCCAGTGGTTCTGGAGAGCATTGCGTTCTTTCGACCAAGCTGACCGTGCCAAGTTCCTCCAGTTTGTCACGGGTACTTCCAAAGTGCCCTTGCAAGGCTTTGCTGCCCTTGAAGGTATGAATGGCATTCAGAAGTTTCAGATCCATCGAGATGACAGGTCCACAGATCGCCTGCCTTCAGCTCACACATGGTAAGAGGAAGGATTTGTTCCCTGTTTTAAGCATTCATGATTGAGCTTACATATTTGCTGCTTCTAGGCCCCTACCCAAGGGCAGGAACCCAAATCTGGCCCCAGCAATGCTAGACCTTGGGGTAGCTCACAGTTTGGTAGTTTTGTGGAAAAGGTGATGTTTGAGATGAGAAGCTGGCCCAGATTCACAGTAGGTTGGGGAGACATTGCAGATCAACACTGCCACATGAGAGCACAGTGTACTCCAGGGCTCAGTTGGAGCAAGAGGTTGCAGGCAACAGAAGGCTGAATAACTCAGCAGAGGTTGGATCACCAGTGACCCCAAAGGCATCCTTGGAGCTTGCACATTAGCCCATAGGCAAGGCTGTGGTGTTTAAGGAGTGACAGGGTCAGATTTACATTTTAGGTGCGTCATGGCCAGTATTGGGGCCAGATTAGAAAAGGGCAGAGAAGGCTAGGATAAGACTGCAAGTCTTCAAGAAGTGAGGAGTAGGTTCCCTTAGGGAGGACATGTCAGTGGGCACCATGGGAACACAGGGATTTGGTTATAATCTTTTGTCACAAACTGATTTTTCTTCTTTCCCTAGTTTTAATCAGCTGGACCTGCCTGCCTATGAGAGCTTTGAGAAGCTCCGCCACATGCTACTATTGGCCATCCAGGAGTGCTCTGAAGGCTTTGGGCTGGCCTAATAAGGCTCTGCCCACCACTGTGGGGTTTTTCTATCATTGTTGGACCTGGGAATGGGGGGAAATGAAAACAAAAAAGAACCCGAAAGAAAATGTCAAAAACCAATAAATGAAATCCATCAACTCACCATGTGTGTGTCCCAGCTTCCCCAGCGCATACCCATTGCCCCTCTCCTGCTCATTTTCTCTCCCTCTCCCTTTTCCTCACCTCCTCCTCCCTGTTCCATGCCGTCCATGATCCCCAGCCCATGTGTTAAAAAGGCATTAGCCTTTGCAGGGACCTGTTTGTCCCAACTGTTTGAACAGTGTGCTCCTCAGATTCTGTGTTCAGAAGGATTTGCTGCATTGAGACTTGAAACCTTTGGATAGGGGAAAAAATTATATATATATATATTTTTTTGTTCTGTTTGCATTTCTTAATTTGTGCTTGGAATGTGTTGATGTGCACAGCTAATGATTCAATGCGAGACAAGATTGGCGTCTGTGTTGTGGAGGTTTCAAATAAAGAGCACTCTTCATAACTCACTTTTCACAATGGAGTTTTTTTCAAACTTAAAAGAAACAACTCTTGAGCACATGCTAGACATCTGGAGAAAAGATGCAAATGGACTCCAGAAAACCATCTCTGCCACCACTACTGGTGCATCTTCCTTCTTCAAAGGCGGTTTCCCAGTTATCAGGAGAGATCAGCAGCCACCAGGAATTGAGGGAAGCATGTTTTTTAGAATGGGACCTGCACTTGAGGGCGGTGATGGTGTTACAGATTGCAGCCAAGGACAAAGCATCACCTTGCTTGAGGGGAACAAACCAGGTTTTAAGAAACATTCTGAGAACTCAACCCAACCGACAGTTCTGTTTGGTGAGCCTTTATAACAGCCTCAAGTCTAGAGCTCAGTTTAAAATTTTGATTTCATTTAATATTTTAGTTTATTTCTAACAAATTTCAATAAGCAAGTAATTTGACTAGCTTTCCAGAAGAACAGTCTTCCCATCCTTTTTGGGTTTGTTTCGTCATCTGCCAGTCTGTTCACAGATCATCCAATAGTCTCTTGTGGTTTTTACTCCATCCAGCAGTTACAGCTGATCGAAGGACTTTGGTTCCAGCCTTCAAAGAAAAAAATAATAAAGGTTTAGTTAGAAAAACAACCCCGAGTGATGCTTGCTTTGTGTGGTTTTTCTCATTTTCTGGAGGTCCTATTTCATAAAGATTTTCCCCTTAAGCTGATCCCCTTTGGCCCTGATGCAAATGGCTGCTAGATATTTTCTCCCTTTTTTAAATTGACACTTAACCTTTGCCTCATCTGGCTGACACCTGAGAGGACAGATGAATTGGCCCTGTCCCTGCTACTGAGATTCTAGTCCAAGGAGGAGGAGACTGAGTAGTTCTGTGACAGATGTAGGAAGGGGTCCCCAGGTTCCCAGAGAAGTACCTGACCTAGCCTGGAAGATCAGGGAAGGCTTTCCATTGTCAGCCACTCGACTTGAATCCCAAGGCTGGGAGTCAAGATTAAGAAGGCGAGATTAATCTAGGTCAAGGCAGTAGGAGTCCAATTGACACAACTTAAGCAAAGGATGGTGGTGGCCTAAGATGAGGCTGGGAGTCCAGCAGGGCTTTGAAATGAATAAGCAGAAATATGGTAGAATTAATAAATAAGCTTAAGAACTGATTCTTGGAGCACCTGGGTGGCTCAGTCAGTTTAAGTGTCCGACTTCAGCTCAGGTCATGATCTCACAGTTCTTGAGTTCAAGCCCTGTGCCAGGCTCTGCCGATAGCTTGGAGCCTGGAGCTGCTTTGGATTCTGTGTCTCCCTCTCTCTCTCTCTCTGCCACACCCCCACTCTCACTCTGTCTCAAAAATAAACATTAAAAAATTTCGTTAAAAACTGATTTCTTGGAAAAAATCAAAGAATAAACTTCTAACATTTAAGTTGGAGAGGTACAAGGTTTGGGAGTTGGGTATGGAGGCTGGGAGTACAGATGGAATAACCCTGAAAAACAAAAACATCTAATTCAGTGGCATACTACAGAAACCTAATGGGACCCCAAGTATGATTTGCCTTTGGGATATGTGTGTGGTGTAATATTTATCACCTCAATGTCAGTCAAATAAAAAAATCCTGTCAATTGATGCAAGGCATTTGCTAAAAATGATTACTGGTAACTTAAAAGTAAAGACAGTACCTTGATGAGGTTGCCTTAGACCAACAGCCAACATCACGCTGGAAGCATAATGTGGCCAATCACCACTATCAACACTTAACACCAGTTCTAACCAGTTCAATAAAGCAGAAAATGAGGTATAACTGTTGAGAAACTTCACTAAACAAAGAGAACCACAAGTTGTTAGAACTTAAAATTGACTCCCAACAAGAGGACTACTTAACAATGAACAAAGCATTCACCCGTGTAAACATTTATTGTCCAACACGCATGAGTAGGTAATAAATTCATACAGTGGGATTCTGTGTAGCAGTAAAAATATCCATTGAATTTATCAACATGCACAATCTTGACAAGTATGAGACCTGTTTAAAAGTCACAAAACTACTACATGGCATACATACCAGGAGCGTGAAAAACTACATCTGTATATGTAAAGAGTATGAAAATCCATGCAGAAGTATGACAAAGTACTGCACAGTGTTCAGGATAAGTTATGGGGGACAAGGAGATGCAGTTTGGGACGGATAATTACACAGCCTCAACTATGTTGGTGATGTTTTATTTCTTAGGCTGGGTGGTGCTAGACAACGTGGGTGTTCCTTACAATGCTGTTATAATACTTTATAACATCTGAAATATTTCGTAGTTTTTTGAGATAGACAATTTATTATATTTCACGATGAATTTGAGTTAGGCAGCAGGGGAGTCTGTAACAGGCCTAATTCTACATGAAGGCTAATTAATAGCTGCTTTCTTGATACGATTAAACAGGTATCTTTTTGCCCCCTAGTAATTCCCACTGATCTGCCTGTGCATTATGATTACCATGGGTTGTTTCCTTATTAAAATAGTCCTCTTTTAATTATAGGGTGACCATGTATTTTGTCATCCAAAGTTAGACAATTTTAAGAATAAAAAGGATGCTATCAATAATTATGCTGGGCCACAGGCGCAAACCAGATAAACTGGAACATATGGTTCTATGTTTAGGATGTGTATCTGCCTTGGCTGGGGAGAGAATTATTACCCATAATAAACATAAAATATTATTGAGCACTTACCATGTGCTGACAATACTGAGAAGGCCGTGCTTTCCAAAAACTTACTGAAGGGAAGGAGGCAGGTGTTAGGAAAGTACAGGGGGCAGTGGGCACACAGAGACTTAACAGGCAGGGGTAGCAAGATTAAACATTTTCTCAAGTACAAGCAATAACCAGAGAACATAACAAGAAATAGATTATCTTCACAATGATAACAAAATACCCAAGAATAACCTTAAGAAGGAGTGTTTAGGACTCATGAAAAAAAATGGCAAAACTCACAAGCATAAAAAGGCAAATGAAGACTATCAATTTGCATAAAAATGCAAGTATAGCTGGCTTTGAGACTTTGGGGGACAAACTGACATGCTAAGCAAGATGGGAGTTGAAATAGACCTGGCAGAATGGCTTCGGCCATGAATATTCAGCATGCTGTGGGCTGTAAAAAAAAAAAAAGAAGAAGAAGTGCCAAGAGCCAGTTACAGAGGAATAGCTTTGTCAAGGTTAGGAAACTTGCCTAAGTATTGGGAAGGTAAAAGATAAAATTTTGCCTTTTAGTTTTGTTGTTTGTTTCCTTCACTGTGCAGAAGCTTTTTATCTTGATGAGGTCCCAATAGTTCAGGTTTGCTTTTGTTTCCCTTGCCTTCAGAAGTTGCCATGGCCAAGGTCAAAGAGGTTGCTGCCTGTGTTCTCTGGGATTCTGACATCCAAAGACCAAACAACTCAGGTAAGAAATGGGAAAAAGACATGATAGACACTTCCAAAGAAGACATCCAGATGGCTAACAGACACATGAAAAGATGCTCAACATCACTCATAATCAGGGAAATACAAATCAAACCCACAGTGAGAAACCACCTCAATGGTTAACATTAACAACAAGAAACAACAGGTGTTGGCGAGGATGCAGAGAAAGAGGAACCTTCTTGTACTGTTGGTGGGAATGCAAACTGGTGCAGCCACTCTGGAGAAGAGTATGGAGGTTCCTCAAGAAACTAAAAATAGAACTACCCTATGACCCAGCAATTATACTATTAGGTATTTACCCAAAGGATACAAAAATACATATTCAAAGGGGTAGATGCACCCCAAAGTTTATAGCAGCATTATCAACAATAGCCAAAACTATGGAGAGAGCCCAAATGTCCATCGATTGATGAATGGATAAAGAAGATGGGGTGTGTGTGTGTGTGTGTGTGTGCACATATATATACATATACATACATATAATGGAATATTAGCCATCAAAAAGAATGAAATCTTGCCATTTGCAATGACATGGATGGAGCTAGAATGTGTTATGCTAAGCAAAATAAGTCAATCAGAGAAAGACAAATACCATATGATTTCACTCATGTGGAATTTAAGAAACAAAACAGATGAGCACATGGGAAGGGTGGTGAAGAGAAGAGACGGAAACAAACCACAAGAGACTTTTGATGATAGAGAACAAACTGAGGGTTGATGGAGGGAGGTGGGTGGGGATGAGCCAGATGGGCGATGGATATTAAAAAGAACACTTGTGATGAGCACTGGGTGTTGTATGTAAGTGATGAATCATTGAATTCTACTCCTGAAACCAGTATTTCACAGTATGTTAACTTAAATTTAAATTTAAAAAAATACAAATTTTGCTCTACACTTCACATAAGTTCCAAATGGAAGAGTCAAGCATGAAAAATATGAACTTATTCTTTAAAGCACACAATGAAAATATGAGCAAATAATAACCGATAGGGATATGGAAAATCTAAGGCTAAAATCTATAAGAGACAGCATAATGGAAAAGACTGATATATTTGACTACTAAAATGTTGGCAACACTGTGAACAGAATTAAAAAGCAATAACAATTTATGGGGCGCCTGGGTGGCTCAGTCAGTTGAGTGTCTGACTCTTGATCTCAGCTTAGGTCACTATCTCATGGTTCGTGAGTTCAAGCCCCACATTGGGCTCTGCACTGGCATTGCAGGGCCTGCTTGGGATTCTCTCTGCCCCTCCCCTGCCCTCTCTTTCTCTCTCTCAAAAAATAAACTAAAAAAAAATTTAAAAATAAAAAAAGCAATGACAATCTAGGAAAAAATATGTCTCTAACAGACAATGGGTTAATCATATATATATATATATATATATATATATATATATATATATATATAGTGTGTGTGTGTGTGTATAGTGTATTATGTGTTTATATATTTAAATATATTAAAATATATATATTATGGGGTACCTGGGTGGCTCAGTTGGTTGAGCATCCAACTTTGGCTCGGGTCATGATCTCGTGGTTTGTGAGCCTGCTTCAGATTCTGTGTCTCCCTCTCTCTCTGCCCCTCCCTCTGCTCATTCTGTCTCTCTCTCCTCTCTCTCTCTCAAAAATAAACATTAAAAAAGTTAAAATATATATATATACATATATATATATATATAAAACTTACAAATCACTAAGAAACAAACTCCCCAACAGAAACACATACAAGTACATGAAAGGTGATTCACAAAAGAAGAAAT
The DNA here is from genome assembly GCF_018350175.1 of Felis catus. Classification (NCBI taxonomy): domain Eukaryota; kingdom Metazoa; phylum Chordata; class Mammalia; order Carnivora; family Felidae; genus Felis; species Felis catus. Next base: position 46,246,598 of record NC_058386.1, on the reverse strand, counting down.
ATAAATGAGCAATAAGCATATAAAAATGCTTACCTCTGTGATAATTATTACCACCTCTGTAATAATCAAAGATCCATTAAAAGCGCAATGGAAACCACTTACCAAATTAAAATATAAGATGGTTACCAGAAGGGATGTGGGGTTGGGGTGGGGCACGGCAGGGCGGGGGTGGGGTGCGCACGTGGAATGAGTTAAGCAGGTGATGGAAATTAAGGAGTGCAAGTTCATGATGAGCACCAGATGTTGTATGGAAGTGTTGAATCACTATATTGTACACCTGAAACTAATGTAACATTGTATATAACACACATATACACACACACTCATATAAAGTTTTTACGTTAATTCCAGTTAACACAGGTGGGAGAGAATGTGAAGAAACGGGTACTGTTGTATAGTACGGAGAAACTGGCACCACCTTTCTGATGTGTAGTTTTGTAATGTCTACCGAGAAAGAGAAAAGCAGCCCCTGACTTCTGGGAGCAGTCTGGCCTGATTGACATTCACAGTTAGGCTTTAATGTTTTCCCATTGAACATAAACAATTTCACAGAATATCAACATCAGAGAAGGCCATTCTGTAACCATTGGATTAAGACAAAATTGAGGGGCGCCTGAGTGGTTCAGTCGGTTGAGCATCCAACTCTTGATTTCAGCTCAGGTCATGACCTCACTGTTCATGAGTTCGAGCCCCACATTGAGCTGTGTACTGACAGTGCAGAGCCTGCTTTGGATTCTCTCTCTCTCTCTCTCTCTCTCTCTCTCTCTCTGTCCTTCTTCTGCTTCCTCTCTCTCTCTCTCAAAATAAATAAAAATAAACTTAAAAAAAAAGACAAAATTGAAACCACTTCAAAATCATGTCTGAACACAGACAAAACGTCAGAGACATTGTCTAAACCACAGAAATCACCCAACATCCCCTATCCTGATTAATGAGTGGCTGCTTTCTTTTTTTTTTTTTTCTTTTTTGCCAGTTACAGTTTTAGCCTCTTTCTAGTCCTCTCTATAGAGAAGATGTAGTAGCATACCCAATCACAAAATTACCCCCACTTCTGGATACTATTCAATCTAGACCAAATTTTCACTTTTTTGAATTGTCCCCAAATCACCTGCCCAAATCCCATGATACATCTTTCCTCTGAGATACCCCACAGACCCCATGTTGTGTGTTCTCCCTCACTACCAACTTTCTTGACTCAGGGCAGGTTCATGCTCCTGCACTTTAGCTACAGGGGCACTGACACAATGAAGAACCTCAAAATATGCACAATAAGGTGCCAAATGATATGTATCCTATACTCCTGTTAATGCTTTTTAATATTATAAATTCAAATGGAAATTGGCAGCCCAAACTCTTTGGCTTGCCAACAACATGGTGAGTGTGTGCGTGGGGGGGGGGGGTGGAGGGGGGATGTTAATGTGAATGGTTTGGGTGGACCACAACATTGAGGCCCCACAGCCTCCACCACTCATTACACTTCTATCCTCCTGCTTTGTTCATTGAACAAACATTTATTGAGCATGTGCTGTGTGTCAGGCTAGGGATGCAAGCAGTGAACACTTGAGACATAAATTCGTGCTAACATGAAGCTGACATTCTAATGGGGAAGGCAGACAATAAACACATATATCAGGGAGTGAGTGACGTATTTTCTTTTCTGAAGACAAATACAGATGTAAAAAGAGAGTTGAGGGGGGGAGGCTATTTTAGCTGAGGTGGTCAGAGGAAGGCGTCTCTGAAGAGATGATATTTAAGCTCAGAAGACCTGCCTGAAAGGAGCAAGAGTATAAGCCATCGGAGTATCTCAAGGAATAGTGTTCCAGGCAGAGGGAACAGCCAGTGTAAATGCTCCGAAGTGGGAATTTGCATGGCATCTAGAAGGAAGACCAGTGGGGTTCTAGAGAGGTGAGTGATGATGGGAAGTGTCCTAAGAGTTGAGGTCAGAGAGACAGGGGCCAAATCCCAGGCTTTAACTCTGAGTTAGGTGGGAACTACCAAAGGGAATATATTGCATAGAAGAGATGTGACGCAGACCTCTCTACTGCAGGTGAAGAGTAGGTGGGAGGGGCCAGCGTGGAGGCCGGGGAAGTCTGAGGAGGCTGCTGCTGCCCTCTTCCAGGCGGGACACAAGTCACCGGCGAGGACTCTGAAAAAGTCATTAATAGGCTTACGCAGGCTTAGGTGAAACAAAGCATTGTTAACGGGAAAGGCGACTGAGGGCCTAAGGTAAGCCAGAGCCACCTCTGAATAATGATGATGGTGATGATGATGATGATGATGATGGTGATTTCCTTGTCTATTTTTCACCGTGAGCATGTGTTTCTACAATTGAAAATAAATAGCCTAGTTCCAGTGGGCACGCCCTGCCCACTCCCCTCTCAGACGAAATCTCTAGGATCTAGAAGCGCCCCACCCAGCCTTGCGCGCCACTGCAGGAAAGTCTCGCCCAACTCTTCTGAGTTTGCCGGGTGCTTGCCTGGTTTAAACACTGAAAATCCCACCTCCCGGGCGAACCAGGACAGTTGGTCACCCTCTCCAAGCAAACTTGCTCCTCGGCCACTGAGGACGGAAGCCGGGCGTCAAGCCCCGCCCCAGCGCGACCTCCAGCCAATGGCGGAGCGGGATATGGAGCCCAGGCGCTCTCTGCCCGGCAACCCCAGCGCCTACCAGAAACAGCTCAGCCGGAGGCCCCACGCCTAGACCGCCTTCCCTTAGCCCCTCCTCCTGGAAAATTAGTGGGTGTGACTCTGGGTTTGTGTAACAGGACGACTTAGGGGAGGGGACATTGTTACTGTGTTGGGGAGATTGCGTGTGGTCTAACTGCAAGTGATCGTGTGACACTGCGTGTGCACTGCTGTAACCGAATGGGCTCGTGGGGGCTAACTGTGCACTGTCGTTCCAAAAGTGGATGTGTGACGGTGTGACCGCGCGTGACCCTGGTTTGGTGCCTTGAGTTGTGGTGCTTGGGTTGTTAAATAACAAAAATTTAACCGAGTAAATTTTAATGATCTAATTGGCTTTATTAATCCATTCATGAATCGGGCAGCATCCCATCTAACCAAGCAGAGGGAAGCTCCAAAGGCTTACAGAAAGAGAAAGGTTTTTAAAGACAGGACAAGGAAGTCATAAACAGAAAAAAGGATTATTTGGGATGAAGTCACTTCCTTTGGGGGAAAAGGGGTCTTATTAGGTGGATGACCTCATTTTCCTTTTGGAGACTGAGAAGGAAGTCCCATGTGGCAGATTACTTTTTTGGTGCTGACCAGAAAATTCCTGAGTGGTTGGTTAAGACTACATGTCTGGGGCGGGGGCGCCTGGGTGGCTCAGTCGGTTAAGCGTCTGACCTCGGCTCAGGTCATGACCTCACGGGTCCGTGAGTTCCAGCCCCCAGTCGGGCTCTGTGCTGACAGCTCAGAGCCTGGAGCCTGCTTCGCTGTGTCTCCCTCTCTCTCTGACCCTCCTCCGTTCATGCTCTGTCTCTCTCTGTCTCAAAAATAAATAAATGTTAAAAAAGATTTTTAAAAGACTACATGTCTGGGGGAGGTTGAAACTACAATTAGGTTAGGTATTAAGCCCCAATTTGGTGACTTGGCCTAGCATAAATGACTCCATTTGGGGCCTGTGGTTTCCTTTTTAATAGTTTCCCCCGTTTGATCAGACTGTCAGCTTAATTTAGAAATGTGATCAAAATTTAAGGAATTAGAACTACTCCCAGCTTTCACTCTGAAGTTCTTGCAGTTGTTTCTCCTTTTGTGTGGTATCCACAGGTCTTAACCTTTGTGATGTTCACAAGTCATGGTTTGGGGGTCACAGTCTTTAAGTTGGTCATTCTCTTAGTCCCTTTTCTGACACCCCAGTCTCAGGAAGATAATTTGCTTGGCATGAGCAGCTACAAACACGCATTTCAAGCTCTTGAGAGAATACAATGCATTGGGGAGATTATTATGATTATAACGAGCAGGAGAATTTCCAGTGTTTGGAATGCACTTTGGAGTGATGGTCCCCAAGACCCAAACCACTCAAAATTAAATAAGTGAAAGAAAGACCCTGCTGAAGGAATCCCCTTTTTAAGCCAAGTGGCTTGCTCCAGGATCTTATGCAATTGTTTCAACTTCCCCAGGGACACCTGGGTGGCTCAGTTGGTTAAGTGTCCCACTGGTGACTTTGGCTCAGGTCTTGATCTCACGGTTCATGAGTAAGCCCCACCCCCGGCTCTGCGCTGACAGAGAGGAACCTGCTCAGGATTCTCTCTCTCTCCTCCTCTCTCTCTCTGCCCCTCCCCTACTTGCTCTCTCTCTTTCTCTTGAAATAAATAAGTAAACATTAAAAAAAAAAAGCGTTAATCCAAATTCGGCAGGTGGTGTTGGCCACAGCACAGACACCTCCTTACTCAGCTAAAAGATAGTCAAGGGCTATCCTTATTATCAATAACTACTTTGGCTAGAGAGTCTAAGGATCTTTTTAGGGCAACTATTGTCTTAGCAACAGAATCTACAATATCTTCAAGAGTTAAGGAGGGGGTCCTGATCATAGCCTCATTTACATTTGTTCCTAGCCAGAGAAGTAGGGCCCTGGTTCAGTGAATTCTGAGTCATTGAAAACCTCCTGGTAAGTCCTTTCTAACTCAATGATGTAAATACAGGAGAGTTGACCAATGATGTGTCTTAGTTCAGTTGTGGAAAGTTAGGGGCACAGTTAGAAAACCTAAAAGGCATTGATAGGTTACATGCCAGCCCAGCCATCTAGGCATTCATAAACCCATAGAGAATGACAGACAAAGACAAACCCTGTCTTTGCACAGAGCATTCCCATTAGGGTGATACTGTTAACAGACTCACCCACAGGGATTCCTGCATTTACTCACTCAAGCCAGCGGTCAGTCAGGTTTTCAGTTCTTATGGGGAAGAGAATCCCTGAGCCTGAAATAGTCGTTCTAAATGCTTTGCAAAGATGGGCGCTGCTGGGTAGATCTCAGTGAGTGGGGAGTAGAGTAGGTCTGATCTAGATAATCATGGGAATGTGGGGGTGCAAGTGTACTAAGATTTATGGAGGTAGTTGTGTCAAATTGGGTGTGTACATTTATAATTAGAGAAAGGTAAAAACAAGGCCCTGGATGTTCTGGCCATAAAAGGGGCTCCTGGGTGGTTCAGTTGGTTAAGTGTTCAACTTCGGCTCAGGTCATGATCTCGCAGTTTGTAAGTTCGAGCCCCGCATCAGGCTCTGCGCTGACAGCTTGGAGCCTGGAGCCAGCGTTGAATTCTGTGTCTCCCTCTTTCTCAACAATAAATAAGGGTTGATGGGGGGTGGGGGAGAGGGGAAAGTGGGTGATGGGCATGGAGGAGGGCACTTGTTGGGATGAGCACTGGGTGTTTTATGGAAACCAATTTGACAATAAATTATATTTTAAAATATAATAAAATAAATAAATAAACATTAAAAAATTTTTTTAGAAGTTGAGCTCAGTAAAAGACTTCTAAGGGTGGGGTGTGGTTGACTGTAGTTTGAAGTGACATAGGAATAGAAATTGGCCACAGGGAGGACCAGGGGGTCTCTAGCATCATGGGTAGACTGCTATCTTGGATGACAAATCCAGCAATCTGAAAGGTTACTGCTCATCTTAGCAATGACCTAGGAAATACAGATGAGGGCATTATGTTTCCTGGCCAATGCCAGTAAAGGAAAGGGAAAAAAGGAGAAAGGGCTTCATGTTTAAAGTAGGAAGTCTTGGGGTGGCAGGGTGGCGCAGTCGGTTAAGCGTCCGACTTCAGCCAGGTCACGATCTCGCGGTCCGGGAGTTCGAGCCCCACGTCAGGCTCTGGGCTGATGGCTCAGAGCCTGGAGCCTGTTTCCGATTCTGTGTCTCCCTCTCTCTCTGCCCCTCCCCCGTTCATGCTCTGTCTCTCTCTGTCCCAAAAATAAATAAACGTTGAAAAAAAATTAAAAAAATAAAGTAGGAAGTCTTGATTTGATGTCTTTTTTCTTTTCTTTTTTTTTTTTTTTTTTTTTTTTTTTTTTTTTTTTGCTTGTTTGTTTGCTTGTTTTTCCTTACTTTTTGGTCTGATGTCTTGAGCAGAAGCAGTCTACCCCAATGTCAGCTACTTCTCTTCCTTGTCAGTTTGTGGGGTTTTTTTTGTTTTTTCTTCCTTGACAATTTGCTTTGGAGGCCTCCAGACTGCACAGAATCAGCTTTCAGGTGAAACCTTCTTTAGTGTGAGGTGTGTATGTACCCCAGGCTCAATGCCTTCTAGTTCTGCAGTAATATCAGTGGTCAGGAGCACTTGGTAAGGCCCCTCCCAATGGGGCTGGAGGGCTGTCTTCCTCTGATGACATTTCCAGAATACCCAATCACCAGGCTCTAGGCTGGGACCTTTGAATTGGGATATGGGAAAACTTCTTTAACCTGTTGATAGGCTTGAGCATAAGACATTAAGGAATTACAGTAGCTGGCCATACTAGCTTGAGATAAGGGATCAGCAGAAGGTTTATGGCAATAAACACTGGTCTGCTAGTGACTATCTTGTATGGAGTGAGATTATGATTTCCAAAGGGGGTGCTACAAATAGTCAGCAAGACCAAAGACAGTACCTTAGGCCAAGGGATTCTGGTAGTTTCCACAAATTTAGATATTTTAAGTTTGAGGATCTCTTTAGTTCGCTTGACCTTGCCTGATGACTGAGGGTGATAGGACAGTGATAATTCCAAGAAGTTTGCAAGGTTTTTTGTTAAAGCTTGTATGATTTGCCCAATGAAGTGGGTTCCTCCATCCCTGGAGATCATGGAAGGTATAACCCAAGTGGAAAACGCATTTAACAGTGTCTTTGCCACTGTTAGGGGATCAGCCCTGTGGCAGGGGAATGCTTCAATCCATCCAGTAAAACACACATACAGTAACAAGAACATATTGATACCTTCATATTAAGTGGCTGCTGAATGAAGTACAACTGCAGGTGTTCAAAGGGTCCAGAGGAAGGTCTGAGGCCTCAGGGAACAAAAACTCTTTTTCCAAGATGATAGACCTAACAAGTCAGACATTGGTGGTAAACTGTTTTTGCAGTTTTATAGAAGTCTCCCCACCAATGTCTATTTCCAATTTAAGTCATCTTAAATGCACCAGAGTAGGTGAAGGAATGTAAAAACTGAAAAACAGGGTTTGCCAGGGAGCTGGGAGGAACTAAGTAGCCATCTGGGGTTTCCCATAGCCCTGACCATTTAATTCACATTGTTTGCCCATCTTAATTTCTCTGATTCTGACTGTGGCCATGTTGTAAGGACATCAGGATGGCAAAATTCTGGCATTGAGGGCATCCCAGTAAAAGTCTAGCAGAAGCAGAATGGACTTCATCCACTTGTGCCACAACCTTTACAGATTCTGTTGTGGCTGACTTTGCATGAGAGTCAGCCAGGGCATTTCCCTGATACTCAGGTTCAGTCCTTTCAGTGTGAGCCTCAATTTTATTTTTTTTAAGTTTATTTATTTATTTATTTTGAGAGAGAGAAAGAGAGAGAGAGAGAGAGAGAGAGAGAGAGAGAGAGAGAGAGAGAGAATCCCAAGCAGGCTCCGCGCTGTCAGTGCAGAACGCAATGTGGGGTTTGATCCCACGAACCATGAGATCACAACCTGAGCCAAAACCAAGAGTCATATGTTTAACCGACTCAGCCACCCAGGTGCCCTGAGCCTCAAGTTTAATGACAGCAATTACAGAAGGTAGAGAATAGCAGTGAGAAGGCCATTTACTTGCCCACTTTTCATTGGGCTCCCAGAGGATGTAAGAAAACTCCTTTGTTTCCATAACATCCCCAAATCATGGATAACCCCAAAGACATTCTGGTTATCAGTATAAATATTAACAGTTTGTCCTGATAACTGGCATGCTCTGGTAAGGGCACAGAGCTCTGCTCGTTGGGCTGATTTAGCTTGGGGAAGTTTCCCTTTTTGAGTAGCTCATATCGAATAGTAATAGTATACCCAGCCTGGAAATTCCCTTTTTCATGTCTACAGTATGACCTGTCCACAAACAAGATTAAATCAGGATGAGTTAAAAGGGTGTCTCATAAATCAGGATGCAATGCAATGAAATGGATGTTATCACCTCGCAGTCACGGGGCTTGTCTTCATTGGGCAGGCGTAGTAGTAGTGTAGCAGGATTAAGGGTGTTGCAATGTTAAAGATGTAGATGAGGTGGTAGAAGCAGGAGGATCCCATAGGAGGTTAATCTGCTTGTAGAGAAAATGGTTTAGTCAATTCAGAATTAAGAAAACTTTGTACAGAATGAGGAGTTTGTAAATAGACATGATTTTTTAGAGTTAGATCCTCTGAGGCTTCTATTAACTTCACATCTGTGTCTATAGCCTTAAGACTGCTGGAACAGGTGCAAACAAGTGAAGCGAGTTGTGTGCTATAATAGGCAATAGGCATATGTTCATTACCCAGTTCTTGCATGAGCATTTCCAAGGGCTTCACTATCCCTTTCTTGCACAAATAAGGTGAAAGGTTTTGAGTAGGTCAGGTAGCCCTAAGACAAACAGTTCTTTTAGCACTTGTTTTAGGCTCTTGAAGGCCTGCTCATGTTTATCTTCCCAAGGAAGGGGCTCAAGGACTGAAATTTGAGTAAGTTCATACAATGGAGAAGCTAACAGAGAAAAATTAGGAGCCGTAATCTGCAATTGCTAGTCAAGCCCAGAAACCCATGAAGTTTTTGCTTGTGGGCCTAGGAAATCCCTGCATTAGTTTAATTCTTTTTGGAAATAGCTGACTTCCTTCAGTGCTTAGATTATGACCTAGGTAATGAACAGAACTTAAAGACAATTTGCAATTTTTCCTTAGAGACTTTATGTCCCTTTTCAGCTAACTGTTGTAGCAAGTAAATGGAATCCTTTATGGATGCTTCTTTGGTAATTGAGCACAGCAAGAAATCATCTACATATTGTAAAAGGCTCAATTTCCTGGGGAATTGGAGGGTACTTAAATCTTGGTGTAGCACTTGGGAGAAATAAGAAGGGGCCTCAGTGAGCCCTTGAGGCATAACTGTCCAGGTATATTGTCAATCGTCCCAAGTAAAGGCAAACAGATATTGGCTGTTAAGGTCTACAGGGAAGCTAACAGATGCTGAACAAAGGTCTACAGCAATGAACCATTTGAGTCTAGTGGGACTTGTAACAGAAAGGTGTTCAGGTTTGGGACAACTGGGAAATGGGGAATAACTATCTTGTTAATAGCTCTCAAATCCTGGACAAATCACCATCCCCACGCATTAGGTTTAGGACCTATGGGTGTGTTACAGAGGCTAGTACAGAGAATGATTAGCCCCTGGGGGATCAGGTCTTACACTATGGGTGTGAAGTTTGGCCTCGGACTTTAATGGATGTTGAGGTGATTTAGAAAGAGGTTTAGTTATGTCTATTTGAATTTTTATAGGCTCTGCACTTTTTATTCTTTCAGTGTCTGTATTAGAAGTAGCCCACAGATTTGGGGGCACTTCGATTAAAATCAGGGTACTTTTGTTAGAAGTCTTCCTCTTCTATGTCAAGGACAAATTGTAAGAAATATAAAGGATCGGGCTTGCAGGTGACTGGATGGCTGAACTGGTTAAGCATCCAATTCTTTATTTCAGCTCAGGTCATGATCTCACAGTTCATGAGATCGAGTCCCACGTCAGGCTCTGCACTGATGGTGTGGAGCCTGCTTGGGATTCTCTCTCTCCCTCTCTCTCTCTCTCTCTCTGTCCCTCCCCTCCCCTGCTCTCACACACACACACTCTCTCTCCTTCAAAATAAATAAATAAACATTTTTTAAAAAAGATCGGCTTGAGTTGGTGAGTAAATTCCAAGAGGAGGTCTCCATTGGAGGCAAAACATATTAGCCCTTTTAATTTACAGAGATCTCTACCTAATAGGTTGACTAAGGCTGCATCTCAGCAAAAAAGAATGTTTCTCAGTGAAGTGTCCCAGAGTTATTTGTATTGGTTGAGATATAAACTCTCTCTGAATTTTATTAGATACCCTCACTATGGAAACCTCCTTATTACTCCAAGGGATTTGTCCTGTGATCGTGGAGTTTAAGGTAGAAAAGCATAACTCTGCTATCAACTAGAATTTGGCACAGTTTCCCATTAATTTTAATTTTAGTTTCCTCTTGGCTGTTTAAGGGAATTATTGTTAATACTTTACCAGAGAACCCCTCGAAGTCCCATCAGCTGTGGGAGGACACCATGTGGGGGCCCTCCTTTGGAGGTACATATAAGGGCCTTCAGGAAAAATTTGCATAGGACCTTTGATGACAATCTCTTTTCCAGTGTCCCAGGTGATTACAGCTGAGACATGGATCCTTGAGCCAGTGTCTTGATGCTGTACCCCTAGGAGGGTGCAATTTGAGAGGCCCACATGTTATTTTATGTCTCTGGCCTTGGGGCCGCTGTAACTATAAGGCTAATAGCTTGGCAGATTATTGTTTGTGGTCTTGCTCCAGGGCTCTTCTAAAATGCTCAGCTATGGTCATGAGTTCAGTCAGGCCAGTGGCCTCCCATCCTGTTTTCTGTCTTTTTACCAATCCACTAATTTCAGGAGATAATCCACTTACAAATAGAGCAGGCTGGGTGACCTTATTTATTGTATGGAACCCCAAATGCTGTAGAAAGAAGGCTTCTAAACAGGCTTTAAAGTCTTCCACTGATTCACCTTCTTTTTGTTTGCAAGTTTGTATAATAACCGATCAGTGTGGGCAAGGAAGACCCTAGGAATGGCTTGTAAGGGTTCAGGTGCCATTTTGCGAGATTTTTCCAGTCTCTGAGATGTTGAAGGTCCAGGATATTGAATATCATCCTCGGGGTTTTACCATCTTGCTTCCTGCATCCATTTCTGGGCTTTACCAGGTCCTACCAGCATGTGTACAAGCTGATGAAGAGCTGGCAGCCTGTGTTTTGTTTCACATAACCCCTTGTGTCTTTAATTTTTCATTAGCCTTCTGTGATGAATCTCTTAATGAAGCTATTTTGGAATATTGAAGTCTTTTGGAGACTTCTGCATACCAGTTAAAACAGGTATCTCATTCTGTTTAATTTGGGATCTCTTGCCTTCAAGTGCACTTTGTATATGAACAATCTTGTCTAATTGGAACATTCCCTGTAATGCTCATTGTAATTCTAGGTTGCTTTTAGAAAGATTTTGCCATTTTACTAAATATCTGCCGCTTCAGGGACTATAGTTTTTAGACATAAGCAGGTGTGCCTGAAGGTAGCACACTCAACTCTCAAAATTTAAAGGATCTCACTTCAATTAGCTAGACCTTTGGGTTTCTCAGAGCCAAACCAATGCCTAAGAAGGACATGACATGAGGTTTGGAATTGTGGGGTGTTTTACAGTGTACCTTGTTGCAAAGAAGTTTTCTTAAGGTTGGCGAGTATCACTCTAACCCATTCTGTGACTAACTTATCCTATCAGGGCAGTTTACTTGAGGTGCCAAGTGCTTAAACAACCTTCAAATGTTTGATCCATGCCCACCAATGTTTGAGACTTTTTTTTTTAATTCCAAGATTCCCGTTAGCAACTAGGCTTTATTTAAAATACAGTTTTACTGACCTGAGGCCTTATACTGTACCCAGCCCAGCTTAAATCAGACCCAGTCTGATCCTGGACCCCATCTAGTTTTTAAACCAGACCCAGTCCAACTCAGTCCAGTAACCTACAACAGTTCCGAATGTGGAATCTGGGGCCTGGGGACAGGATTGAGGTTTTTCAGTCAAAATAGGGAACTGTGGAAAGCAAATTAGTATTGGGAGCTCAACATAAAGAAAATGGAGCTCAGAACTGAAAGAAACTTACCAAAGGCCCTTGGAAACAGGGAGAAACAGAGAACTCAAGAGCTCACAGGCACCACACCTATGTTTCTCATTGTCCCCAAATGCTGTCAGAAGTTCACTTTGGATCCTGATGCTGCCACCAAATCTGTTCAATAACAAAAACTCAATCAAGTAAACTTTAAAGATCTAATTGGCCATATTAATCCATTCATGAATCATATAGCATCTCATCTAGCAAGTAGAGGGGAGCTCCAAAGGGCCACAGAAAGGGAAAGGTTTTTAAAGGCAAGACAAGGAAGTCAGAAACAGAAAAGGGGATTGTTTGGGGTGCGGTGACCTCCTTTGGGGGAAAAGGGGTCGTATTAGGTAGATTACCTCATTTTCCTTTTGGGGATAGAGAAGGCCCATGTGACAGGTTACCTTATCGGGGCTGACCAGAAAATTCCTGGCTGACTGGTTAAGACTACATGTCTGGGAGAGGTTGAAACTACAACTAGGTTAGGTATTAAGCCCCAGTTTGGTGACTTGGCCTAGCGTAAGTGACTCCATTTTGAGCCTGTGGTTTCCTTTTTAACAGTGTGAGTTTCAGTCAGTATTTGACATGAAAGAGTGGCCATCAGTGAGTGTGTTTGTGTTTCTGTGTGTGTGTGTGTATGTGTGTGTGTGTGTGTGTGAGAGAGAGAGAGAGAGAGAGAGGGAGAGAGACTGTGTGAGCACATGTCTGCATGGAATTGCCTCTGAGTTTGGAACTAGCTTTCTTATAGCCAAAAATTTTCTCTGTGTATCCCTGGGTCTCTCTGGGCTTGTGTGTACTTGCATAGTAGTCAGGCCATAGGTTCTGGAATTAGACAAACTAGCCTGGGTACAGATCCTGGCTCTGACACTGGCTAAGTAACCTTGAACAAAGTATTGAACCTCCCTGTTCCTTAGTTTCCTCATCTGCAAAACACAAATCCTAATCATTTCTATTTGGTGGAGCATAAGATGAAACAATACTTATCTGGTGCTCAACACAGTGCCTGGCCCATAAGAAGCATTGAGTAAACATTTGCTCATATTAACATGTGACTGTACCTGCAGGAGTGTGCACTTGTGATTCTGCCGGCATTTCAGAGATCATGCATTTATGCATGACTCTTATGGGTTTCATCAGTTTAAGAAATATTAATTTGGCACCTCCCAGATACCAGGCACTAGACACTGCATATGCAGTTATGAAAAAAAAAAACAGCCATAAGCCCCTGCCTTCAGTCAACTACCACCTTCGGGATCTGACCACCCTGACCACTTTTAACACTACAGATACACTTACTTATTGATGTACAAAATTGCGTGGGCACAAATATATTGCAGGAAAGATTATCTAAATCAGTGGTGACTAGTTACACCTATTGTAGTCCATCCTCATGATGCTATTTAGGCCTCTTCTATTTCTTGACTCTATTCTGTTCCATTGATCTATTTGTCTATCTTGATTCCAATACCATGCTGTTTTGATTACTGTAACTTTATTTTATTTTTTTTAAGTAGGCTCCACACCCAATGTGGGGCTTGAACTCATGACCCTAAGATCAAGAGTCGTATGCTCTGGTAATGAGGAGTTCCAACATGGCAGAGAAATAGGGGGATCCTTACGTCCCACGTCTCTCAAACAAAGAAGTGTAGAAGCCAAAGGGCTTTGAACACAAGAGCCTGGGAGGAAAAGAGACTGAATCTACTAGGAAGAAAATGAGAAAGCTGGAAAAAAGATAAGTAGGTAACTGCAAACTAGGGGAGATAAAAAAAAAAAGGCCACATGGGCACAGAGGGGAGGGACCCCCTTCTGCGGAGAGACAAAGGGAAGAGAAAGAGCGGCTAGGGAAGTGCAGAACCATATCTAGACATGTAAAAGACTTCGGACTAAGAGTCCGCTCTACTGACTGAGCTACCCAGGCACCCCTGACTGCTGTAACTTTGTAAGAAGCCTTGAAATCAGGTAGTGTTAGGCCCTCCAATTTTGTTCCTCTCTTATAATGTTGTTTTGGCTATTCTAGATACTTTGCATAGGAATTTTATAAAAAGCTTGTCAATTTTTACCCACCCCTCCAAAAAACATCTCCTGGTATTTTGATTAGGATGTCATTGTATCTATAGATTAATTTGTGGAGAACTGACATTGCAGCAATATTGAGTATTTCAGTCCATGAACATGGTATATCTCTCCATCTATGTTGCTCTTCTTTAATTTCCAGTGCTTCCCAGTGTAAAGCATTTGCAAGTCTTTTGCTAAATTTTCCCCCAAGTATTTCACCTTTTTATGGTATTGTATTTTGTACTTCAATTTCTGACCATTCATTGATAGTATATAGAAATACAATTTTTTTTCTATTAAACATGTATCCTGCAATCTAGCTAAACTCACTTATTAGTTCCAGTAGGTTTTTTTGTAGATTCTACAGGATTTTCTGCATAGGTAATCATGTTGTGTGCAAGTAAAAACAGTTTTACTTCTTTTCCAGTCAGTCTGACTTTTATTTATTTTTCTTGCCTTATTGCCCTGGCTAGACCCTCCAGCACAATGTTAAACAGAAATGGTGGGAGTAGGCATCCTTCCTTGACTTTTTCTTTTTTCTTTTAATGTTTATTTATTTCTGAGACAGAGACAGAGCATGAGTGGGAGAGGGGCAGAGAGAGAGGGAGGCACAGAATCTGAAGCAGGCTCCAGGCTCTGAGCTGTCAGCACAGAGCTTGATGCGGGGCTCAAACTCACAAACGGTGAGATCATGACCTAAGTCAAAGTCAGACGTTCAATCGACTGAGCCACCCAGGCGCCCCATTCCTTGACTTTTTCTGATCTTAGGGTGAAAACACTCTACGTTTTACCTTTAAGAATGAAATTAGATTTAAAAGAAGAATGAAATTGGATGTAGGTTGTATGTAGATACTCTGTATCAGGTTGAAGAAACCCCCAAACTCCTAATTTTGTAAGAGATTGGTTTTTGTTTCTTCTTTTTTTAAGTCACAGATGGATGTTAGGTTTTGTCAATGTTTTTACTTGTGTCCGTTGAGATGATCATATATTTTTGCTTTATTAGTCCATTAATATGATGAGTTACACTGATTGGATTTCAAGTGTTAAACCAACCTTGTATTCTTAGGATTAAACCCTACTTGGTCATGATATGCAATCCTTTTTATATATTATGTTGGATTTGATTTACTCAAATTTTGTTTAAAACTTGCATATCTATGTTTACGAGGGATATTTGATCTGTAGCTTTCTTTTCTCATAATATCCTTTTTGTAACAAAGATTTTACTTTTACAGCAGTTTTATTTATTTATGTTTTTATTTTAGAGAGAAAGAGTACCCAAGCAGGGGAGAGGGGCAGAGGAAGAAAGAGAGAGAATCCTAAGCAGGCTCCACACTCAGCATGGAGCCCAATGTGGGGCTCAATCCCACAACTGCAAGATCATGACCTGAGCCAAAATCAAGAGTCAGACGCTCAACCAACTGAGCCACCAGGCTCCCTTACCAGTTTTAGACTCATAGCAAAATTGAGCAGAAAGTATGGATATTTCCCATATAACCTTCCACCCCTACACATGAATAGATTCCCTCATTATCAAAATCTTGTACTAGGTGGTACATTTGTTATAACTGATGAACCTACATTAACACATCCTAATCACCCAAAGTCCATAGTTTACATTAGAGTTTACTTGTGGTGTTGTATATTCTATAGGTTTGAAAAATATGTAATGACATATATCCATTATAATGGATAGTTTCACTACCCTAAAAATCCTCTGTTCTCTCTCTGCCTATTCTTTCCTCCCTCCCTTTCCCTAACCCCTGGCAACCACTGATCTCCAGTTTTGTCTGTCTCCAGTTTTGTCTTTTCCAGAATGTCATATAGTTGGAACCATATAATATACAGCCTTTTCAAATCAGCTGCTTTTACTTAGTCATATGTATTTAAGGTTCTTCCATGTCTTTTCATGGCTTGATAACTCTTTTCTACTTAGCATTGAATTCTATTCCATTGTCTGGATGTACCACAGTTTGTTTATCCATTCACCTACTGAAGGACATCTTCGTTGCTTTCAAGTTTGGGCAATTATAAATAAAGCTGCTACAAATATCCATGTGCAGATTTTAAAAAAAATTTTTTTTTAATTTTTTTTTCAACGTTTATTTATTTTTGGGACAGAGAGAGACAGAGCATGAACGGGCGAGGGGCAGAGAGAGAGGGAGACACAGAATCCGAAACAGGCTCCAGGCTCCGAGCCATCAGCCCAGAGCCTGACGCGGGGCTCGAACTCACGGACCGCGAGATTGTGACCTGGCTGAAGTCGGACGCTTAACCGACTGCGCCACCCAGGCGCCCCCAAAAAAATTTTTTATGTTTTATTTTATTTTTGAGAGAGACAAAGGCAGAGTGTGAGTGAGGGAGGGGCACAGAAAGAGGGAGACACAGAATGTGAAGCAGGCTCCAGGCTTCAAGCCTGCAGCAGAGGGCCCAACGCGGGGCTCGAACTCACGAACCGTGAGATCATGACCTAAGTCAAAGTCGGACGCTTAACCAACTGAGCCACCCAGGCGCCCCTCCATGTGCAGATTTTTGTGTGGACACAGTTTTCAAATTCCTTTAGGTAAACATACCAAGGAACATGACTGCTGGATGATATGGTGAGAGTATGTTTAGTTTTGTAAGAAACTGCCAAACTTTCAAAGTGGCTGTACCATTTTGCATTCCCACTAGCAATGCACGAAAATTCCTTTTGCTTTGTATCCTAACCAGCATTTGGTGGTGTCAGCATTCAGAATTTTGGCCACTCTGATAGGTATGTAGTATTATCTCCTTGTTGTTTACATTTGTATTTCTCTAATGACATAGGATATGGAGCATCTTTTCATATGCTCATTTGCCACCTGATATCTTTTTTGGTGAGGTGCCTGTTGAGGTTTTTGGCCCATTTTTATATTGAGTTGTTACTTTTCTTACTATGGAGTTTTAAGAATTCTTTTTTTAAGTACATTTTTTAATGTTTTTATTTATTTTTGAGAGAGAGAGAGAGAGAACGCGAGCAGGGGTGGGGGCACAGAGAAAGGGGGACAGAGCATCTGAAGCAGGCTTTGCCCTGATAGCAGTGAGCCTGATGTGGGGTCCAAACTTGTGAACCTTGAGATCATGACCTGAGCTGAAGTCGGACACTCAACTGAGCCACCCAGGTACCCTGAGTTTTAAGAATTCTTTATATATTTTGGATAACAGTCCTCTATCAGATAGGTCGTTTCAAATATTTTCTCTCAGTTTGTGGCTGATCTTTTCATTCTCCTGTCTTCTACAGAACAGAAATTTTTAAATTTTAACAAAGTCCAGCTTATCAATTCTTCCTTTCATGGATCATGTCTTTGGCATTATATCTAAAGAGTTATTGCCAATCCCAAGATTATCTTGATTTTCTCCTGTGGTATCTTTTAGGAGATTTATAGTTTTGCATTTTATGTTTGGGATTGTGATCCATTTTGAATTAATATTTGTGAAGGGTATAAGGTTGGTATCTGGATTCCTTTTTTGGCATGTGGGTGTCAAGTTGTTCCAGCACCATTTTTTTGGTAGTAAGAACACTTAATATGAGATCTACCCTGTTAACAAATTTTTAAAAGTACAATGCATTATTGTTGACTATATAGGTACAGCATTGTACAGCAGCTCTCTAGAGCTTATCCATCTTATTTGACTGAATCTTTATGCCAATTGATCAGTAACTCCCCATTTCCCTCTTACTCCAACCATTGACAACTACCATTCCATTCTGTGATTCTATGAATTTGACTATTTTGGATACCTCATATGAGTAGAATCATGTAGTATTTGTCTTTCTGTGACTGACTTATTTCACTTAGCATATTGTCATCAAGTTTCATCCATGTTGTTGCATATTGCATATTTTCCTTCTTTTTTAAGGCTGAATAAATAGTATTCCATTGTATATATTTACATTTTCTTTACCTATTCATTAATTAATGGATGCTTATGTTGTTTCTGTATCTTGGCTATTTTGAATACTGCTGCAATTAACACAGGGGTGCTTATATCCCTTTGAGATCCTGATTTCAATTTTTTTGGAGATATAACCAGAAGTGGAATTGCTGGATCATATGATAATTCTATTTTTCATTTTTTGAGGAACCCCAATACTGTTGCATAGTGGCTGCACCATTTTGTATTCCCACCATCAGTGTGCAAGGGTTCTAATTTCTCCATATCTTTGCCAATACTTTGTTTGTTTGTTTGTTTGTTTGTTTGTTTTTAAAGTAATCTCCACACTCAATATGGGGCTTGAACTCATGGCCCTGAGATCAAGAGTCACATGCTCCGCCAACTGAGCCCGCCAGGTGCCATCCCCCTTTTTAAATAATAGCTATCCTGACAGGTGCCAGCACCTGTTGAAAGATTATCTTTGCCCCCTTGTATTACATTTGCTCCTTTGTCAAAGATCAGTTGATTATGTTTATGTGGATCTATTTCTGAGCTCTCTCTTCTATTCCATTGATCTAGGTCTATTCTTTTGGTAATACCATGCTGGCTTATATACTGTAGCTTTATAGTAAGTCTTAAAGTTGGGTAGTATCAGTCCTCCTACTCTGTTCTCCTTCAATCAATATTGAATGTTGGCCACTGTGGTCTTTTGTCTCTCTATTATACATTTTACAATCAGTGTGTTGATATCCATGAAATTACTTGCTGGGATTTCTTTGTCTGATTAGGTATCACGATTAGAATAATGCTGAACTCATAGAATATGTTGGGAAGTGTTCCCACCCTGTGTTAGGCAAATTTCTATGATGGCCCCCAAGATTCCCAGTCTCTGGTATACACATACCTTCTCCTAGTTATTTAGTTAAACATGAATCTAGTTACTGCTGTTAAGGGAGTTTGAAGATGTAACTGTCCAAAATCAAAAGCACTAGAAACATTTGACACACTGTTGCTGGCTCGAAGACCTGGGGGTGGGGGTCACATGGCAAAGAATACAGTGGCCTCTGGGAGAAAAGAATAGCCTCAGCTGATTGCCTACAAGAAAGTGGGATCCTCCATCCTACAACTGCAAGGAACTCAATTTTTCCAACAAGAATGAGCTTGGAAGCATTTTTCCCCAGAGCCTCCAGACAAGAACTTAGTGTGGCCAGCATCTTGATTGCAGCCTAGTTATACCCTGAGCAGAGAGCCCAGTCATGTTGTGCTGGGCTTCTGACCTACAGAAACCGAGATAATAAATGAATATTGATTGAAGCCATTAAGTTTATAGTAGTCTGTTATGCAGCAATAGAAAATTAATATATTTCTTTTCTATATCCTTGAACAGTTTGTATACAACTACTATTATTTCTTCCTTAACTGTTTGGTCAAATAGAATGCCCAGTGAGGCTATCTGGCATGGGATTTTCTTTATGGAAACGTCTTTAACTATGAAATAAATTTCTTTAAAGACATATGGCTATTCAGGTTGTATTTTTTCTGGAGTGAGCTTGGTAGCTTGTGTCTTTTAAGGAATGTGTCTATTTTATCTAAATTGTCAAATTTGTGAGTATAAAACTCTTTATAACATCCCTTTATTATTATCTCAATTTCTGTAGGATTTATAGTGTTGTCCCATATCTTACTCCTGATATTAGTTATTTGGGTCTTCTCTCTCTTTTCCCTCCTCATTCTGGCTAGAGGTTTGTAAATTTTATTAATCTTCCCAAAAAGCCAGCTATTGGTTTCTTTGATTTTCTCTTTGTTTTTCTGTTTTCTACTTGTGATTCCTGCTCTTATCTTTGTTATTTCCTTTTTCTGCTTATTTTGGGTTTAATTTCCTCTTTTTATCATAATTTCTTGAGCTGAGGTCATTGGTTTGAGACTATTCTTTTTTAATATAAGCGTTTAATGCTACAAATTTCTTTCTAAGCACTGATTTTTCTGGATTCCATAAATTTTGATAAATTATATTTTCATTTTAATTCCATTCAGAATACTTTCTAATTTTCCTTATGATTTCTTCTTTGACCCCTGGTGTGTTATTTGTCAATTTATTGCCTCTCAACTTCAAATTCACCCTTTCTGCCTGCTCTGTGATAATGGAGCATATTTTACCTATTTTTCCTTTGCCAGCTAGCACTGAAGGTTTCTCAGTACAGGGTGCTAGAGAGATATTGCAAGAGAAAAAAGAGGTTTCCTTCCTGATTCCTGTGTGCTTGCTTGGCAGTCTCCTTCTACATCACTTTTTCTAGCATCAGACTCCTGCAATGCTCACAACTTTTCTAGTGCCTGGTCCTCACAGTACATGATGGCCAGTAGCACCCAGTGATCAGCAGCTTTTTGCTCCCCCTAGCACTTAACTCTCAGGCATTTTGGTAGCAAGCTGAGTGCTTCTGGATTCTGCAGCTTCCCCAGGGCCTGGCTCCTTAGGTGCACAGAGGCCAGCAGCACTCCGTGAATCCCATGGCAGGCAGATTTATGGCAAGTTCCAGAGGATAGATTTCCAGCAAGTTCACCAGTGCAGCACCACAGTGACTTCTCTGCCATTCAATGAGCTATAGTCATGCCTCTCCAACAAAATCTGGATCTCAGTCCCAGGGCATTGTACTTCACCCTAGAAGTAGTGATTACTTGTTTTTTTGAGGGGGGAGAAGGCAAGCTGGGGAGAGGGGCAGAGGGAGAGAGAGAGAGAATCTTTAGCAGGCTCACACTGAGCATGGAGCCCAATGTGGGGCTTAATCCCATGACTCTGGGATCATGACATGAATTGAAATCAAGAGTTGGACACTCAACAGACTGAGCCACCCAGGCGCCCTAGTGACTACTTCTTATATCTGCTATTCCTGTATTCCTTAGAGTTCTCTTTATATCCTCCTAGCCAACCTCTCATTATTCTTATCCCTGTTATAGGTAATTCCTTATATTAATTTACCCTGTTCAAATTACTGTGTCATTCCTCTTTACAGATAGGACTCAGGCTGATACCAATAGTGTCTGTCTGTCACCAAGAGTGGTCCTAGGAAACAGACCTGCAGAGATGAGACTTTGGGTTTGGTTTGTTCACACCTCTGGGCTTGAGCACAGTGCCTACCAATGAGAAATGGATGCTTGTAATCCATGGCATACAGTAGCATCATGATTAATCAATCTATGGTTAATTATGATGAAATGTCAACTGAAGCACATCCTTGGAAGCCTAAATGGCTGCTGCATTTGACCATTATGGCAATAATAATGGCTGGCAATAAAAACTCAGATGTGGGATGGATTATTCTGAGTGCACTGAGCACTTACAAAGAGAAATGACAAGCTTAGGCCCATTAATTTCTCAGCTCAAGCCACAGTCTAAGAACCAGAGAGCTTTCATGATGCCTAAAAAGATGCTTTTAGTTATTGTAGCTACAGGGCCAATATTGCTGAAAATAAAATACAATATTTAACTGTAGGGGTTGTTGAATTGCAATGACAATTGAATTCACAGTCTCGGCAAGCTTCTCATGTGAAAGTTAGGGCACTGACTGGCAAAAAATGGGATCCTGAAATTGGAATGGTAACATCAGTTTGGTTCCAGATGACACTGACAATCTTGAACTACCAAGTTATTCTGAGCCTCCCTTACTAATGGAAGTAGCTTGCCCTTCAGTGTCTGAGCCTAGCCTTTCTCTCTTTGAAAATACTGTAAAAAACTTGGTCCAAATGCCTTGAAAGGGGATGATGATTCTCCTCAAGACCAATAACAACCACCCCTTATTGCTGATAGAACCATAACTAAGGTCAGCACGTTCCAGGGGAACAAGTGCATGCTATGACCAAGGAGAAAACAGCTTATATACCAAAAGAATTGTAAGACTTTGATGGTGTATATTGGCCAAAGCCTGGGATATCAGTGCAGAAGCAGATTCTAAAGGATGTTAGATGAATGAGGGCATAATTCATTGATATGAATTGATACACTTACTAGAGATTCTGGATTTAATGTGTCAGCACATGCAGCTGAAGGTGGCTCTAAGAGCTTACTTCGTTGATTAACTGAAACTGGGACTCTTTGTGGCCCATATTAATGAGGTTGAGATGCCAGAGGTGCCCTGGCATGATATACAGGAGGGAACCCACAAGCTTAGGGTGATAGGAATATTGGACAGAATTTATCATGGATGGCCTGCATACAACCCCTATGTTCCATGAAGAGGCTCAGAAGACACCTCATTCACTAAGACATTAAGCAATCCATTAATGGGGCCTGTAGGTGGCTTAGTTGAGTGTCAGGTTCTTGATTTCAGCTCAGATCATGATCTTGGGGTCATGAGATTGAGCCCTGCTTTGGGCTCTGCACTGGGCATGGAGCCTGCTTGAGATTCATTCATTCTCTCTCTCTCTCTCTCTCTCTCTCTCTCTCTCTCTCTCTCCCTCCCCTACCTCACTCCCTCCCCCTCTCTCTGCCCCTCCCTTGCTCATGCTCTCTCTCTCTAAAGAAAAAAAAATCCATTAGTGAGAGGAACACCTGCATCCTTGGAAGCTCTGTGGTTGTCTTCCTTGCATGCCAGGTATGACTTCAGGGAAGAATGACCCTGATTGCAATCCAGAGATCATCAGGGCTGCCTGTCCAGTCATAGGCCCAGAGTACAAGGGCTCTGTGGACAGAACGGTTTCAAAGGAGGAGGTGTTGGCATATTGCCCAACACTGCCTCACATGGTGGTGGGTTCTGTTCCTGCACTCAATACCAAGCTCGCCAGCTACCTCAGGTGCAGCTCTGGCAGCCCAAGATGGCATGGGCTGCACCATGGGGACATGGTGCCTCCACCTAGATTTCAAAGGACCAGGCCTCCAGGCAGAGCTGCAAGCTGAGGACCCCAGCCAGCTGAACCATGGGGCCCTAGCAGAGAACTGCCTGGGGGCCAGATGCCCAAAGCCTTAGGGGCCCAACTCATGCCCAGAAAAGCTGTGGAGTAAACCTGCCACCATGTGCCTCTCTCCAGTGTGTCTGGAAGGTAGGACCTCCACCCCAATGGGCCTGGAGAGCAGAGCATCCAGCCAAAGAGGAATATTCTTTTTTAAAAAAACTTTTGTTGAGAGTCCAGGGAAATTTACTTTTTAAAAATGTTTATTTTTTGCACCAAGAAGCATAAAATACCTAAAAATAAACTTAACCAAAGATGTAACAGATCTGTATGCTGAAAACTATAGAAAGCTTATGAAGGAAATTGAAGAAGATATAAAGAAATGGAAAGACATTCCCTGCTCATGGATTGGAAGAATAAATATTGTCAAAATGTCAATACTACCCAAAGCTATCTACACATTCAATGCAATCCCAATCAAAATTGCACCAGCATTCTTCTCGAAACTAGAACAAGCCATCCTAAAATTCATATGGAACCACAAAAGGCCCCGAATAGCCAAAGTAATTTTGAAGAAGAAGACCAAAGCAGGAGGCATCACAATCCCAGAATTTAGCCTCTACTACAAAGCTGTAATCCTCAAGACAGCATGGTATTGGCACAAAAACAGACACATAGGCCAATGGAATAGAATAGAAACATCAGAACTAGACCCACAAACGTATGGCCAACTCATCTTTGACAAAGCAGGAAAGAACATCCAATGGAAAAAAGACAGTCTCTTTAACAAATGGTGCTGGGAGAACTGGACAGCAACATGCAGAAGGTTGAAACTAGACCACTTTCTCACACCATTCACAAAAATAAACTCAAAATGGATAAAGGACCTGAATGTGAGACAGGAAACCATCAAAACCCTAGAGGAGAAAGCAGGAAAAGACCTCTCTGACCTCAGCCGTAGCAATCTCTTACTCGACACATCCCCAAAGGCAAGGGAATTAAAAGCAAAAATGAATTACTGGGACCTTATGAAGATAAAAAGCTTCTGCACAGCAAAGGAAACAACCAACAAAACTAAAAGGCAACCAACGGAATGGGAAAAGATATTTGCAAATGACATATCGGACAAAGGGCTAGTATCCAAATCTATAAAGAGCTCACCATAGGGGCGCCTGGGTGGCGCAGTCGGTTAAGCATCCGACTTCAGCCAGGTCACGATCTCGCGGTCCGTGAGTTCGAGCCCCGCGTCAGGCTCTGGGCTGATGGCTCAGAGCCTGGAGCCTGTTTCCGATTCTGTGTCTCCCTCTCTCTCTGCCCCTCGCCCGTTCATGCTCTGTCTCTCTCTGTCCCAAAAATAAATAAACGTTGAAAAAAAAAAAAAGAAAAGAAAAAAAAGAGCTCACCAAACTCCATACCCGAAAAACAACCCAGTGAAGAAATGGGCAGAAAACATGAATAGACACTTCTCTAAAGAAAACATCTGGATGGCCAACAGGCACATGAAAAGATGCTCAACGTCGTTCCTTATCAGGGAAATACAAATCAAAACCACACTCAGATATCACCTCACGCCAGAGTGGCCAAAATGAACAAATCAGGAGACTATAGATGCTGGAGAGGATGTGGAGAAATGGGAACCCTCTTGCACTGTTGGTGGGAATGCAAATTGGTGCAGCCACTCTGGAAAACAGTGTGGAGGTTCCTCAGAAAATTAAAAATAGTTCTACCCTATGACCCAGCAATAGCACTGCTAGGAATTTACCCAAGGGATACAGGAGTACTGATGCATAGGGGCACTTGTACCCCCAATGTTTATAGCAGCACTCTCAACAATAGCCAAATTATGGAAAGAGCCTAAATGTCCAACAACTGATGAATGGATAAAGAAATTGTGGTTTATATACACAATGGAGTACTACATGGCAATGAGAAAGAACGAAATATGGCCCTTTGTAGCAACGTGGATGGAACTGGAGAGTGTGATGCTAAGTGAAATAAGCCATACAGAGAAAGACAGATACCATATGTTTTCACTCTTATGTGGATCCTGAGAAACTTAACAGAAACCCATGGGGGAGGGGAAGGAAAAAAAAAAGAGGTTAGAGTGGGAGAGAGCCAAAGCATAAGAGACTGTTAAAAACTGAGAACAAACTGAGGGTTGATGGGGGGTGGGAGGGAGGGGAGGGTGGGTGATGGGTATTAAGGAGGGCATCTTTTGGGATGAGCACTGGGTGTTGTATGGAAACCAATTTAACAATAAATTTCATATATTGGAAAAAAAAGAAAAGAAAAAAATAAAAATATTTATTTTTGAGAGAGAGGGAAAGCACAAGGGTGGAAGAGGCAGAGAAAGAGATGGGGATACACAGAATCTGAAGCAGGCTCCAGTCTCTGAGTTGTCAGCCCAGAGCCTGACATGGGGCTCAAACCCACAAACCTTGAGATCATGACCTGAGCTGAAGTCAGACACTTAACCAACTGAGCCACTCAGGCACCCCTAAAGAGGAATATTTTTGAGCCTTAAGGTCTAACAGAATTTGCCCGTTGAATTTTGGACTTGCGCAGACCATGTCACTCCTTCCTTTTCTTCCATTTCTCCCTTTTGGAATGGCAATGTCTATCCTGTGCTTGTGCCAAAACTAAATTTTGGAAGCACGTGACTTGCTGGGTTCACAGTTGGAGAGCAATTTGCCTCAGGATGAATCGTACCTTGAATCTCATTCATATCTGATTTAGATAATATTTTGATGAGGCTTTTAAATTTTAGAGTTGATGCTGAGATGAGTCAAGACTTTTGGGATTATTGGGTTGGAATGAGTGTATTTTGCATGTTAAATGGACGTGAATTTGGGGGGGGGCAGGGGGAGAATGCTATACCCTTAATGTACCTCCCCAATTCATATGTTGAAACCTAACCCCCAGTGTGATGGTATTAGGAGGTGGAGCCTTTGGGGGGTGATTAGGTCATGAGGGTGGAGCCCTCAAGAATGGAATTAATGCCCTTAAAAAAAACTCCAGAGAGATCCCTTCTACCACGTGAGGACACAGTAAGAAGACAGCCATCTATGAACCAGAAAGCATGTCTCAACAGACACTGAATCTGCAAGTGCCTTATTTGGACTTCCCAGCCTCCAGAGCTGTGAGAAATAAATGTTGTTTCTAACCTACTCAATCTATTATATTCTGTTCGAACTGCCTGAATACACTAAGACAAGCTCTCTGGTTTCAACGGGGATGATGGCTTCCCAGAAAAGTAGAGGCCAAGTGGCAACACTTAACTGCCAAAGACAAGGTAGGAACATCTACCATAAAGAGCAGCATGAATGTATAGGCAAACTGATCATGATGTCCCTAGGAATGAAACAGATGAATGGCCTATTAGAATATTGCTAATCTATATAAGTTCTAGATCTAGTAGCCAGAAATCTGACTCAAGTCACCACAGTGGAGAATCAGCCTCTTGCTGTTTTCAGTCTGAAGTCAATTCACAGACCCAGAGCCCTTTGACTGAAGGGAAGGTCAGGTTCCCTTGAGGAAGGAACATGCACCATTGCTGTAAGAACATACCACAAAGCTTCCTCCAAGCCTTCCCCCAAGGGACCTGTGGCCAGTTAATAGAGTGAATGTGCATTGAGGAAAATGAAATACCCAGACTTTATGAGGATTCCTAGGCACTGGCTCTGAATTGACACTAATTCCCAGGGACCCAAAATGCCACTGTGGCCCAAGAAAGTGGGGGCTTCACTTTTACTTTACAAAGTGATGGTCAGGTGATAGAATTTTACCTCAATTCCCCTTGAGCCCAGTTGGTCTAGTAACCCACCTTGTGGTTATTTCCCTGGTTCCTAAATTTATTATTAGAATAAACATACTTAGAAACTGGCATAATCCCCACATCAGTTTGCTGTTAATAATGAGGGCCATTATGGTAAGAAGGGACTAAGTGAAAGCGAACTTCCTCTCCCTTTAACGTTAGTAAACCAATCATAACGCATCCCGAGGAGAATGCAGAGATTAGTATCACCATAAAAGACTTTAAAAAGTAGATGTGGTGATACTTATCCTGTCTCCATTTAACTCACCGGTTTGGCCTGTGTAGAAGTCAGCTGAATCTTGGATAATGACTACAGACTATCATAAATTTAATTGGGTGGTGGGATGCCAGGGTGACTCAGTGGGTTCAGGGTCTGACTCTTGATTTCAGCTCAGGTCGTGATCTCGTGGTTCATGAGATTGGGCCTCATATTGGGCTCTGTGCTGACAACTGAAGCCTGCTTGGGATTCTCTCTCTCCCTCTCTCTCTGCCCCTCCCTTGCTTGCATGTGTGTGTGCACTTTCAAAACAAATAAATAAACTTAAAAAAATTAACCAGGTGGTGACTCCAATTGTAGCTGCTATTCCAAATACAGTGTATTTACTGAAATTGTTCAATATAACTCCTGGAACTTGGTATGCAGGTATTGGCTTGGCTAATGACTTTTTCTCCATACTAAATTTCAAGGACTACCAGAAACCATTTGCTTTAACTGCCGAGAACAACAGTATAACCTGGGGGCATCTGGCTGGCTCAGCTGGTAGAGCATACAACTCTTTTTTAAAAATGTTTATTTATTTTTGAGAGCCAGAGAGAGGGGGACACAGAGGATCCAATGCGGACTCTGCGCTGACAGCAGAGAGCCCAATGTGGGGCTTGAGCTCATGAACCATGAGCTCATGACCTGAGCTGAAGTTGGACGGTTAACCAACTGAGCCACCCAGGCACCCCAAGCATGTGACTCTTGATCTCAGGGTTGTGAGTTTAAGCCCCAGGTTGGGCATGGAGTTACAGAAAGAAAGAAAGAAAGAAAGAAAGAAAGAAAGAAAGAAAGAAGAAAGAAAGAAAGAAAGAAAGAAAGAAAGAAAGAAAGAAAGAAAGAAAGAAAGAAAGAAAGAAAAGAACAGCAGTTTGTCTCAGGGATACATCAAGTCTCCTGGTGTCTGCCATAATATAGTCTGCAGAAATCTTAATCATCTTGACACTCAACAAAACATCACACTGGGCTGCTACATTGATGAAATGCTGATTGGATCCGGTGAAAAGGAAGTATCAAGTACCTTAGATGCCTTAATAAGAATGAAAAGGTTGGTGTGATAGTTAATTTTATAACATTGACTTGGCTGGGCTTGTGACCACATATTTGGTCAAATATTGTTCTAAGATGTTCTGTGAAGGTGTTTTTTGGATAAGATTAACATTTAGATTGGTGGACTTTGAGTAAAGCAGATCATCCTCTAACGTGGGTGGGCCTCATATAATCAGTCGAAGGACTGACTAGACCAAAGACTGACTTCCCCTGAGCAAGAAGTAATTCTGCCAGCAGATGGCCTTCAAACTTGAACTTCAACACTGGCTCTTCCCTGAGTCTCCAGCCTGCCAGCTCACCCTGCAGATTGTAGACTTGCTAGCCTCCATAATAATGTGAGTCAGTTCCTTAAAATAAATCTCTCTCCAATATATACGCATCCTATTCATTCTCTTTCATTAGAGAACACTGACAAATATAGTTGGGTATAAACCCCACAAAAATTCAGGGACCTACCACCTCGGTGAAGTTTCTAGGGGTTAAATGGTCTGGAGTATGTTGAAAAGTTCCCTCTGAGGTGAAAGACAAGTTGCTACACTTCATACCTCCTACCATAAAGAGGTATAACCCTTGTGCTTTGTCTGAATGTTTATGTCCCCCAAAATTCACATGTTGAAATCCTAATGCCCAATGTGAAGGTATTAGGAGGTGCTTTGAATGTGCTTAGGTCATGAAGGTGGGGCCCTCATAAATGGGATTAGTGCTCTTATGAAAGACCCCACAGAGTTCCCTCTCACCTTCTCACCTCTCA
Organism: Felis catus; assembly: GCF_018350175.1. NCBI lineage: Eukaryota > Metazoa > Chordata > Mammalia > Carnivora > Felidae > Felis > Felis catus. Next base: position 46,218,080 of record NC_058386.1, on the reverse strand, counting down.
TTTTCTCACCTCTCACCTTCTACATGTGAGGTTACAGTGAGAAGTGAGCTATCAGCAAGGAAGCAGGCCCTTACCACACATCAAATCTGCTAGTGCCATGATCTTGGACTTCCAGCCTTCAGAATTGGGAGACATAAATGTTTGTGGCTTATAAGTCACCCAGCCTGTGATATTTTGTTATAGAAGCCCAAATGGATTTAGATGCCTTGGTAGGCTTCTTTAGATTTTGGAAGCAACATTTCAGTATGCTACTTTGAACCCATCTACAGAGTTGCCCACACAGTTTCCAGTTTCGAATGGGACCAGAGCAAGCTAAAGCTCTGCAGCTTCAGTACAAGCTCCTCTTCAGTTGAAACCTTATGATCCAGCAGATCCATTGGCACTCGAAGTGTCTGTGACAAATAAGAATGCCGTATGACAAGCTGGCAAGGAAAAAGTCAAACTTTCAATCTTTGCAGATGATATAATACTCTATGTGGAAAACATGAAAGACTCCACCAAAAACCTGCCAGAATTGACATACAAATTCAACAAAGTCATAGGATATGAAATCAACGTACAGAAATTGGTTGCACTTCTATACACCAATAATGAAGCAGCAGAAAGAGAAATCAAGGAATTGATCCTGTTTACAACTGCACCAAAAACTATAAGATATGTATGAATAAACCTAACCAAAGAGGTAAAAGATCTGTACACTGAAAACTATAGAAAACTTATGAAAGAAATTGAAGGAGGGGCACCTGGGTGGCTCAGTTGGTTAAGCATCCAACTTCGGCTCAGGTCATGAGCTCACGGTTTGTGGGTTTGAGACCCGTGTCGGGCTCTGTGCTGACAGCTCGGAGCCTGGAGCCTGCTTTGGATTCTGTATCTCCCTCTGTCTCTGTTCCTCCCCTGCTCTCACTCGGTCTCTCTCTATCTCTCAAAAATAAATAAAAGATTTTTTTTTTAAATTTTTTTCAACGTTTATTTATTTTTTTGGGGACAGAGAGAGACAGAGCATGAACGGGGGAGGGGCAGAGAGAGAGGGAGACACAGAATCGGAAACAGGCTCCAGGCTCTGAGCCATCAGCCCAGAGCCCGACGCGGGGCTCGAACTCACGGACTGCGAGATCGTGACCTGGCTGAAGTCGGACGCTTAACCGACTGCGCCACCCAGGCGCCCCAAAAGATTTTTTAAAAATTAAAAAAAAATTGAAGGAGACGCACAAAAAATAGAAAAACATTCCATGCTCATGGATTAGAAGAACAAATATTGTTAAAATGTCAATACTGCCCAAAACAATCTACACATCAATGCAACCCCTATCAATATAACACCAGCATTCTTCACAGAGCTACAACAAACAATTCAAAAATTGGTATGGAACCAGAAAAGACCCCAAAGAGCCAAAGTCATGTTGAAAAAGAAAACCAAAGCTGGAGGCATCCCAATCCTGGAATTCAAGCTGTATTACAAAGCTGTAATCATCAAGACAGTATGGTACTGGCATAAAAATAGACACATGGATTAATGTAACAGAATAGAACCCAGAAATGGATCCACAAATGTATGTGGCCAACTAATCTTCAACAAAGCAGGAAAGATTATCCAATGGAAAAAAGACAGTCTCTTCAGCAAATGGTGTTGGGAAAACTGGACAGTGACATGCATAAGAATGAAACTGGACCACTTTCTTACACCATAAACAAAAATAAATTCAAAATGGATGAAGGACCTAAATGTGAGACAGGAGACCATCAAAATCCTAGAGGAGAAAACAGGCAACAACCTCTTTGACTAGTCTCATTAGGCTGTCATAACAACAAAACACCATAGACTGGGTCACTTAAACAACAGAAATGTATTTCTCACAGTTCTGGAGGCTAAGAAGTTCCAAAATTTGAGTGCAGGCTGATTTAGTTCCTGCTAAGATCTCTCTCCATGGCTTGCAAACAGCCATCTTCTTGCTCATGTAACAGAGAGAAAGGCTCTTTTTACAAGGGCACTAATCCTATCATGAGGACTCCACCCTCATGACCTAATTGTCTTCCAAAGGCCTCATCTCTAAATACCATCACACTGTGGGTTAGGGTTTCAACATATAAATTTTGGGGACACAATTCAGTCCATAGAAGCCCATGAACAAAGTGGTGAGGGTGGGAACTATGCCTGGGCTCAACAATATGGGCTTCTCTATACTGAGGATGGTATGGTTAATGCTATTGCTGAGTACCTAATCTGCCATCAAACAGAGATGAAAACTGAGTCCCTGGAATGGCACTATTCCTTTTGGGAACCAACCTGGTGGCAGGTTGATTATTTTGGACCTCCTCCATCATGGAAGGAGACAGAGATTCATCTTCACAGGAATAGACACATTTTCTAGATATGCTTTTCCCTTTCCCACCCGTAATGCTTGTGCCAACACCACCATCTGCGGACTCTTTTGCACAGCATTGTATCTGATCCAGAAACTCATTTCACAGCAAAGGAAATGTAGCAATGAGTTCATGTCTATGGAATTAACTGGTCTTACCACATACTATACCATCTGGAAGCAGCTGGCTTAATTGAAAGGTGGAATGGCTTTGAAGATTCAGTTATGATGCTAGTTAAAAAACAACACCTTGAAAGGATAAGATTCTGTTTTATAGGACAGAGTATGCACTTTGAATCAGAGACCATTACATGGTGCCATCTCCCCCATGACCAGTATAAATGGGTCCTGAAATCAAGGGGTAAGAGTAGGAATGGCCCCTCTCACTATTGTGTCTAATAACCCATGCATAGAATTTTTGCTTCCCATCATAGCAACTTTGAGCTCTGCTAGTTTGGAAGTCTAAGCCCCTGTGGTGGTTAATTTTATGTGTCAACTTGACTGAGGCATGGGATACCCAGATAACTGACTAAATATTATTCTAGGTGCGCCTATGAGAATATTTCTGAATGAGATTAACATTTGAATTGGTATACTGAGTAAAGTTGATTGCCTCCCCAATGTGAGTGGGCCTCATCCAGTCCACTGAAGGCCTGAAAACAACAAAAGGGCTGAGTAACAGAGAATTCACTCTTTCTTTGCCTGACTGGCTGTCTTTCAGCTAGGACATCAGTCTTCTTCTGTCTTCAGACTCGGACTGGAACTACACCATTGGCTCTCCTGGTTCTCAGACATTTGGACTGGGACTGGAACTATACCATTAGCTCTATATACTACATACTATGTACTATATACTACACCATCTCTGCTGGCTGCAGATCTTGAGCCTTCTCACCCTCCATAATCTCATGAGCCAATTCCTTGTAATACATCTCTTTATACATAAATATATCCTGTTGGTTCTGTTTCTCTGAAGAACACTGACTAATACAGATTTTGGTGCCAGGAGTGGGGTTAGATGAACAGAGTGTTAAGGATGAGTTTTCTAAATTGGGTCTGGAGTTTCTGGAGTTGGCTCTCTAATCTGATTAAATTTAAAGATGCTACTGACTCAATTTCCATTATAAAGAGAGCACTGATGAAAATGGATATATTTTCTAAAGAGAAAATATATCCATTGGATCGTCCTAATCAACCGCTTATAAGAAAAAGCTGAGTGATAGTGTATATGAGACTTTGAAACATTTTTTGAAAACTAACAAAAATAATTAGATTGGCCGGTTGCTCCTAATATTGCTGGACAAAGTAGAGGAAGAAAAGGATGAGTTCAGAGATTTGAATTCTCAGCTTAAGCACCATATAAATGACCTAAGATCTAGGTGTGCCCTGAAGGAGACCCTTATCTCCTATAGCTGGAGAGCTAAGATTATTGAAAATCAAATGCAGACTCTCACCCTGCAATTGGCTGAATTACAATGCAAACTGAATTTGTAGTCTTGCAGGGTGTCTACTGTTAAAGTGAGGGCATTGATGGGGAAGGATGAGGGTCCTGTAAATTGGAATGGGTATGGGTGGGAAGACCCTAATGAAGCTGGAGACATTGTCCTCTACATTTTGGTGATTCTTTGCCAGTGGAAGAAGCCTCCACTAGGGGGCACAACAACAGCTCCACTGAATTGGAAGCTGAGCTATTTTGGGCTCCTATGCCAATGAAACTACAGGCAAATAAAAGTGGGGGGAGGTAGAGTTAATTCACTGGTTGTAGTGACTGATTTTCATTACCAAGGGGAAATCAGGTTGCTGTTACACAATGGAGGCAAGGAAGACTATGCCTGCAACTCAGGATTATCTGGGATGCCTCTTAGTACTACCATGCCCAATAGTAAAAGTTAATGGAAAACTAAAGTAATTCACAACAGACAGGATGATGGAGGACTCAGACACTTTAGAAATGAAAGTTTGAGTCATTCCATTAGGTTAAAAAAAAAAAGAGTACCTGAGTTGCTGGAGGAAGGCAGGGGAAATACAGAATTGATAGTGGAAGAAGAAAGCCACAGATGACAATTACAGCTTCATGATCAATTACAGAAATGAGTACTATTGTAGCTTTGCCTATTTTCTTTTTGCTTGTTATATTTATGTGTTTATGTATATGCTAGCAATTTAGGCTATTTTATTTTTCTCTCTCTTTCCCATTTTTATTTTATATACAAATAGTTGTTGGAAGTTAATCTTAAAATTTAGTCTTTCAATATTAGAATATCAGTGGACTGTGACTAAATTTGAGGAATAATTAACACAGGCAACAATGGATACAATTACTCTTGAGACTATGTGTCTTATTTTGGGGAGTGACAACTTCCTCTTTTATGAGAAGGAGAGCTATACATTGTTTTGTTGTATAAGAATTCAATTATGTGTAGAGGGGTGCACACATAAGCTGAGTAGTCAAAGGGGTAGACTGTGCCAGTTGCTGATTTTTCCTCTTGGCTTCAAATTCACTCTTTATGCTTGCTCTGTGAAAATGGATCTGGCCCATTTAAATTCTACTCCCAAAGCCAATATTTCACTGAATGTTAACTAGCTAAAATTTAAATAAATAAAAAAAATTTTGAAAAAAAATTTTTCTTTTGCCAGCTGGCCCTGAAGCTTTGCCAGTAGAGGGCACTGGAGAGACATTGCAAGAAGGAAAACGGTTTTTCTTCCTGGCTCTGTTGTGCCCACTCAGCAGGTTCCCGCACCATACACAGCTTTCTCCAGCACCAGGGTCCTAAAGCACTCTCAGATTCTCCAGTGCCTGGCTCCTGCAGTACATGGTGACCACCAGCACCCAATGGCATCAGATTCTCTCTGAAATCCCCCATCATATGGGTTAGTAGTGATTTGCTTCTGGTATTTGAAATACTCACAGCTTCATTTTCCAGTTCCTGTGATGCACAGCAAGCAGCAGTGCCCAGTGGCCAGCAACCTCTCCTGGCACCTTCCCTCAGGTAGTTTTGTAGCAGAGTGCCTCTGATGACATAGCTCCCCATGAACAGCCTTCTTTGGCTTCCTAGAGCGTGGATTTCTGGCAAGTTCCAAAAAGCAGATTTTGAGCAAGTTCCACCATTCAATGAGCCACAACCATATTCTCTCTAGCAAGTACTGGATCTCGGCTCTGAGTTTTGGGGGATGCAGCAGGGTCTTCTTTGGGTGTGGTATTTCAGCCATGCTCATTCTTTCCTTTACCTTCTTGAATATATGGATTATATTTATAAAAGCTGCTTTAATGTTTTTTGTCTATTGGTTCTCTCATCTGGGTCATTTTCTATAGATTATTTTTCTCTTCCTTATGGGTTGTATTTTCCTGCTTCTTTGCATGACTGATAATCTATTATTGGATGCCAGACATTGTAAATTTTACCTTGTTGAGTGCTGAATTTGGGGGGTATTTAAACATGGTGGGGAGTTGTTCTGGGACACATTTAATCAATGTGATCCTTTTGAAGCATGCTTTTAGGTTTTTAAAGCTGGACCTAAACCGTCTTTAGTTCAGAGCTAATTTGATAGTCTAGAGCTAACTTGGTACTGAGGCAATACCCTTCTGAGTCCTTTATTCAATGCTTCATAAGAGGTTTTTCCACTCAAACTGGTTTGGAGATGAACTACCTCTGAGGACTGTTCCTCTTATCCTCTTCAGTAGACTTTTCCTGGCCTCAGGCAGTATCTTCACATACATTTGCTGATCAGTATTTGGTTGAAGACTTGAAGGGAACCCTCTGTAGATCTCCAAAGGAGGTTTCTCTCTCTGTGAAGCTTCCTCCTCCATAGTACTCTGCCCAGTTCTGTGAATTCTAGCTGTTGTTAACCTCCACAAACTCTTACTATGTCTTTTTTTTTTTCAACGTTTACTTATTTTTGGGACAGAGAGAGACAGAGCATGAACGGGGGAGGGGCAGAGAGAGAGGGAGACACAGAATCGGAAAACAGGCTCCAGGCTCTGAGCCATCAGCCCAGAGCCCGACGCGGGGCTCGAACTCACGGACTGCGAGATCGTGACCTGGCTGAAGTCGGACGCTCAACCGGCTGCGCCACCCAGGCGCCCCTCTTACTATGTCTTCTAAACTCAAGAAGATCACCAGGCTCTTCTTGAGTCCCTCCCACACCCCACATGGCACCTGAAAATTCTCTCCAGGGAGTCATATGGTTCAACTATCTGTTTACCTTCTCTCAGGAATCACAGTCCCATGTATCCTGTTGTCTAATCTCTAGAAACCACTGTTCCATATATCTTATCTGGTTTTTCAGTTGTTTAAAGGAGAAGAGTGAATCTAATCCTGTTTGCTTTACCATGGCTGGAAACAGAGATCCCAAAACCCTCTTTTCTGACCCATCTGAGACACTAGAACTCACATTTGATTATCACCAGAATCCCTACATCCTCAGCCTCCTCACTGAAGGTTGAATTTACCTTCTTGCTCCAATGGGAACCTGAATCTTGCTGGACAATACTGCAGCTCTCTCAAGCAGTAAATTCTCTCCCATAGCTCTCATACCATTGATCCAGGAGGCACAGGTGTTCTCCTTGAACTTCATGCACAACCCCAAACCATGTTCCTTCCCTCCTCAGGAAGTCCCCCAGCTCCTTTGAGACACAAACATCAGGTTATATGGCCCTCTGTGCATCTTTGTTCGTCATCTGCTGAGCCCCTCATCACTCCCCTTTGGGTTTTGAGGACATTTTCCTGGCTCACTGTGACACTCTCCAATACCTCTCTTGTCCAGAATCGTGGTGGTTTCAAAACCCAAACTGACGGTGGATTCGAAATACACATTCCAACCACCTAGTAATTCTCTGTGAAATCAGTTGGTTGTCCTACAATTCAATTCAATTCTAATACTATCTGCCTACAGATAGAGTCAGATCCCACAGGTTAAGGGCTCAGTCCTATAAGACTGCCCCACCCCCAAATCCAGATGCCAGTCACAAGTCCAGGTTGTCACCTGGAAGAGATGCATAGGGAAAGGTAGGTGGGAAGAGACACTGAGTTTCCATGTCCTTTCTGGGCACACCACTCTCTCAACACCTCCACACCTTGTTCATCAACCCCAAAGCTCTATAGACCTTCTACTTTGAGGATTTTATGGAGGATTCATCATGTAGGCACAATCAATCATTAACTCCATTTTTATCCCTTTTCCCTTCTCAAGAAAATGGAGGGATGGGGCTGAAAATTCCAAGTTTCTAATCATGGTTTAGTTTTGCCAATGACCAGCCCTCATCCAGGAGCCATCCAGGAGCCCACCCAGAATCACTTCATTAGAACAAAAGACACTCCTTCTATCACACAGGAAATTACAAGGGTTTCAGGAGGCTTGCATCAGGAACCAGGGATAGAGACTAATATATATTTTCTACTATCTCACAGACTTCAACATATGTATTTTGAGGGACACAAAAAATTCAGCCTATAGCACAAAACAAGGAGGAAATACTCACAATTACAGTCCTTGGTTCTGTAACTGGTCATATGCTTGTAGCTGGTATTTACAACCACCTTCTTCCACTACCTATTCTGTATTCCTTCCCTTTGCTCTCAGCAAGCACCTCAGCTGGTTGTGATTCTTTATTGGTTGGGTAACCTGAACCTTCATTCCTGAAGGGTCTGGGCCATTAGCACTCCTACTTGGATTGGGTTGTTGTAGTTTTTCATTGTAATCACAGAGCACTGTAACACTAATAGACACCTTAAGGAATCCCCTGTATTCCATACGTACTCTTCCTTTTTGTTTTTCTTTTTTTTTTTTTAATTTTTTTTCAACGTTTATTTATTTTTGGGACAGAGAGAGACAGAGTATGAACGGGCGAGGGGCAGAGAGAGAGGGAGACACAGAAACGGAAACAGGCTCCAGGCTCCCAGCCATCAGCGCAGAGCCGACGCGGGGCTCGAACTCACGGACCGCGAGATCGTGACCTGGCTGAAGTTGGACGCTTAACCGACTGCGCCACCCAGGCGCCCCACTTTTTGTTTTTAAGTTAGTTAGTTTAAGTAATCTGGACACCCAATGTGGGGACTCAAACTCACAACCCCTGAGATCAAGAGTCACATGCTCTTTTGACTAAGCCAGCTAGGCTTCTGCAGACATACTCTTCCTTGTCTCTATCGTGGAGCAGCAGTCCAATTTCCCCTGAGTAGTCAGGATCAGTCACCCCAGCAAGCACAGTAACTCCCTTCTTTACTTGTTGATTCAGAGGTATGAGGAGCCCAAAGTGTCCAGGTGACACCAGTTCAGTGTAGTCATTGTTGTGTCTCCTGGTGGAAGCATTCCTCCTTTTGGAAACAAGACCTCTAGGCCCTCAGAGCATAAGGTCATGGGAACAGGAAGCACCCTGTGGCCAAGTCAAATTGACATATAAAATTAACCATCACATCCTTCAACCCCATTTGCACTTAGAATCTATTGACTCTATTACCTTTTCACTGTTCCACCTCTTTCATGTCCCCACTTCCTAACCTACCCAGCTTAAATTCTATGGTCCATAATTGTGATTTATCTGTTTAATTGTCCCTCTCTCACTTCATTTAATTCACTCAAGCCTAGCTCCTAATGAAATCATGGGTCCAGGCAGTGATCACTAATGGATGCTACATCCCAAAAAGAGACACACTGGATATCATTGGTTGTGCATGATGATATCTTTTTCTGTGTGCCTGTCTCTGACAATGTGTTTTAAGAAAATTTCTATGGCTTGTTATAGGTATGCACGATTCCAGTCTGCATGCTCCTTTGTTTCTCAGTCAGTATCTTTGTGAGTGTGTACCTGTGTGACTGTATCTGCACAGGTCTGGTTTGGTATCACCGTATGTTAGCTTGTGTGGACTCTGCCTCTGTCTGTACTCATGGGCTTTGTCTATGCATGCATAGGTCTCTATGTGGCTTGTATCTCCTTGTGAGTGACTGAAAATCACTATACTCAGTGTCTCTGGGTGATTCTGTCTGTATGTGTCTCTGTTTGCTGTTGCCATATGTCAGAATATGTGTGCCTATATCTGTGTTTGTGCTGTGTGTCTGTGTGTGTGTAAGTCATGCATGGTCACTGTATGTGGATGTCTCTGGGTGACCCAGGGGCTGTGCCTGTGCTGGCCCCTTCTTATGTGTCTGTGCCTCTGACTAAAAAAGGGGGTGGAGGGGGATGAAAAGGGAGTGGGAGCAAAAAGACTCTGATTTAAAATCTCCCCTCCCACTCTCATAGGCCAAGGCCATCATGCAGTCTCAGGCATACACTATAGGGGTCAGGTCTTCTGCTGGGTGGGAAGCACCTGCCATCTGCAACCAAGGCTCTCCCCAGATGCAGGAGGGGCCTCCCCTGGGGAGGAAGAAAAGAAAGGGGCAGGAAGGTGAGGCGGTCCCTTGGTACCCTTCAAAGTGTCCAGGAATACTCCACCTCCCTGTCCACATCCCCTCCCTTCCCCCCACCCATTCTAACCCTGACTTACCCTCAATTCTTAATTTTATGCCAGCCCTACCCCCAGCAGAGTCACTGAAATGCCATACATCTATACCTACCTTCTGGGCCCATGACCCTTTCCACCACCATCTGCACTTGCCCCACTCCAAAAGAACCTTTTCCCTCACTTCTCCCTCTGTGCTACCAGACTGAGCCATGCTGGAATGTGTGCCTGGCAAAAACACAAGCATTTCTGCCCTTATTGGATCCTTGTCACTAGCAAAGCTTATTTCCAAATCAGGACCTGTATTGTGTTGTGTTGTGTTGTACTGTATTGTATTGTATTTAATATTTACTTTACTATTACTTATTTTATTTTATTTTATTTTGTTTTATTTTATTTTATTTTATTTAAGTAGGATGCATGCCCAGTGCACAGCCAATGAGGGGCTTGAACTCACGACCCTGAGATCAAGACCTAAGCTGAGATCAAGAGTCAGACACTTAACCAATTAAGCCAGCCACCCCCAACTCAGGATCTTTACACTGTCTTCTGCCTGGAACACCCATTCTCCCATATCAATGTACAACTGGCTCCTTCAGGTCATCATTCCAGTCTCAGGTCCTGTGTCACCGCAGAAAGGCTTTCCCTGATCACCACTGGTAAGTACTAGCCCTGCTTCATTTCCTTCAGGGCATTCATCACCTCCTGACATAATGTACTGATTTGTTTGTTAACTGTTTGCTGTCTCTGCCAGAATGGCAGTTTCCCTGGGGCAGGAGTTCATGTCTGTTTTGGTCACCATGGTTTCCCTAGCACCTAGAACAGTATAGGTGCTCAATAAGGAATTGGTTGGATGAATTAAAAAATATCCTGGTGTTAGATATGGGCCCTAATCTCCCCTACCCCCTACTGTGGGCCTGGATGCTAATGGCTCTAACAGAGGGCAGGATGAAGCAGGCTGAAGGTGAAGTCACAGAACCAGTTAGGTCAAGGGCATTCAGCTAACCTGCACCTGGCAGTTCTTATGCTGGGCACACTCCCTGCACCCAGCCTTGGTTCCTAGGGATCTCACACCTGGAGGGCTGGGTAGGGCCTTTGCCCTAACTATGCCAGCTCAGATCAGCAACATGGAAATTTTGTCCATCTGAAAAGCCTCTGGTGGCCTGGGGTGGGGAGCAGACCTACAGTCCTTCTGGGGGGGGGGGGGTCCCTCTGCTCTCTACCCCTTCCCCTGGCCCTGAAAGTGTCAGAAATGGCGGGCTTCTCAGAGTGCCCAGATTCCCACCCTGGCTCTGAGGTGAATAGTTGCATTCATTTATAGTTTATCCTTCCTGGGTTTCTTTCTTTGCAAAAATGAGCAGATATATGTCTATATTCTTATTTCTTCTTCTTTATTATAAAAAAGATAACACTTTCTTTTTAGAACCCAATAGAAAATTTCCTACCCAAAGCAATCTACACATTTAACACAATCCCTATCAAAATACCACCAGCATTTTTTTTCCAGAGTTAGAACAAATAATCCTAAAATTTGTATGGAACCACAAAAGACCCTGAATAGCCAAATACTGGAAAAGAAAAACAAAACTGGAGGCATCATGACTCCAGATTTCAAGCTATATTACAAAGCTGTAGTCATCAAAACAGTATGGTATAGGCACAAAAACAGACACATTGATCAATGGGACAGAATAGAGAACCCAGAAATGAACCCACAATTATATGGTCAACTAATCTTTGACAAAGCAGGAAAGAATATCCAATGGAAAAAAGACAGTCTCTTCATTAAATGGTGTTGGGAAAACTGGACAGCAACATGCACAAGAATGAAACTGGACCACTTTTTTATAGCATACACAAAATAAATTCAAAATGAATGGAAGACCTAAATGTGAGACAGAAGACCATCAAAATCCTAGAGGAGAAAACAGGTATCAGCCTCTTTGACCTCAGCCTCAGCGACTTCTTACTAGACATGTTTCCAGAGGCAAGGGAAACAAAAGCAAAAATGAACTACTGGGACCTCATCAAGATAAAAAAAACTTGTGCACAGTGAAGGAAAAAAATCAACAAAAGTAAAAGGCAACTGACAGAATGGGAGAAGATATTTGCAAATGACATATCTGATAAAGGGTTAGTATCCAAAATCTATAAAGAACTTATCAAACTCAACACCCAAAAAACAAATATCCTTCCATGGGGGCCCAGAGCTGGGATGGAGCAGGAGTTAAAAAGTGAAGATGAAAGGTAGTAAGGTCCATCTCAAAGTCGAGCTTTTCTAGATACTGAGAGTCTTAAGCTGAGCCTCACCCAGGAAGAGGCTCTAGTAATACAGAAAACAAAAGACAAAATAAACTGGATTTCATCAAAATTGAAAACTTTTGTGCATCAAAGGACATCGTCAAGAAAATGAAAAGACAACCTACAGGAGAAAATATTTGTAAACTATGTATCTGATATATATTCAGAATATGTAAAGAACTCTTACAATTCAACAACAAAAAGAAAAACATTTTTTTAAATGGGCAAAGGGTTTAAATATTTCTCCAAAGATATACAAATGGCCAGGAAGCACACAAAAAGATGCTTAACACCATTCATCACTAGGAAAATACAAATCAAACCCACAGTGAGATATCATCCCCACTAGGATGGCTATAATACAAACAAACAAACAAGTGTAGGCAAGAATGTGGAAAAATTGGAGCCCTTGTGCACTGCTGGTAGAAATGAAAAATGGTTCAGCCACTGTGGAAACAGTTTGGAAGTTCCTCAAAAAACTAAACAGAATTAACCACAATTCCAGTAATTCCACTGCTAGGTAGACACCCAAAAGAACTGAAAACTGGTACTCAACAAATACATGTACACACATCTTCATGGCATTACTATTCACAATAGCCAAAAGGTGGAAGCAGCCGCCCATAGGTCCATCAACAGATGAATGAATAAACAAAATGTGTTTTTTCCATATATACAATGGAATATTATTCAGTCATAAGAAGGTATGAAGTACATGATACATACTACAGGGTGGATTAATCTTGAAAACATTATGTGAAAGAAGCCACACACAAAAGGTCACATATTGTAATAGGTAAATCCATTGACATAGAACACAGATTGGTGGTTGTCAGAGGCTGGGAGGGGCAAGGGGGTAGAACGGGGAGAAACTGCCTAACAGGTACAGGGTTTCCCTTTGGGGGTGATGGAAACGTTTTGGAGCTAGACAGAGGTGGTGACTATACAATATTGTGAATATACTAACTGCCACTGAATTTCTCGCTTTATGATAATTATCGTAACATTTTAAAAAGCAAAAAAGAAGAAACAGGAGAAGAAGAAAAAAGGGAAAGATAGTGTGATCCAACTCTCTGATGGGGCCTGAGAGAGTGAGTTTTCCTTCAGACATTTTTTCCAGCTTTATTGAGGTATAATTGACATATAACACACTGTATAAGTCTAAGGGGTACAATGTGTTGATTTGATATGCATATATATTGTGACATGCTTATCACAAAAAGGTTAATGTGCCTCCTTTACCTCACATAATTACCATCTTGTTGTTGCTGTTGTGTATTGTTATGATGAGAACATTAAAGCTCTATTCTCATAGCAACTTTCAAGTGTACAATGCAGTGTTGTCACCACATTGTACATTAGATCCCTGGAATTTATTCATCTTATAACTGCAAGTTTGTACCCTTTGGCCTTTAAACGTTTTTATCACAGTAATTCATGAGCCTGGGAATAAGTCCCACAGTCCCATGAGGCTTTTGGTGAAAAGCAGATTTCTGTCTGCCCCTCCCACCCCCATATTGCAGCCCCAAAGACAACTATTTTTACCTCTTCAACTTCATTTTGGTTTTAGTTCTTCCAGTGATTTCTGCCATAACTCTAGACCAGCACTGTCCAATAAAACATTCTCATTGATGGAAATGTTCTATATTTCCACTGTCCAATACAGTAGCCACTAGACACATATGGCTATTGAGCACTTAAAATGTGGCAAGTATAGGGGTGCCTGGGTGGCTCTGTAGGTTGAGTGTCTGACTCTTGATATCGGCTGGGGTCTTGATTCCAGGTCATGAGATCAAACCCCATGTCAGGCTCTATGCTGAGCATGGAGCCTGCTTGCGATTCTCTCTCTCTCTCTCTCTCTCTCTCTCTCTCTCTCTCTACCTCTCTCTCTCTCTCCCTCCCTACCTCTGCCCCTCCCTCCCTCTGCCCCTCCCCTGCACAGTCTCTCTCTAAAATAAAACAATTTTTTAAAAATTAAAAATTAAAAAAATGTGGCAAGTGTAACTGAAAAACTGAAGTTTTATTTTTTATTGTGGTAAAATACACAAAATAATAACAAAATAACATGAAATTTATCATCTTAACCATTTTTAAACATACAGCTCAGTAGTATTAAGTACATTGCATTGCTCTGCAACCATCACCACCATGTATCTCCAGAACACTTTTCCTCTCTCTTGCAAAACTAAAACTCTGCAATTAATCATTCCTCAGCCCATGGCAACCACCATTCTACTTTATGTCTCTATTAGACTACTCCAGGTAAGTAAGTGGAATCATACAGTATTTGTCCTACTGTGACTGGTTTATTTCACTTAGTATAATGTCCGCAAGATTCATCCATGTTATAGCACGTATCACTTTATTTAATTTTAATTAAGTTAAATGTAAATACACACATACACCCAGTAGCCAGCATATTGAAGAGTACAGCTCTAGATAATATGCTTCTGTCACTTTGTCTCAATTTATCAACTGCTATTGCTATTAACTGCTCCAGAGTAAAGAAAAAGGAAATTCGCCAACTGACTTCTTGTGACTCAAGTAATTCTATGTACCAGGAATTTATCTAGAGAATGTTGACAGGATTTTATACTTCAGTTTCCCTCACTCCAGGAAAAGAGAAACAGAAGTCATATTTATTATATATAAGACTGAGGGAGTATATTTTGAAACAAAATGTGCAATAGCCTTTGAAGATGACCTGTAAGCCCCACTTCTGCCTTAATGTCCTGGGGGCAAGGGGAAGGGTTTGGAAATAAGGAGCCTACCTGCTTCTGATGGACAGAAAGCAGATGGGAGAATTATCATGAGGGCTGATATGGGCTGGGACTACTGCTCTGATGCTCTGCCAGATCCATTCACTCATGAATGCATTTACTACACAGATGTTTATGTATTGCTTAAATCAGTACCAGGCCATGTTCTAGCTGCTGGGGACAGAGCAACACAACAACCAGACAAAGCCCCTGCCTTCATGAATGCCACTTTCTTGAAGGACAGAGACAAATAATAAACAAGTAATAATTTAAAACTCAAATGATACTAAGTGCAAAGCAGAGCAAAGGGAGGAGTGCCAGGTGGTTTGGGATAAGGGAGGGAGTGCTATTTTATATAAGATGGTCAGGGCAGACCTCACTGAAGAGGTGACATTCAAGTAGAAACCTGAAGTAAGTTTTCAATATCGGGCTGATTGCGTCTCATGGTCTTGTTCAACATGTGCCTTTGTTGCCTAGATATCTATAAACTGGGAGTTGTCCCTACAGGTTGATCTGGTATAGGTTCAATCTTTGGGCAAGAATTCATCATAGGTGGTACTGTGAGTTCTTCCATCAGGAGGCATGTATGTCTGGCCCTCTCTCCTGACTTTCTGGCCCTAGATAGGCATTGCTTGGATCCATTATTTCATTAGATATTTGCAACATGATGAGAGTCAATTGTTCTTTCTTCAATATGAGAGTTCTTTTTAAATCCTTGGCATACAGGGGTGCTTGGGTTGCTCAGTCAGTTAAGCATCCGAATTCACCTCAGGTCATGATCTCACAGCTCATGAGTTCGAGCCCTGCATTCGGCTCTGTGCTAACAGCTCAGAGCCTAGAGCCTGCTTCAAATTCTGTCTCCATCTCTCTCTGCTCCTCCCCCACTCATGCTCTGTCTCTCTCTCCTTCAAAAATAAATAAAAAACATTTAAAAAAATTTAAATCCTTGGCGTACAGAGGATACATTCAAACATTCTCCCTCTCTTCTTCGCAAAACCCCTTAGTTTTTAAATTTTAATTCCATTATCGTTAATATAGTGTTGTATTAATTTAAGGTGTACAGTATGGTGATTCCAGAAGTCCGTACATTACTCAGCGATCATCAAGATAAGTGTACTCTTTAATCCTCGTCACTCATTTCACCCAACCCCTCACCCACCTCCCCTCTGGTAACCATCAGTTTGTTCTCTATAGTTAAGAGTCTGTTTCTTGGTTTCTCTCTCTCTCTTTTTTCCTTTGCTCTTTTGTTTCTTAAATTCCACATATGAGTGAAATCATGTGGTATTTCTTCCTGACTTATTTCACTTAGTATTATACCCTCTGGATCCATCCATGTTGTTGCAAATGGCAAGATTTCATTCTTTTTTATGGCTGAATAATGTGTTCCATTGTATATGCATACCACTTCTTTATCCATTCATCTATCGATGGACACTGGGGCTGCTTCCATATTTGGCCATTGTAAATAATGCTGCTATAAACATAGAAGTACATGTATCCTTTTGAATTAGTGTTTTTGTATTCTTTGGGTTTGCATTTCCACCAACAATGCATAGGGGTTCCTTGTTCTCTGCATCCTTGCCAATACCTGTTGTTTCTTGTGGTTTTGATTTTAGCCATTCTGACAGCTGTGAGGTGATAGCTCATTGTAGTTTTGATTTGCATTTCCCTGATGATGAGTGATGTTGAGCATCTTTTCGTATGTCTGTTGGCCACCTGGATGTCTTCTTTGGGGAAACGTCTGTTCATGTCCTGTGCCCATTTCTTAGTTGGATTGTTTGTGGGTTTTTTTGGTGTTGAGTTGTATAAGTTTTCCATATTTTTTGGATACTAACCCTTTATTGGACTTGTCATTTGCAAATATCTTCTCCCATTCAGTAGGTTGTCTTTTAGTTTTGTTGATTGTTTCCTTTGTTGTGCAGAAGTTTTTCATTTTGATGTAATCACAATAGTTTATTTTTGTTTTTATTTTTCTTGCTTCAGGAGACACGTCTAGTAAGAAGTTTCTATGCTCAATGTCAAAGAGGTTACTGCCTGTGTTCTCCTCTAGGATTTTTATGATTTCAGGTCTCCCGTTTAGGTCTTTAACACATTTTGAATTTATTTTTGTGTATGGTGTAAGAAAGTGGTCCAGTTTCATTCTTTTGCATGTAGCTGCCCAGTTTTCCCAACACCATTTATTGAAGAGACCGTCTTTTTCCCATTGCATATTCTTGCCTCCTGTGTCAAAGATTAATGGACCAAATAATTGTATGTTTATGGGTTTTCAATTCTGTTCTATTGATCTTTGTGTCTGTTTTTGTGCCAGTACCATATTGTTTTGATTTCTACAGCTTTGTATATAACTTGAAGTCTGCAATTGTGATGCCTCCAGCTTTGCTTTGCTTTTTCAAGATTGCTTTGGCTATCGGGGGGGGGGGGGGTGTCTTTTGAGTTTCCGTACAAATTTTAGGATTATTTGTTTTGGTTCTGTAAAAAAAAATGCTGTTGGTATTTTGATAGGGATTGCATTAAATCTGTAGATTGCTTTGTATAGTATGGGCATTTTAACAATGTTTGGTCTTCCAAGCCATGGGCATGAAACATCTTTCCATTTCTTTGTGTCGCCTTCAGTTTCTTTCATCAAAATTTTATAGTTTTCAGAATACAGGTCTTTCACCTCTTTGGTTAAGTTTATTCCGAGGTGTTTTATTATTTTTGGTGTAATTTTCAATGGGATTGTTTTCTTAATATTTCTTTCTGCTGCTTCATTATTATTGTGTAGAAATGCAACAGATTTCTGTGCATTGATTTTGTATCTTATGACTTTACTGAATTCATTGATCAGTTCTAGTAGTTTTTGATGGATTCTTTAGGGTTTTATGAATTGAATATCATGTCATCTGCAAATAGTATTTTTTCAAAGGTCTTCCAGGTGATCCTACTATGTAGCTGGGCTTGAGAACTATAAAGGAGCTGTTCAGTATACGGATGGAAAGATAGGCTAGAACCAGATAACAGAGATGATAAATTAGCTAATGTTTATTGAAAGTTAACTATGTGCTAGACACTTTATGTGTAGTAATCCATTTAATCCTCACAATCCTATGAGTATAGGTACTATTATCATTATGTTACAGATGAGGAAACAGTAAATTGACCAAAGTCTTATATACCAAAAGAGTGTCAGGCAGTCTGGCTTCCAAACATATCCTAGAAACACTTGTATTCCAGGCCAAAAAACTTGGGTTTTCTTCTGTAACCATCTTTATTAGTTTAGTGTATATCCATCCAGAATTTCTTTATGCATATACAAGCAAGTGCAAATGTATATTCCCCCTCTCTTACACAAAAGGTAGCACACTAGATATACTAATCTGCATCTTGCTTTATTAACAAAATATCCTAGAAATCTTTACATATTACTACACAGACAGCATCCTCATTCTTTTTTTTTTTTTTTTTTTTGCGGCTCCTTAGAATTTGTTTGTGTTCACGTACCATAATTTATTTAATCTGGGGTTGTTTTCGGTGTCTATCAAAATGCTGTGATAAATAATCATGTATATGGATCACTTTGCATAGCCACAGAAATGGAATTACTGAGTCAAGGAGTATATGTGCACTTGTAATTTCAATAGATATTGCCAAATTATCCTCCACAGGTCTTGTACTATTTTGTATTCCTACCTGCAGTATGTGACATATGTTGGCACTTTTTTTATGAAATAACTTTTATTAATCATTTCAAAGGTCAATAAATAGGAAAAGTCCTAGAAAGACTGATCAAGGGGGTAAAAGTGAGAATTCAAATTACTAACGTCAGGAGTAGAAATTAGGAGTTAAAGGAAAAAGGAGGTCCAGGTAATAGTGAGGGAGAACAGAAGCCCATGATCTCCAAAAGTTTTAAGCTCTTCACAAAAACAGAAGAGGGAGCTATAGAGCCATGAAGTGAGAAAAGCAATCTTGAACCATGCTGCCCTTCTAAACATTCAAGAAAATTAATTCCATATAAAAGAATGGAGGTCAAATCCCATATAAAGTTATCGTAAGAAGAAAGAGGGTAAGGAGCAGAATAACCTCTCTATAAGCAATGAGAGAATTCCAGAAAGACACACTTATAAAACAAATGAAAACTCCATCCTAGTGTTTTCAAATGAGCTAAGAGATAAGAAATGATTCAAGATATGAAAGAGGAGCATAAATCAGAATGAGAAAAGTTCAGAAATGAGGTAATAGAATTCAAGAAATAATTGGAAATGAAACAAAACCATTTCAGAAATGACTAAACTAGAAGGAACACCAGAGCAAAGAAACACAACAGATAATGGCCTAAGAGAAACACATGAAAAAGAGGAAAGTTTTTTTTTTTCATTTTATTTTTAGGGGTGCCTGGGTGGCTCAGTCGGTTAAGTGTCTGACTTCGGCTTAGGTCATGATCTCACGGTTGGTGGGTTCAAGCCCTGCGTCGGGCTCTGTGCTGACAGCTCAGAGCCTGGAGCCTGCTTCAGATTCTGTGTCTTCCTTTCTCTCTGCCCCTCCCCCACTCGCACTCTGTCTCTCTCTCTCCCAAAAATGAATAAACGTTAAAAAATTAAAAAATTAAAAATTTTATTTTTATGTCATCTCTACACCCAACATGGGGCTCGAACTCACAACCCTAAGATCAAAAGTTGCACACTCCACCGACTGAATCAGCCAGGCACCCCGCCTTTTTTTTTTTAATTGAAAAGGAGGAAAATTTTTAAAATAAAAAATAAATGAAAAGATTTTTGGTTTCAACTTGGACGTGTAAAGAACTGCAGAAAAGACACTCCCATCCTTACAAGAAAGGGCACAAAGTGATGACTCTGTAAACTCATCAGAGAACTGAGATCACAGGACAGATGGCCATCTTGAAATCTGGAGAGAAGGAAGTTGCCTGCAGGGAGACACAGGACCAGAGCATTTGCTCACCTGGGTAGGAAGCCACTGGATGCTATATGAGCCAAGAGGAACATTAAACTAGAAATGTTCACAAATTGCTGGAGGCCAATTGGAAGGAGAGTGTGAAGCTTGTAGAGAGTGCAGGTTTTTACTCCAGGAGATCCACTAGCCTCTCACAGGAAGAATAACAGAGAATCCAGACAAAGCTCCCTCCCTGCCACCATAGCTAGAGGAGGGAGACAACCACAAGGCCAGACCACCTAAACTGTGTTCCTTATCTTCAGGGGGCAGTGTGAGGCTTCTAGGCTATTTAAGAGACCATGTACCAGGTGTGAGAGATTGTAGTTCTTTGGGGATCTGTGTCCTAGAGTTTGGGGGTCTGTGGACTGTTTGGGGTTCTGCTTCCCAATGTGTGAAGACTTCAAGTACTTTGGGTCTATGTTTCCAGGGTATGAGCCCTCTGAGATATTTGGGGGTTACTGATCCATGGTTTGAGGTATGGAGGTTTTTGGGAGTCTCTGTCACAAATGTAAGGTCATTGAGATGTTTGTGCTTCTCTGCCCCTGGCTTTGAATGCCTGGGGATGTTTGAGGGTCTGAGTTTTAGAATGTGAGGTCTCTAGGCTGTAGCTCAGGCTATGAGGCTTCTGAAACATTTGGGGGTTCTCCTTCTCAATGTGTGACATCTCACACTTCCTAGTATGTGCAATCTCTGAGCTGGTTTACTTTTGGCTGTGGCATGAGTTCTCTGAAGTCTTTGTGAGTCTATTTTTCATTGTTTTGAAGTATTTGATATTTTGAGGGTCAGCATCCCTCACTGTAAACATCTCTGAATTTCTGAGGTTGTCTCCTTGAATTTAAGGCCATGTTGCTATTCCAAGCTGTGTTTAGCCTTGTGAGAGGTTTCTGAGCTGTTTTAGCATATATGTCCAAAATGTGAGGTCATTGAACTTTTTAGTGTCTCCTCGCAGGATGTTAAAGGTACAAGTACTTTTAGGAATCTTTGTTCCAAGTTGTGAAATCTCAAATGCTGATGGAGGCATTTTATCATATGGTGATAGTTGTTTGGGTGTTCTGTGTACCAGGTTATGAAGTGTCTGAGCTGCGTGGGACTTTGTCCAAGGTTTGGTATCTTTATAGTTTAATCTGTAGAGTATCTATACCATGGTGTGTGGTATCTGAGTTATTTGAGTCTTTGTTCCATGGGGTGAGTCTCTGAGCTCTTCTGTGGGCTATGTTCTAGGTGTGAGGTCTCTGAGTTGTTTGGTGCCCTGTTTTCTAGGTTGTGAAATCTTCAAGTTGACTTGTTTATTTTCTGCCTGTGTATGAGACCTCTGAGCTCTTTGTGTTTCTGCTATCCAGGGTGTGGGGACTCTCAACCTTTGTGAGACTCTCCCTGATGGTGAGGATTTAATATTCTGCAGGCCTGTGTTCCTGAGTGTGGAGGCTCTGGCATTTTAAGTTTTTCATTCTTAGTTATTGTTTGGAGTATGTTTCAGGTCTCTGAGCTGATTTCATACCTACATCCAGAATGTGAGGTCACTCAGCTGTCTAGGTTTCTGTCTGGGATGATAGCACCCAAACAGTTTGTGGGTCTGGATCTCTACATGCATGGTATCAAAGGTTGCTTGGGTGATTTCATCTTATAATGAAATGTCTCCCCTCTTGGATATTTTCCAGGATGTGTGGTCTCTGAACTCTTTGTAGGGTGGCATCTCTGAGTGTTAAATTCTCTATGATGTCTTTGTGGAGATGGTCCATGTAATGATGATCTTTGAGCTGATTTAAAGTTTCTTGTTCTAGGATCTGATGTTTGCATTCTTTCAGGGTTTCTGTGTCCCAAGGTGTATAGCCTCAAATTTGTTTGGAATTCTGTGTCCATGGCATGAGATGTATAGGCTTTGGGGGTCTGTGCCCACCATATGTGGTTTATGAGTTTTTGGGGGGTCTGTGTTTCAGGGTGTGTAGTTTTTAAGGTACTTGGGACCTGGTGTGTGGTGCCTCTGAGCTCTCTGAGTATTTGTGTCTGGTGTGTGAGGTGTCTAAGGAGACTGGGGAAACCATTTCTAGGTTTTGGGCTCTCTGAGGTTTGGACAGGTTTGTGTCAGGGTTTGAGGTCTCAGAACTTTTAGGTGGTATCTAATGTCTGAAGTATCTAAGTAGTTTGCAGATATGTTACAGAGGATGAGATCTGTGCTACTGTGGGGTCTGTGTCCTAGGTTGTGAAATCCCTGTACTTTTTTTTGGGGGGGGTTGGTATGTGTCCCAGGGTAGTGAAGTCTCTGGTCTTTTTGGAGATTTGTGTCCAGTCTGAGACATACTTGAGTTTTGGTAGTTCTGTCCATGGTGGGAGGTTTCTGAGATTTTCACATATCTGTGTTAGAATTTGAAGTCAGAACGATTTGGGGTGATGTTTCCATGGCAAGTTGTCTCTCATATGCCTAGGTATCTGTGCCATGTGTGTGAAGTCTCTAGGATATTTCAATGTCTGTTTCTTAGGGTGTGATAATTATTATAGCTGTGGAACCAGAGAGAATGAGCTGAAATAACAGGAAGAATTTGAGAATGGGATGCATAAACTTAATATTATACTTGTTCCAGTTTGGGTGATGATGTCAAGGTTATTTCTGTGGATGTGAGTGGCTGCGGAGACCACTGTAGGAAAGGAGGTCAAGAAAGTGAAAGGCCAGGTCTGTATGTGAAGATGGAAGAGTCATTTAAAGAGAAATGAAATCACCAAGGTTCAAAGGAGAGGTGGTATTAGAGACAGTGATAGTAATCTAGGAGCTAAAATTCTACAGAAATTAGCATTGGTAGATGACTTTGATACTCAGGACCCTCATAACACGTGCATTAAAACTGAGGGATTTTGGGGCGCCTGGGTGGCGCAGTCGGTTAAGCGTCCGACTTCAGCCAGGTCACGATCTCGCGGTCCGTGAGTTCGAGCCCCGCGTCAGGCTCTGGGCTGATGGCTCGGAGCCTGGAGCCTGTTTCCGATTCTGTGTCTCCCTCTCTCTCTGCCCCTCCCCCGTTCATGCTCTGTCTCTCTGTGTCCCAAAAATAAATAAAAACGTTGAAAAAAAAAAAACTGAGGGATTTTGTGAGAGCTTATCCCCCAAGGTCAGGAACAAGACAAGGATGTCCATTCTCTTCACTTCTATTCAGCATAGTACTGGAAGTCCTAACCACAACAATCAAACAAGAATAAGGAATAAAACACATCCAAATTGTAAGGAAGAACTAAAACTTACACTATATGCAAATGACATGATACTATATAGAGAAAACCCTAAAGACTCCACCAAAAAAACCTGCTAGAACTGATAAATGAATTCAGTAAAGTCACAGGATACAAAATCAATGCACAGATATCTGTTGCATTTGTTTTTTTTATTTTTTTTTACTTTATTTATGTTGTTTTTTTTAAATATAATTCATTGCCAAGTTAACTAACATACATTGTATACAGTGTGCTCTTGGTTTCAGGGGTAGATTCCCATGATTCATCGCTTACGTACAACACCCAGTGCTCATCCCAACAAGTGCCCTCCTCAGTGCCCATCACCCATTTTCCCCTCCCACCACCACCACCCCCCATTAACTGTCAGTTTGTTCTCTGTATTTAAGAGTCTCTTATGGGTTTCCCTCCCTCTCTGACACTATTTTTTCCCCTTCCCTTCCCCCCGGTCTTCTTTTAAGTTTCTCAAGCTCCACAGATGAGTGAAAACATTTGATACCTGTCTTTCTCTGACTGACTTATTTCACTTAGCATAATACCCTCCAGTTCCACCCACATTGTTGCAAATGACAGGATTTCATTCTTTCTCATTGCTGAGTAGTATTCCTTGTATATATAAACCACATCTTCTTTATCCATTCATCAGTTGATGGACATTTGGGGTCTTTCCATGATTTGGTTATTGTTGAAAGCACTGCTAGAAACATTGGGGTACATGTGCCCCTATGAATCAGCACTCCTGAATCCTTTGGATGAATTCCTCATAATGCTGTTGCTGGGTCATAGGGTAGTTCTAGTTTTAATTTTTTGAGGAAACGCCACAGTGTTTTCCAGAGTGGCTGCACCAGTTTGCATTCCCACCAACAGTGCAAGAGGTTTCCTGTTTCTCCACTTCCTCACCAACATCTGTTGTTTCCTGAGTTGTTAATTCTATCCACTCTGACCGGAGTGAGGTGGTATTTCAGTGTGATTTGTATTTCCCTGATGATGAGTGATGTTGAACATCTTTTCATGTGTCTGTAAGCCATCTGGATGTCTTCTTTGGAAACACATCTGTTCATATCTTCTGCCCATTTGTCACTGGATTATTTGTTTTTCAGGTGTTGAATTTGGCAAGTCCTTTATAAGTTTTGGATACTAACCCTTTATCCAATATGTCATTTGAAAATATCTTCTCCTCTTCCATCGGTTGCTTGTTAGTTTTGTTGATTGTTTCCTTTGCAGTGCAGAAGCTTTTTATCTTTATGAGGTCCCGAGAGTTCATTCTTGCTTTTATTTCCCTTGCCTTTGGAGAGGTGTTGAGTAAGAAGTTGCTGTGGCTGAGGTCAAAGAGGTTGTCGCCTGTTTTCTCCTCTAGAGTTTTGATGGTCTCCTGTCTCACATTTAGGTCTTTCATCCATTCTGAGTTTATTTTTGTGTATGGTGTAAAAAAGTGGTCCAGTTCCATTCTTCTGCATGTTGCTGTCCAGTTCTTCCAGCACCATTTGCTAAAGAGACTGTCTTTTTTTCCATTGGATACTCTTTTCCTGCTTTGTCAAAGATTAGTTGGCCATACATTTGGGGTCCAATTCTGAGTTCTGTATTCTTTTCCATTGGTCTATGATCTGTTTTTGTGCCAGATATCTGTTGCATTTCTACATACTAATAATGAAGCAGCAGAAAAAAAAAATTAAGGAGCTCCTACATGGCTCAGTCAGTAGAGCATGTGACTATTGATTTAAGGATTGTGAGTCTGAGCCCCATATGTAGAAATGTGTAGAGTTACTTTAAACTGTGTATAAATTGCTTTAAAATAAAAAATCCCGGGATGCCTGGGTGGCTCAGTTGGTTGAGCGTCCAACTTCAACTCAGGTCATGATCTCGCTGTCCATGAGCTCAAGCCCCATGTTGGGCTCTGTGCTGACAGCTTAGAGCCTGGAACCTGTTTCAGATTCTGTGTCTCCCTCTCTCTCTGCCCTTCCCTCACTCATGCTCTGTCTCTCTCTGTGTGTCAAAAATAAATAAACATTAAAAATTTTTTTAATAAAAAAATCTTAAAAAGAGAAATTAAGAAAAAATCCCACTGACAATTACACCAAAAATAATAAAACACTTCGGAATAAATTTAACCAAAGAGGAAAATGTTGATGAAGGAAACTGAAGGCGACACAAAGAAATGGAAAGACGTTCCATGCCCATGGCTTGGAAGACCAAACATTGTTAAAATGCCCATACTATCCAAAGCAATCTACAGATTTAATGCAATCCCTATCAAAATACCAACAGCATTTTTTTTTTACAGAACCAAAACAAATAATCCTAAAATTTGTATGGAAACTCAAAAGACACCCCCCCCCCCGCCAATAGCCAAAGCAATCTTGAAAAAGCAAAGCAAAGCTGGAGGCATCACAATTGCAGACTTCAAGTTATATACAAAGCTGTAGAAATCAAAACAATATGGTACTGGCACAAAAACAGACACAAAGATCAATAGAACAGAATTGAAAACCCATAAATAAACATACAATTATTTGGTCCATTAATCTTTGACATAGGAGGCAAGAATATGCAATGGGAAAAAGACGGTCTCTTCAATAAATGGTGTTGGGAAAACTGGGCAGCTACATGCAAAAGAATGAAACTGGACCACTTTCTTACACCATACACAAAAATAAATTCAAAATGTGTTAAAGACCTAAACGAGAGACCTGAAATCATAAAAATCCTAGAGGAGAACACAGGCAGTAACCTCTTTGACATTGAACATAGAAACTTCTTAGTAGACATGTCTCCTGAGGCAAGGGAAATAAAAACAAAAATAAACTATTGTGATTACATCAAAATGAAAAACTTCTGCACAACAAAGGAAACAATCAACAAAACTAAAAGACAACCTACTGAATGGGAGAAGATATTTGCAAATGACAAGTCCAATAAAGGGTTAGTATCCAAAAAATATGGAAAACTTATACAACTCAACACCAAAAAAACCCACAAACAATCCAACTAAGAAATGGGCACAGGACATGAACAGACGTTTCCCCAAAGAAGACATCCAGGTGGCCTGCAAGGGCGGGCCTACGCCGGCCGACTCCATCTTGTTCTGTGTCCTTCACTTTGACCACACCTCCTCCCCTTGAGTAACTCCCCCCCTCACCTGCCTAACAGGACTGGGACCCTTCCCCAGCCAATCGGCTGAGGCCACAGCCATTACCTCACCAACTGCCCCTAGGCCCCATTAAAACCTTTGCCTTTTGAAACTCGCTCTCTCTCCCAGGTATCTCACCGCTGCGTCGGTGCAGGTAGGGGATTGAGCTCGAGCTAGCTCGAATAAAGGCTCTTTTGCTTTTACATCGGACTCGGCTCCCTGGTGGTCTTTGGGGATCACGAATTCTGGGCATAACATGGCCAACAAACATATGAAAAGATGCTCAACATCACTCATCATCAGGGAAATGCAAATCAAAACTACAATGAGCTATCACCTCACAGCTGTCAGAATGGCTAAAATCAAAACCACAAGAAACAACAGGTATTGGCAAGGATGCAGAGAACAAGGAACCCCTATGCATTGTTGGTGGAAATGCAAACCCAAAGAATACAAAAACACTAATTCAAAAGGATACATGTACTTCTATGTTTATAGCAGCATTATTTACAATGGCCAAATATGGAAGCAGCCCCAGTGTCCATCGATAGATGAATGGATAAAGAAGTGGTATGCATATACAATGGAACACATTATTCAGCCATAAAAAAGAATGAAATCTTGCCATTTGCAACAACATGGATGGATCCAGAGGGTATAATACTAAGTGAAATAAGTCAGGAAGAAATACCACATGATTTCACTCATATGTGGAATTTAAGAAACAAAAGAGCAAAGGAAAAAAGAGAGAGAGAGAAACCAAGAAACAGACTCTTAACTATAGAGAACAAACTGATGGTTACCAGAGGGGAGGTGGGTGAGGGGTTGGGTGAAATGAGTGACGAGGATTAATGAGTAACTTACCTTGATGAGCACTGAGTAATGTATAGAATTCTGGAATCACTATATTGTACACCTGAAACTAATATAACACTGTATGTTGACTATACTGGAATTAAAATTAAAAACTTAATAAAAAAAAAAGAAAGGGGGATGATCTACTGGCTCACACAACTAGTGTATTGATCAGCCATTTCTGTGTAAATCTTAAAAAAAAAAATATTGATGACTGGGCCCCACCCCCAGACTATGTAAATCAGAATCTCTGGGGAAAGGGGTAGTGGAGCCCAGGCATGGATATTTTTAAAAAGTGCCCCAGATGTTTTGATCATTCCTATCAGACTACTGGTCCCCTTGCTGCACTAACATACATCAGGCTCATTCCTGCCTCCACACTTCCCTCTACCCCTGCTTGGGAAGCTTTCTTCTCCATCCCACATCCCTGCCTCTTGAGTTTCTACTCATTTCTAAGCCCTAATTTAGATGCTGTCTCCTTCATAAGGACCTCGCTGCTCTCCCCCCACACCCTTTGATAATTCCCTGATGCCTACAGGGCAAAACTGGAACAGGCCCACCTTTCCAGCCTCATCACCTGCTTCTGTTCCACCACATATTTCTTCCCTGTGCTTCTCCCATACCAATTTGCCCTTCTGCAGCCGCACTTATGCCTGAGCCTTGCACATGCTCTTCCCAGCCCCCAGCCTCAACAGTGCCCTTAACTAACTCCTACTCATCCTTCAAAACTCAGTTCAGGCAGCACTCAAGTGAAGCCAACTCTGAGCCCCTCTGCCGGTCTCCCGAGACTCCTCTCTCTGCCCTCTATCCCCTAACACTTTTGATTTATCACTGGCATTCAGCACATTGTGTTAATTGTCTTGTATTTGTCTGGGTTGCAGTTAGTCTGAACTTCTTGAGAGCAAGGATTGTAATGTTTCCATCTCTCTCACTTTCCTGCAGCACAAACCTTGCATAAAGGAAGTATTTAGAGAACGTTTGCTAAGTTCTGTTACTCCACTGGTATTCATTGTGAAAATTGCTGCTCTCTCCTGCAAGTTAAAGCCTGGTAACCGAACACAGTAGTCTAAAACCAGTATGAACAGCACTGAGGAAACTGGATTATCACCTCTTTCATTTTAGTCCATTTCTGTCCTTAGAATCTAGGGCTAAGATCTCAATAACTTATTTACATTGCATTATCAAGCCAGGCTTTGAGGTGTAAGATCTTATTAATGTTAATAAGCGAGTCTTTGAGTACCACCCCCTCAATCAATTCACCGCCTGATAAATTGCTTTGCTTAGTCAATGGTTCGCAGCCTCGGCTATACATTCAAAACCAGCTGGGCAGCTTTTCATCATCCTACTGCTCAGGCCACCCTGCAGGCCAATTACATTAGAATTTCTGGGGGTGGGTCCCAGCCATCGGTGTTTTTTGAGGCTCCCAGCCGATCCCAAAGTGTAGCCAACATTGAGAATCACTGGTGCTCCCTCCGTTGGCTCTGCCCTTTTATTTTTTCCTCCCTTGTCTACCCTTCCTTCCTACCCTCATCTCCACACTCCTCTCCTCTCCCTCTCACTTTGCCTGCTCTCAGGTCGCTCACACTTATCTTGATGACACAACTCACCTTATGTCCCAGATGTCAACTGAGTAGTGGAAACTGCACTGAGCTAGGAGTTAGTAAGCCTGGACCTCTGCCCTGTTGTGCTCCTGGGGCAAGTCCCTTCACTCTCTGTATCTTCGTTTCTTCTTGGGTCAAATGGGGATCATAGCACTTGTTCTGCCTCCTTAGGAGGCCTATGTGAGAATCACTGGAAATAATGGACCCTAAAGTCCTTTGGGTGCTGAAGAGCACCATGTAAATATACAGAATTTTAGAGCTTCGCTTACCAACACAGGGGCCATATAGTGTTAACATCGCTTGCGCAAAATAAGACTATATCATGTTTACAAAATACTACGAAACATTTATGGATGCATTCATATAAAGTTGGAGAACAAACCATGCATGGTCATGATGAACTCCAAATTCAGGACAATGGTAACTGGGGGAGGAAATGGGATGCCCCTGAGGGAACAGCTGAGGGGGATTCAACTGCTTTGTTAATGCTCTCTTTTTAAAAAATCAAATCTGAAGGGACGTCTGGGTGGCTCAGTCAGTTAAGCATCCAACTTCGGCTCAGGTCATGAACTTGTGGTTCATGAGTTAGAGCCCCACGTTGGGCTCTGTGCTGACAGCTCAGAGCCCAGAACCTGCTTCGGATTCTATGCCCCTCCCCTGCTCATGCTCTGTCTCTCTCTCTGTCTCTTTCATAAATAAACATTAAAAAATAAAAAATAAATAAAAATAAAATAAAGCAAAATAAATAAAAGGAGTTCTTATCATCATCTCGCCCTAGGTTCATTCTATTGTCCACCTTAGTATAATGGCAGAAAAAGATAAATCTGGGACTTGACAGCCACTTCAAATCCTTCACATAAGATAGAAATGTATAAATCAATAACTTCATAAATTTAGAAAAAAATGGGTCTGTTTCCTCTACATGATTTTGAAGACATCAAGTGAGGACATTTTTGTATGCACTGTACCAAGTAATAAATGCTCAATTCTGCTGAAATAAACAAAAGGAATGGGAAGGAGAGACCCAGAAAGAGCCTGAAGGGGGAGAGGGAAAGGGGATGCAGGAAGAGGGGGCAAGAGGGGTTCAGTCACCTGGATGAAGTCACGCTCAAGTATTAGTGAGTACCCCGATGTATCATACTCTCCTCGGTTCAGTCCTCACTGCAGTTTCTCCATGGAGGGGTTGAATACGCCCACTGCACTACCGCTATGGGCTCTGTAATAAGGTAATGTACATTCATTGTTCATGGCACTGGGTTTTTTTGTTGTTGCTGTTGTTTTTAAGGCAGCGGCTAAGCCGTTTCAGCTTTTTCAATAACCTCATAACTGGTCTGCTGCCCTGGCAACTACTAGCTCAGCGCCTGGCACACAAGCCACAGCTTGCCTGTCTAGCACCTTCATTCTGTTTGGACAAAGCTGCCCTTCTGGGAAGACAGCTCCTCCTGCTCACCGTGTGGCTAGCTTGTGGTTATTAGTAAAAGGAACCCCTCTCTCCTGCCCATGGAGCCCTGCACAGCTGGGTGACTGTAGGAAAGGTTAATTTTTAGATCCCTGTCGTCACTCCCTCAGCACAAGGTTCCTGTACGGTAAATACTTGGGGGACCTCACTGGGTGGTCCTGCTGGCACCTAAGTACCAATGATTTGCCCCCTGACTGTCCCCAAGTCTTCAGACTTTAATTGTCCAACTCTCTCCAGCTCTGCTCTCATTCACTGCTTTCACTGTGTATTACCTGCACTCCAGTAATACTGGCCCTCACATCTGCCTCAAATCTTTTCACTTGCTCTTCCCTCCAGATTGCTTTCCTTCCTAGACCTTTGCATATCTGGGTTCTCAGTTATCAATACAGAAAATCCCATCTCCAATATCATCATTACCTGAAAATCTTATGAATGTTTATTATTGGTTCCATCTCCCTTGAGAACTGTAAAAAGTCTCCGCACAAACACTCCATTCAAACACCCCCACTCCGCCCACCCACCCACCTCCTGCACTAAAATATTTGATCAAACTTTGGCTTGGCTTCTAGCAGCCTAAGACTGCAAGCAGAGACGACCCAGCCCTCTTTTGAGTTTGTGTCTGAAAAAGCTCAGGACTGCTCAAAGATTTTATCATTTGTTCTAGCCAGCACCAGATGGTAATCCCATGACCTCGTTTTCTTAGAGCATTTACTAAAAAGGGTTTACAACTGTGAATTGTTCCTGTCCCTTTGAGATGTATATGTATCTCCTACACTTCAGAAAGTTATTTCTTAAGCACCTGAGAGCCATTCCTTTAAAATGTAAGCATAAGAAATGCTAGGGCCTCTACCTCCCAGTCTCTGTGGGGGGAATAGCATCCTAAGTGCCAACTAGCACACACAGCAGGCCTAATTTGTAATTTTTCACTTCCTTGACTCTACCTGAGCCCCTGCTCCCTCTTTCTCCCTCCTCCCTCCGCCTCCCTTTAAAATACTCAGTCGCTTCTGCACAAATTGGAACGGAGCTCAGCTCTTTTCCTTACTGACAGTAGTTACTGAATAAAATCTGTTTTCACTGCTTTAATGTCAGTTTTGTTTATCTTTGCCACCCTCCACCTTTGCCCTCCCTCAGAGACTAGAGGACAGGGACCATGTCTGTTTTGGTCACAGGTGAATCCTTAGTGCCTGCAAGAACGCCTGGCACAACAAACATTTGCTAAGCGAACAAATAAATGTTTGTTAGAATGCACTTAGTAAAAAGGCCCCAAGGTTGGGAGATAGGAGAACTAGATTTTAGTCTCATCATTTGTCTTGTTAACTAATCTGTTACCTGAGTCAAGTTGCTTCATCAACTTGGTCCAACTACTATCTGTATGACCTGGGCAAGATATGGAACCTCTTTCAGTTTCTTCAACTAGCAATTCCTTCCTTAGAAAGTTGTTGGGAAGATTGAAATAATGTGAGAGAAACACAATACTGTGAGAGTAGGTGCTCAGAAAACGAGTTCCAGTCTTGACCTTCTCCTGGGTTTCTCTTGTCTGGTCTTTTACCCAGACCAATATAATCGTGTGCTCCTAAGAGTGCAGACTCTGGAGCCAGACGGCCTGACTGTGAAGTCTTGCTTTGATCCTTACTAGTTATGTGACTTTGCAAAGTAGCTTAACTTTCCAGGACTCACTTTCTTCATCTTAAGCCAGGAATGATTGTAATGCCTACCTCATAGGGTTGCTGTGAGGATTAATAGAGTAAATACACTCGCAACAGAGCCTGACCCATCACATATAAGCCTTAGATAGTATGACTGGGCCTTGGGATCCTCATTTATAAGAAGTATTAGGCCTTAAGGTCCCTGAAGCTTCTGCGACTTAGCACCTGCAGCTGGAGATGCCAATGGCTCCTACCCTTTCGGTACAGGGGTCTGAGGTCAGAGTCATTAATTTAGTCTCACACTGGGCTTATGAGCACCTCCTTCAGGCTTCACCTCCGGATAAGTGGTCTGAAGTCACTCTTCTGGGAGCTGCCGGGCCGGTCTGGTGTCTTCCATCAGCGCAGTGCCCGATTTGGAAGTGGTTCTTCCCAGACCACAGAGGCTCCACCGCAGGTCTTCCAACCCTGCCCCGCCCTCACAGGACCCCCTTTTTGACTTAGAGTCGCCCAGAGTGTGGCCTCTGGGACTGACTGGAAGACTGGGGGTGGGGTATGGCGCGGTCACTGTCCAAATTTAGACTTTCTTCCAACGAGGATAACCTGGGGGCGACTAGACATCAGACTGAGTCCCTTCTAGGGCATGGAGTTGTAACGACGGGATCGAAAGATGTTTCCTCCAGGTCTAACACACCCACTCCTTTCTGTCCTCCGGTTTCCCGTCTCCCCCAGGGGGTTGCAAATTGCATTTCGGGTGAAAAGAGCAATCCCAACTGTCCTACCTCTGAGGACTCTGCGCTGGCCTAAACCTCTCTTGGTGGCCGCACTTATCCTCTTCCTCCCGCTGTGATCTGTCACTATCACACACAGCTTCGTCCTAATCCCCTAATAGCCACCCACTGTGGACCGGGCCGCGGTCCTCCCACTCATTCCCACCGCCAGCTCCACAGGAGATGACTCCAACTCCACGGGGAACTTGATGAGAGCTGGACACGCATGCGCGAGTCCAGCCCATGCCCTCCAGAAGGCCTGGTCGGTGCGGAGAGCGCTTGCGCGGAGGCGAGGTAGGCAAGATGCTGCAAGTGCCTGGCGACGTCAAGCTGGCCCGGTGCATTTCCGAGACCCCTGCCGCGGTCCTTCCTCTCCCTGGGTCTCCCCTTCCCACACCAAGTCAGGACCGTAGGACAGCCCCGTATTGGAGTCTTAGTGTGAATCCTTCTGTTTAGCTAGCTTCCCTCTAGTAGAGAAAATGAATAAGTGACAACCGTAGTGAATCTAAGGTGACTTTGCTTAGAGAGGGTGCAGCCTGTACATCGCCACCCAGTCCTTGGTCCCAGAGCGGGCGTCTTTTCTTCTCCACCTGGAAGTCGCACAAATAAAAAAGGAATTTGCCGCCTGCCCGAGCTCCTTCACCAGACCTTTTGGGTTCCCTCAGACCCCCACCATTAGGACAGTCTCGCATGACGCAAGTGGACTAAGGTAGAGGGCATAGCACTAAGATTGATCATTACTACTCACTTACCGCTTTTTTTTTTTTGTGGCAGACACAGTATGCTCTCATAAAGCGAGTGAGTAGTCGTATTCCCACTTCACAAAGGAGGAAATTGAGGCTGGGAGACGAAGACGACTTGACCCATGTCCCACGAGTGCCCCTTCAGTGGGTGCGTGGTCAAGACTTATTACAGACACTTCCTCAAAAGCCTCACACCCAGAATGGGCACCCCCACACCATGGGCCCCCAACTTCTGGGTGCTGCTGCCCCACCTGGGTTGATTCATCTCCTCCATAGTCATTTATTCTAAGTCTTTCCTAACTGGACCCCGGCTTCACAGAGGAGGGGATTATCAGAATCTCTCCCTGGTCCACATGATGTGGAGGCTGGGGGAGTTGGAGAAACTAGGTAAACTCCCAGGCTGGAGAGCTAGGAGGCCTGGAGAGGGCCAAGCCCCCTGTGTCTGACTCTGACCATGAACAGGGTGGGGGTCTTCTGCTTTGCCTTCATTAGGAGGAGAGGTGGTGTTGATGTGGGAAACAAAGGCAAAAGAAAAAATTTAAATTTCCTTACTACCTACAGCCCATTGACAAGTCCCATTGACAGGCAGAGTGACCTTCCTCTGGGAGCTCAGCTGCCACAATGTTGACGCTTTGCTAAGGGCAAAAGGCAATCTTAGCTTAACATTATCCTGATGCCCCCAGGATCCTGTGAGTCTACTTTAACATACAGAAATTCCTTTGGAAACTTCCTTTATATCTAGCCCCACCCAAGATATATGTTAGCAATCATCCTCCAAGCTGATGGCCCATTGATATACAGCTGAGGGGAGTAAACTCCTGAGAGTTTACCAAACACTAATAAATGACGTTTTCCTAACAATAGCTAGCCCCCTCAGGGTCCTGGAAACCTTGTTTCCAAAATTCCTTGGAGGCTTGTGCTGTGCCTAACCCCCTCCCAACTTGAAAGTATATAATCAGTCACCCCTCACAGCCCTTGTGCAGCTCTTTCTGCCCAGGGGTCCTGTCCCCGTGCTTTAACAAAACCACCTTTTTTTTGCACCAAAGACGTATCAAGAATTCTTTCTTGACTGTTTGCTCCCAAACCCAACATTTCCACATCAGTGTGGCATCCTGGAGGGAGAAGAATGGTTCCATCCATATTGCCAAAGCCTCCCTCCTCTGGCTGCTGGCTCCTGCCCCCTGCCACCTGGCTGTACTCCTCCTCTGGTGCCAGGTGGCCCCTTGTTTCTAGCCTTTGTTCCTACCTGCTTGCTTTTCTGCCTTTCCTTCAGGCTGTCCACATCGTCTTTCCTTCCTCCCCCATTTCCTCCCTTGCTCTGGTCCTTTTTGCCTTCTTCGACCTCCATATAGCCAGAATACCAGCTTCCTCCCATTCCTTTTCTCCCTCCAAAAAGAGCCCCAAACTGGTCCTATAATGAATGGCTTCTCTAAGCCTTCAGATGACTTCCACGTTTCTAGCTTGTCTGCTGGGTGCATGTGTAAACCATGAGGTAATTCTTCCAAAGCTGTGAAGGGAAGGTGGATGGATATAAGTGGAACTGACACTGTGTGATGATCACAGCACTTATTGATTTTGTAAAAATTAATAAAAGAAAACCCCATTTAGAATGGAATTCGGAGGCGGCCAAGGGGAGCTCTCACCCCTAGTACTAGTTATCATTGAAGACCCAAAAAGAAGAAACTGACTTTGCAAGTCCATACTACTTTACTAACCCAGTGGAAGGTTTCTTCCTACTCTGCCAACAGCCCCGCCAATGAGAAGCCACTATACTTCCAAACCCCCAGTTTATTTCAATAGATTAAAAAGAATTTTTTAATGTTTATTTTTGAGAGAGAAAGAGAGCGCAAGCGAGGGGAGGGGCAGAGAGAAAAGGAGACACAGGATCTGAAGCAGGCTCCAGGCTCTGAGCTGTCAGCTCAGAGTCCAACGTGGGGCTTGAACCCATGAACCGTGAGATCATCACCTGAGCTGAAGTCGGACGCTTAACCAACTGAGCCACCCAGGCGCCCCTCCAATAGAATTTTTTTAAAGTTTATGTATTTATTGTAGAGAGAGAGCATGCTCTGGGAGGGGCAGAGAGAGAGGGAGAGAGGGAGAGAGAGGGAGAGAGAGAGAGAGAGAGAGAGAGAATCCCAAGCAGGCTCTGCACCGTCAGTGCAGAGCACAACTCCATGGGGCTTGAACTCACAAACCATGAGCTCATGACCTGAGCCAAAAAGTCATAGGCTTAACTGACTGAGCCATCCAGGTGTCCCTACTCCAATAAACTTTTAATTTATAATAGCTCTTCCCAACTGTCCCCTGAACACACATACTTTTCCTCTATAAAAGAGAGTTCCTCTCCTTTGTTCTCTGGACTTGTCTATGGTTTTATCATACCTTGCTTGTCTTGAATTGTAATTCTCAGCTATTCCTGAATAAATCCATTTTTTTTGCTGGTAAAATAACAGTTTTATTTTTAAGTTTAACATTACTTGGTGGCCCAAAAGGGTATCCAGAGAAGACCTCCCTCCCCAAAAACTCCAAGGCTGGTGAACAAACAGGTGTTTACATGCACAGAGCCCATTGGGCTCACTGCTTTCTTGCCGACTCTGAGGTTTTGAGAATAAGTTTTCTTCTGGTTTTTATGCTGAATGCTTTGTGTTTGAGCTCCCCATAATTTATTCAGGATCTATTTTTAAAGCTTTGCTTGTTTGTTTTTTTTAAATCTCTTGACAGTACTCATTTGGCCTTTGGGCTGACTCCTTTTTGCAATCAGACCATTCCTGATAGAACTGTGCTGGCCTTCAGTCTGAATCCTGTTTGGAACCAGACTGTTCCTGTTGGAACTTGTGCCAGTTTGAATTGTGTAGGACTCTGAGCCAACTCCTTTTTGGGATGGGACCATTCTAGTTGAGCTGTTCTCATTAGAACTGTGCTGGCCTTTGGTCTGATTCCTCTGGAACCAGGCTGTACCTCTTGAAACTGTTCTGTTGAGGAATTTTCTCTTTGCTCTAGAGAAAAACCTGTAAGAAATAGGATTCCAGTCATCAATATGTTTTGAGGGCACTCCTCTCTACTGGGACGCTGGCCAGTTTTATGTTTAAAAACTATGGTTCCTTCACATGCACAGTCATAAGTCAGTGGACTGACTTAACCAAAGAAATTTAAGACTTTAATGGACATGATCTTGAACTTTTGATCTCCCCAAAGTTGTTTGCTCAAGATTAAATTAGAAAGCTGGGGGCGCCTGGGTGGCGCAGTCGGTTAAGCGTCCGACTTCAGCCAGGTCACGATCTCGCGGTCCGTGAGTTCGAGCCCCGTGTCGGGCTCTGGGCTGATGGCTTGGAGACTGGAGCCTGTTTCCGATTCTGTGTCTCCCTCTCTCTCTCTACCCCCCCCCCCCGTTCATGCTCTGTCTCTCTCTGTCCCAAAAATAAATAAACATTGAAAAAAAAAAAAAGACAGACATCTCTGTCACTATCCTTTAAAAAAAAATAAAAAAAATAAATTAGAAAGCTGCAGCTCCTAAAAATAAATAAATACATACATACAAATTTTTAAAGGGTAAAAAAGGGAGAAAAGAAAAAAAGAAAATTAATGCAATGTCTATTTTATTTTTAAAAAAATTTTTAACATTTATTTTCAAGAGACAGAGACAGAGTGTGAGTGGGGGAGGGGCAGAGAGAGAGGGAGACACAGAATCAGAAGCAAGCTCCGGTCTCTGAGCTGTCAGCCTAGAGCCTGATGCTGGGCTCGAACCCACCAACCATGAGATCACGACCTGAGCTGAAGTCGGATGTTTAACCTACTGAGCCACCCAGGCACCCCTGGAATGTCTATTTTAAATGGTACCTGAGGCTTCCAAATGTTTTCAGGATTCTAAGTGTCTCTCTTTGCAGAAACACTATTTCTAAATTAACTGAGGAAAACAATTGAAAGAAGCCAAAATGGCTTCTGAGGCCTCTTTTTTGCCTCCCCTATTTTCTTTGTCTGCAGACCCATGGTGGCCACCTTGTCCTCAGGCTCTGCAGTGGCTGGCTGGTGCCTTTTTCCTCTATTCTGTCTGCGGAGCTTAACTTTCCTCTGAATCTCTCCCCTCTCGCTCCTCTCCTGCTGCCGTTTCAAATTCCTCTGAGGATCCAAATAAACTTCAAATTATGTTGCCTGGATTAAGGCCAAATTATGAGCCATAATTAGTTTCCTAAAGTGACTGAGGACCCCCATAAGATTTCCAAATAATTTAACATAGTTATTCAAATTTACCAATCTGGTTTTTCAGATTTCTATCAATAATCCACATGCTTGTTGGCAAGGACCAGGCCAAGCATTGGATGAAACTAGCTAGAATGGATCATCCCAAAGGGGATTTAGAGAAACAAACCCCTAACTTTTGGCAAGATGCTAGAGCACTCACTGGAAATCTCCACCGAGCAATCACAGTAGCTTTTCCCAAGACTGCTGATTGGAGCAAAATTCAGGCCTGTACACAAAAGCTTGATGAGCCTGTTCATGACTATTCCAAATTGTTTTTTAGAGTATTCTGGTCTTCCTTTAGATGTTGAATCCACTGGGTAGCATTTAACTCTTTTTTTTTTTTTACATTTATTTATTTTTGAGAGAGAGACAGAGACAGAGAATGAACAGGGGAGGGACAGAGAGGGAGACACAGAATCCAAAGCAGGCTCCAGGCTCTGAGCTGCCAGCACAGAGCCCGATGCAGGGCTTGAATCCACAAACCACGAGATCACGACCTGAGCTGAAGTCAGACACTCAACCGACTGAGCCACCCAGGTGCCCCTAACTCTATGTTTACTAACAAGCTGAACTGGGATCTTTCTCTTTTGGTTAAAAGGACCAGGATGGGAGCGCCTGGGTGGCTCAGTCGGTTGAGCGTCTGGCTCTTGATTTCAGGTCAGGTCATGATCTCACAGTTCCTGAGATTGAGCCCCACTTCAGGCTCTGGGCTGACAGTGTGCAGCCTGCTTGGGATTCTCTCTCTCCTTCTCTGTCTCTCTGCTCCTCCCCAACACGTGCACATCCTTCCTCTCTCTCTCTCTCTCCCTCTCTCAAAAATAAATAAATAAAGATTTAAAAATTTAAAAAAATTGGGGCATCTGGGTGGCTCAGGTGGTAAGCATCTGATTCTTGATTTCGGCTCAGGTCATGATCTCACAATTCATGAGTTTGAGCCCCACATTGGGCTGTGCTGACAGTGCAGAGCCTGCTTGGAATTCTCTCCCTCTGCACCTCCCAGCCTTTGCTTGTTCTCTCTCTCTCTCTCTCTCTCTCAAAATAAATAAATAAACTTAAAAAAATAAATAAAAATAAAAAAATTTAAAAGGACTAGGGTGGAATGGGAAACTGCCTACTCCAGATTTAGTTAATATGGCAAACCAGCTTGCTTGCATCCTAGGTGAGTCATCTAAAAGACTGCTTTGATTCTCAATTTTCAACTCTGGCAAATGAAATCCATTAAACAAAACCAAAAACTTTCAAGTTTCTGCTATTATTGCAAAGAGCCAAGGCATTAAAAAAAAGAGTTTTACAAATTTTTTTTATATGAAATTTATTGACAAATTGGTTTCCATACAACACCCAGTGCTCATCCCAAAAGGTGCCCTCCTGAATACCCATCACCCACCCTCCCCTCCCTCCCACCCCCCATCAACCCTCAGTTTGTTCTCAGGTTTTAACAGTCTCTTATGCTTTGGCTCTCTCCCACTCTAACCTCTTTTTTTTTTTTTTCCTTCCCTTCCCCCATGGGTTCCTGTTAAGTTTCTCAGGATCCACATAAGAATGAAACCATATGGTATCTGTCTTTCTCTGTATGGCTTATTTCACTTAGCATCACACTCTCCAGTTCCATCCACGTTGCTACAAAAGGCCATATTTTACTTTTTCTCATTGCCACGTAATATTCCATTGTGTATATAAACCACAATTTCTTTATCCATTCATCAGTTGATGGACATTTAGGCTCTTTCCATAATTTGGCTATTGTTGAGAGTGCTGCTATGAACATTGGGGTACAAGTGGCCCTATGCATCAGTACTCCTGTATCCCTTGGATAAATTCCTAGCAGTGCTATTGCTGGGTCATAGGGTAGGTCTATTTTTAATTTTCTGAGGAACCTCCACACTGCTTTCCAGAGCGGCTGCACCAATTTGCATTCCCACCAACAGTGCAAGAGGCTTCCCGTTTCTCCACATCCTCTCCAGCATCTATAGTCTCCTGATTTGTTCATTTTGGCCACTCTGACTGGCGTGAGGTGATACCTGAGTGTGGTTTTGATTTGTATTTCCCTGATAAGGAGCGACGCTGAACATCTTTTCATGTGCCTGTTGGCCATCCAGATGTCTTCTTTAGAGAAGTGTCTATTCATGTTTTCTGCCCATTTCTTCACTGGGTTATTTGTTTTTCGGGTGTGGAGTTTGGTGAGCTCTTTATAGATTTTGGATACTAGCCCTTTGTCCGATATGTCATTTGGAAATATCTTTTCCCATTCCGTTGGTTGCCTTTTAGTTTTGTTGGTTGTTTCCTTTGCTGTGCAGAAGCTTTTTATCTTCATAAGGTCCCAGTAATTCACTTTTGCTTTTAATTCCCTTGCCTTTGGGGATGTGTCGAGTAAGAGATTGCTACGGCTGAGGTCAGAGAGGTCTTTTCCTGCTTTCTCCTCTAGGGTTTTGATGGTTTCCTGTTTCACATTCAGGTCCTTTATCCATTTTGAGTTTATTTTTGTGAATGGTGTGAGAAAGTGGTCTAGTTTCAACCTTCTGCATGTTGCTGTCCAGTTCTCCCAGCACCATTTGTTAAAGAGGCTGTCTTTTTTCCATTGGATGTTCTTTCCTGCTTTGTCAAAGATGAGTTGGCCATACGTTTGTGGGTCTAGTTCTGGGGTTTCTATTCTGTTCCATTGGTCTATGTGTCTGTTTTTGTGCCAGAGTTTTACAAATTTAAGTACTCCAGGCACCTTCAGCCCTCTAGTCAGTCTTTCTAATGTCCTTCTAATTCCCAGTGACTGGGGCTCTGAGGAACTACAAGGCCTCATCCCAATCCTCCCTCTTAACTGGCCCAGAGAAACCATTCTTCAGATCGGGAATGAATCTCTGTCCTTATTGACACCAGAGCTATATTCTCGGTGCTTAACCCCCCTTCTATAAAGCAGTTCCTGCCTTGGAGTCCTAAAACAGTTCAAATAATGGAGATCTCTAATACACTTCAACAGGTTCCTGTCTCTGAACCTATTCCCTTTTGTCTAGGCTCTTGGAAAGCTACTCAACCTTTTTCTCTTTAGTTACTCTGCCCCTATTCATTTATTGGGTTGATATTTCTTAGAAAAGTATCATGCCAGAATTTCTCCCAAAGCAGGAAAATAATTCTAGAATTTGACAGAAGCAATAAAAATAGCCAACTCGGGGAATTAAATGACTGTTTTGACCTCTTTTATTTGTTCTGTCTCTTATGGCACTGTAGTTGAGC
Organism: Felis catus; assembly: GCF_018350175.1. Classification (NCBI taxonomy): domain Eukaryota; kingdom Metazoa; phylum Chordata; class Mammalia; order Carnivora; family Felidae; genus Felis; species Felis catus. The sequence continues at coordinate 46,177,423 of NC_058386.1, read as the reverse complement.
CCAGGGACACTGAGCATTTGTTCCTATTGGATCAGCTACCATTCTCTTTATTGTCAAAATTCTCAACTGCTGTTGACTGAATCCACACTGCACCTCCAATCAAGATTCAAATAGATCCCTCAAAAACTCTTCCCATAAATAATGCCCTATAAATAAAGGAGCCCTTCATGGCATCAAGCCCATAATAGAAGATTGCAAGGCTCAGGGCCTCATTATCCTGTGCACTAGTTCCTGTGACAGCCCTGTTTTACCTGTGAGAAAACCCAATGGCCAAGGATGGAGGTTTATTCATAACCTCTGAGCAATAAATAATACTGCTATTCCTTGGCACCCTGTTCTAACCCCCATGTGCTGCTAACATCCATCCCCACTGAAAGCAAATTTTCCACTGTAATCTATGCAGTGCATTTTTAGTATTCCAGTTGACAAAGATAGCCAATATCTTTTTGCTTTCACTTGAGAAGAATGGCAATACACCCTGACAGTAATGCCCCAGGATTTCACAGAGAGTTCTTACTTTTCACAAGCCTTAAAAGCTCATTTGGATGATACAAAGTTTTCATCAGGCTTTACCTTGTAATACATAGATGATTTGCTTCTCTGCTCCCTTTCCCACACCTCTTCACAGGAGACAGCATCCACCTGTTAAAACTTTTGGCTTTGGACCCTGCTGGAGCCACTTCTGTCAGCAACACGTGCAAGGTAATTTAGAGGTCTGTGGGGCCAGCCAGCCTGGGTCTGCTCACCTTCAAAGTCTATGCATCACCTGAAAAGGACTCATCTCAAAAAACTTTTCCACGAAGGTTAATGAGTTTTCACTCTACTCCATTCCTGAGGCTCAGTCTAAATTTGTGGAGGAGCCAAGGACCCAACTTGAAGAAAATTTCTCATATCTCTGACATTATTGCAAGCCATATGCAAGTCAGTGTCAGGAACTATACTCCCAAACTAAGCCCAAGATGCAGAGCTTGGTTCAGTAGGGGTTAGACAGCTATGACTATCTCCAAAATGCACTTCCTGGATTTTTTCCCAAGACTTGGTGTTATTGGTTTTGCTGGCATTGTTGGACTTCCTTTGTATGTCCCAAATATTGCATGGGAGATACTTAAACTGAAAATTATTTATTGTTCATCTGAATTCAAATTTAATTACTGAGCACCCTGTATCTGATCTGGCAGCACTACTGTGAGAGGTATCAAGTAGTGCATTGCTGCTGGAAAGTACAGTGTTTTACACAGACTGAAGCCAGGCAGCAGGCAGCAGATTATGCAGAGCACTGAAAGTGAGCAGGAACCACTTAAAGGGTTTAAAGAAACGAGGACAACATAATAAAATTTGAGTTTTAGGAAGAGGCTTCTGCTGGCTTCTTGAAGGATCCTTTTAAGAGGGATAACTGGGATCTGACCAGTTGCAATAGTACAGGCAAGAGATTTGGGGTGGTGATAATTGGAAGAGAGGAAAGAGGAGGTGCCAGATTCAAGAAATATGTAGGAGTTAAATCAACAGGATCTGGCAATTGATTTGAAGCAGTGAAGGGGGGGGGGGGGGTGCGCCTGGATGGCCCGGTCAGTTAAGGGTCTGACTCTTGATCTCAGCTCAGGTTTGTTTGTTTGTTTGTTTGTTTTTGTCAGCTCAGGTCTTGATCTCACAGTCATGAGTTCCAGCCCCATGTTAGACTCTGCACTGGGTGTGAGGCCTACTTATAAGAAAAAAAGGAGTGAAGAGGGCATCAGTCCCAAGATCCAGTTTGAGTGTCTGGGAGTATGGTATTACTACCAAGATAGAGAAGGTTTAAGGGACAATGATTCAGTTTAGTTTATGCCATGTGTTGTAGGTGCCCAAGAGACATCTGGTGTAGGGGACTAGCATATGATTTGCTATCTCATTCTGAAGTTCAGTGGAGAAGGTGAGCTGGAGGTAGAGATTGGAAGTCCTCAGTAGAGAGGCAGTATTGAAACTAAGAGATGGTTGAGCTCCCCAGAGACAAGGGGTGCAGAAGAAAGGAACCCAGGAAGACCAAGAAGGAACAGTCAGGGAAGTAGGAGGAACCAGGAGAGTTAGGTGTCACAGAAGCCAAGGGAGGGTTTCTAGGAGGAATAAGTGATCAAACATGTCAAATGCAGCCAGAAAGTTTTGATTATACAAAGGCTAAACAATGGGGGGCACCTGGGTGGCTCAGTTGGTTAAGTGCCTGACTCTTGATTTCGGCTCATGTCATGATCTCATGGTTCATGGGATTGAGCTTCACTACCAGCGAGGAGCCTGCTTGAGATTTTCTCTCTCTCCCTCACTCTCTCTGCCCCTCCCCTGCTCACATGCTCGCTCTCTCTCTCTCTCTCTCAAAATAAATAAACTTTAAAAAAGGCTAAACAATGGCCATTGATTTGAGTGATGGTAAAGTCATGATGAACTTAGGCTGGCATCACACAGATTCATTCAGACATCAGTGCTATTTATTCAAATGGTAAACACTCAGCCATCATGAATCCTCAGCATGGTCTCAGATGCTGGCCACATTCCCATGTTGCACACATGCTTTCAGAATTTAAGCCATTCATTCAAATTGTGCCCCAACTTACTCAGGAGTTACAGGCACACATTTGGATGCTCCCCACGCTCATCATTTGGGGTCCTTTATATTTGTCAATGCCAGCTCAGAGCCAGCTGGAGCCAATGCACTCTGTCATTGCCGGGGTAATGGAAAGCACCTAAAAGGCTTAAACAGGTTATTTTGTGGTTTTTATCTCCCAGGAGTGAAGATTGTCTATGTTTTTCTCTCATCTCCTGGTATGGCTAATACCCCCTGGGGATTGTGAGGTAATGCTGGATGTTGCTGGTTCTGGTGTCCCTGACATGCCCTTCCCTCACTTCTCAACCTCGTACAGCCAAACTCATGATTATCTGTTGTGTGCAAAAATCAAGTTTGCTCAGTTCCCTGTTTTCTAATGACCTTGAGACAGAGGTGTAAACAATAAAGAGAGAATGCTCAATGGCACAAATGCCTGAGCCCAGTGGGAAGGGCAAGCCCCAAACAGGACCTCTCTTCTCTGAGATCCAAGGAAAGGATAGTGTGGGTAGAGACAATGTTGGAGATGACAAGAGAGGAAATGTTCACTTAATGGCCTCCATTTGCTCTAAACAGAGGAGTTCTTAATCCAGGGTCCACAGCCCCTTTGGAGACTATAGGGAGAATTCAAGCAGCCCATGGACTTGGATAGGGGGGAAATTGCATCTTTATTTTCACTATTACCAACACAAGTTAGTATGTCCTTCTAGGGGATGTGGATAACAAACTACAGTAGTATTAGCAATACCCGTGGCTCTGTTACTAATAGAAATCAGATTTTCATAGCGTATCAGGGTTGTTACAGATCTCTCAAAATAACATCACTATTTTGAAACCATGGTAGTCATAAGACCTGTTGATAGAGCTTGGGATTTAATGTATAAAGAAGCACATATATTACCACACTACAGATATATTTCTTATTATTTTGGTAATTGTATTTCTTTTGTAATCCTATTTATATCCTATCTAATACATTCATTATTCTGAGAAGGGATTCCTTAGACTTCACCAGACTGCCAGAAGTTCTCACAGCATAAAAAAGGCTAAGAGACACTGCTCTGAAGAGTAACAATAGCTACCATTTACATAGCTCTTGCTAAAGGCCAGGTACTGAGTACTTTTTTTTCTTATATAATAGTTCACTCATTTACTCCTAACAACCCTACAAGGTAGGTGCTTTGATTATACCCATTTTTTTGATGTTTTTTTAATTTATTTTTGAGAGAGAGAGAGTGTGAGCAGAGGAAGGGCAGAGAAAAAGGGAAGCAGAGGATATGAAGTGGGCTCCTCGCTTACAGCAGAGAGCCTGATGTGGGACTCAAACTCACAAACCATGAGATCATGACCTGAGCCGAAATCAAGAGTTGGACGCTTGACCGATTGGGCCACCCAGGCACCCCTGATTATACCCATTTTATGGAAGAGGAGACTGAGGCACAACAGTTAAGTAACTTGCTCAAGGTCATTCAGCTATTAAGGATGGAATTGAGATTCAAACTCAGGCCTTCTGGCTTCAGAGTCTGTGCTGAAAAGTCAAGAAGTTGAATTAGTAGAATGCCAAGGGGCAAATGGGTTGAGGGTGTCAGCAAGACTGTTTAAAGAGAGAAGAGGAGGGGTGCCCGGGTGACTCAGTTAAGCGTCTGAGTTCAGCACAGGTCATGATCTCAAGGTTAGTGGGTTCGAGCCCACATCAGGCTCTGCTGACAGCTTGGAGTCTGGAGCCTGCTTCAGATTCTCTGTCTCCCTCTCTCTCTCTGCCCTGGCCTGCTTATGCTCTCTGTTTTTCTCTAAAAAATGAACAACCATTTTAAAAAATTTAAAAAAAGAAGAGGAATGAGTGAGGGTCTACGCTGGCCAGAAGAAAAGTAGGAAGAGGCTACTAGGCTGGAAGGAAATGGGAAGGCCCACAGAATAACAGGGTTCAAGGAGATAAAAGAAGTGGTGGAAGGAGAGTCAACATGACCGGGAGAACATGGTCAGAGTGAGAGATGGTGGTGTGTAGATGCTGGGGAAGTAGGAGAGTCATTCCAGGGCTTGGCAAGGTTAATAATGTGACCTAGGCACAAGTGGTTAAAGTCAACAGGAGGTGAAGGTCCTTGCAGTTGAGCAGATGAAGGAATCATGAAACTGGGCCCCCAAATTCTCCCAAGATTGATTGATTGACCAACTGACTCATTCATTCATTCATTCATTCATTCATTCATTTTTACCGTGTGTCTAGTACCTGCTGGCAGTTTTCTTGGGATTGGGTAGCCAAGAAGTGAACCAGCAGGACAAAATCCTGTGGCCATGGGGCTTACCTTCCAGCAGGGAGAGAACCACACCACACACACACACACACACACACACACACACACACTCTCATACATAAATTAGACAAGGCTCAGGGCACCTGGGTGGTTCAGTCGGTTAAGGGGCTGACTTTGGCTTAGGTCATGATCTCGCAGTTCGTGGGTTCGAGCCCCACATCGGGCTCTGTGCTGACAGCTCAGAGCCTGGAGCCTGCTTTGGATTCTGGGTCTCCCTCTCTCTCTGCCTCTTCCCAACGCATGCTCTCTCTGTCTCTCCCTCTCAAAATTAAATAAACATTTAAAAATTTTTGAGGGGTGCCTGGGTGGCTCAGTCAGTTAAGCATCTGACTTCAGCTTAGGTCACCGTCTCGCGGTCTGTGAGTTCGAGCCCCGCGTCAGGCTCTGGGCTGATGGCTCAGAGCCTGGAGCCTGCTTCCGATTCTGTGTCTCCCTCTCTCTCTGCCCCTCCCCATTCATGCTCTCTCTCTGTCCCAAAAATAAAATAAAACGTTAAAAAAAATAAAAAAAAAATAAAAATTTTTGAAAATTAGACAAGGCTCAAGTGCCTTTAGGCACAATTCCATGACCCCAAAAGTTCTGAAAAGCATAAGGTTTTTTTTCATACTTTGGAGCTCAAACCCATCAGGTGGCAAAACCTGACCTGAAGTAATATGAGGCTATCTATAGTCTTGATTCACACTTAAGTGTTATTGTTCATACTTTTCAGTCTAGAAATATTACATTTTAATTATGTGATGCTCTAGACCTTTCTCAGTAGTTATATAGAATAGACTATATGCAGTATACAGAATTATGTTATATAAAATATGTCTTCTTTTCTAAAATTGAAAAAAATATGAATTCCAAAACACATCTGGTCCCAAGATTAGAAAAAAGATTACAGACCTGTAAGGGCTATGCAGATAATTCAAATATGCAATGTGTTGGTTCACAAAATGGCCCCTGTACAAAAAGGGCATGGAGAGACCAAAGAAAGAGGCAAACCACTCCAGATTGGTAGATGGCAGATTTAATAAGCAAGGGAACTTACATACAAGGCTTGTCTTAGCTGAAAGACAAGTAGATATCTGCATCCACCCACTGAAATCTTAAAAATGTATAGAGAGGCTTTAACTAGGTTCAACCATGTATTCAGTCTAGATAGTCTCAACAATACCTTATTCTCTCAAGGCTATGTCCCTGAAATGGCTCCAGCCATGGGAACATTGGGCAGAGTATACATTCCAAAGACAAGGGAAGGGGTGAAGAGATACCCATTGCCTGGCTCCAACTCTCAGGTCAACCAGTGGTCACATCCTCAATGACTTTCTCCAACAAGATGGGATAGTAACTAGGTGTCCACAGCTTGAATGATCAGGGAGAGAAGGTGACATTTAAGTTTAGTTCTACATGATGAAAAAAAGAAGAAGAAGAAAAAGGCAGTCATGCAAACTTCACGGAGAGAGAATTCCAAGCAGAGGGAACAGCTAATGCAAAGATGAACACAAAGAGGCCAACTGTGGCTGAAGCATATTGGACCCCGTGAAGAGTGCTATAAATTGCTGGGCTGACTTCATGTAGTCAGAAAGATGGTGAATCTGGTACTAAATCCTTTGATGAATATGGTGTAGTGTCCATGAGTGTGGTGATTGTCAACAACTAGGAGGCCTAGAGGGAAGTCATCCTGGTGGGAAAGCATGTGGGGAGATACTTTAGGTAGAGGAAACATAAAGCCAAATGGGACTGAAAATGTAGACTAAGATTTATGGCCTGAAGACCTTGGTTTGGGGAGAAGTATGAAAGGAAGTCAGATTAGGTAGATTAGGTGGGTCCAGTTTCATTCTTCTGCATTTCGCTGTCCAGTTTTCCCAGCATCATTTGCCAAAGAGACTGTCTTTTTTCCATTAGATATTCTTTCCTGCTTTGTCGAAGATTAGTTGGCCATATATCTGTGGGTCCACTTACAGATTCTCTGTTCTATTCCATTAATCTATGTGTTTGTTTTTTGTGCCAATACCATACTGTCTTGATGATTACAGCTTTGTAATCTTAAAGTCCAGAATTGGGATGCCTCCAGCTTTGGTTTTCTTTTTTCAACATTACTTGGGCTATTTGGGATCTCTTATGGTTCCATACAAATTTTAGGATTGTTTGTTCTAGCTCTGTGAAGAATTCTGGTGTTATTTTGATAGGGATTGCATTGAATGTGTAGATCGCTTTGGGTAGTATCAACATTTTAACAATATTTGTTCTTCCGATCCATGAGCATGGAATGTTTTTCCATCTCATTGTGTCTTCTTCGATTTCTTTCATAAGTTTTCTATAGTTTTCAGCATACAGATCTTTTACCTCTTTGGTTAGGTTTATTTTTAGGTATCTTATGGGTTCTGGTGCAGTTGTAAATGGGATTGATTCCTTGATATCTCTTTCTAATGCTTCATTATTATTGTATACAAATACACTCGATTTCTGTACATTGATTTTTGTATCCTGCGACTTTGCTGAATTCGTGTATCAGTTCTAGCAGTTTTTTGGTGGAGTCTTTCAGGTTTTCCATGTAGAGTATCATGTCATCTATGAAAAGTGGGTTTGACTTCCCTCTCTTAGTGGCTCTCTACATCCATATCTTTGTGATCCAATCTGGCATCTCTGTTCTTCTCAGTCTCTTAACATATTTCTCTCTGGTGGCTCTCAGAATCTACATCTTTGCATATCCATGTTTATGTCTCAGAACTTTGTTCTCTGTCCCTTTGTCTGTGTCTGTACTGTAATTATCTTTCCCGAACTGAACTGTGTCCTTCTGGAAGGCATGAATCTTTTAATATTCCTTTGGGTATCCCCAGTGACCCGCACAGAGCCTGGCATATGAGAAACTCTCATATATGTGTATGCTTGAATGAAGGCTTTTTCTGAGTAAGGAATACTCTCAATCTCCTGTCCGCCTACTCCCCGCGGAGCTGGCTGACTGCTCAAAGACTAGCTAGGGAGTAAGTAGTGCGGCAGGTGTGATGGTATTGTGCTGCTGCTATTGGGTTCTTTATCTAGGTGAAAAAACTCCGGAGGCACCTGGCTTTGGCTTCGCGCAGTGCGCAGGGACAAAAACAGCCGACACCACGCCCCGGAGTCTTGCGCATTGGCCCGTCCCTTCGCAGGCCCCGCCCCATCCCTCCGCCTCGGCCAATCAGGGTCTGCCTCATGGCCAGGTTCGTGGAGAGGCCAGGGCAAGATGGCTGCGGCATGTCGGACTGTGAAGGTAGTGGGGCGTTCGCTCCTGCTGGCTGCCCCGCTGCGCCAGCTGGGACCGCGCGGTCGTGGAACTAGGGGGTAGAGATCGGTGCTGGGAGAAAGGGTCACCCTTTTCTAGGCCTGGTAGTGCGGCAGTTGGGTTTGGGAGGTGAAGATCAACTCTCCGCTGCATGTGTATGGGCTGTCTGGGGATGAGACACCACCAAAAGGTCCCATCAGTAAGGAGAGGAAACACACCTGGGTTACACCGCAGGCGTGACCAGGAGTCTCCCTTGCAGGAGTGGGGGTGGTCTGCACAGCATAGCCATTTGACCGTATCCTTCACAGGGCCTAGTTGCTCTAATAACCGGAGGAGCCTCTGGTCTGGGTCTGGCCACGGCGGAGCGACTGGTGGGGCAAGGGGCCACTGCTGTGCTTCTGGACCTGCCTAACTCCGATGGGGAGGTCCAAGCCAAGAAGTTAGGGAAGAGTTGCGTCTTTGCCCCAGCTGACGTAAGTGTGTACATGAGGTCACTGAAATAGGCCTGGGAACTGGTGGGGTCCCCTTCCATAAGGGTGCTATCCATGTGGACAGTGGACCCATCTCCTTGCCCCTTTTGGCCTAAGCTCTCTGTCAAGCACTGTGGGAGCATTTGCAATAAGGAATGTACAAAGCCCGGATCCACGGCAGTGGGGATGGAGATTGGACATATCAGAATCTCTTGGAGTTGGTATGTACAGTTTGAAAATGCATATTGTGCTCTGTAGTTTTATATTTACAAAGTTGAAAAACTTTTAGTGAAACTACAGAAAGTGAAGCTAGTTATCTTCATATCACTAATTCTCAAAGCTGCTCTGATCCACAGAAATCTCCAGGGGTATGTGAATTTATCAAAAGAGGGTATAGATTTGAAAAATGTTTTGAACACTGCTCTATACTACCTAACATTTTCACCTTTGCCCCACTCTTGAGTTTTCTTTTGGCCTCTCCCTTGATTACAGAATCCTGTTGTCACTCAAAGACTGGACCTGCTCCCTCCTCCTCCAGGTTTAGTGGTGAGTGTGTGTGCTGGGAGATGTATACTTTTCTCCACTTCTCCCTTTGAAGGTGACCTCAGAGAAGGACGTGCAAGCAGCCCTGACTCTAGCAAGAGAAAAGTTTGGCCGTGTGGATGTGGCAGTCAACTGTGCAGGCATTGCAGTGGCTATGAAGACATACAACTTAAAGAAGAATCAGGCCCATACTTTGGAGGACTTCCAGCGAGTTCTTAATGTAAGGCCTTGGAGGTTCTCCAGGGGTACAAGTAAGAGATATTTGACTGTGGGTGCCCCCACAGCTTTTAGGGGACAAAAGGTCCTACACCATGTTTCTACTGGTCTTCCAGGTGAATCTCATGGGCACCTTCAATGTGATCCGCCTGGTGGCTGGTGAGATGGGCCAGAATGAACCAGATCAGGGAGGCCAACGCGGGGTCATCATCAACACTGCCAGCGTGGCTGCCTTTGAGGGCCAGGTGTGTGGGCAGGGACAAGGCTTGTGTGTCCTTGGTAACTTGTTAGGGCCTTTCCACCTATGACCTCTACTTCTTCTCCAGGTTGGACAAGCTGCATACTCTGCTTCCAAGGGGGGCATAGTGGGCATGACACTGCCCATTGCTCGGGATCTGGCTCCCATGGGCATCCGAGTGATGACCATTGCTCCAGGTAGATATATTCCCTCCCTGCCACACCTGGGATTGGGTAGGATTCATGGGCAGTTGAGAGGGGAAGGTGTCTACCAACTAAGCAGCAATAGTCTTCCATTTCTGGGCATCATAAGTACATAGTTGGGGCTAAAGTGAGGAGGGAATGAGTAAATATGAAAGGAAGGGCAAAGGCGCCTGGGTGCTCAATTGGTTAAGCATTCGACTTTTGATTTCGGCTCAGGTTGGTGAGATCGAGCCCCGTGTTGGACTCTGTGCTGACAGCACAGAACCTGCTTGGGATTCTCTCTCTTCTCTCTTTCCCCCTCCCCAACTTGAGCATGTGCTCTCTGTCTCTCTCTCAAATAAATAAACATTGAAAAAAAAAGGAAGGGTAGGCCTCTGACTCTGACTGTCTTGTCTAGGCCTATTTGGTACCCCACTGCTGACCAGCCTCCCAGAAAAAGTGCGCAACTTCTTGGCCAGCCAGGTGCCCTTCCCCAGCCGCCTGGGTGACCCTGCTGAGTATGCTCATCTGGTACAAGCCATCATCGAAAACCCATTCATCAACGGAGAGGTCATCCGGCTAGATGGGGCCATCCGCATGCAGCCTTGAAGGGAGAGGGCACAGAAAACACCTGTTCTTCTGCCCCTCCTTCCCCTGGAGTACTGTACTGCAGCTTGAGAGGAAGTCCAGTAGCCATCTTGTAACTGCCCAGCAGTCACACTCTGTGCCTAATAAAAACTCTGTTTCTCACAGGGAGTGGGTAACGCTGTGTGCTGGGTAAACTGGCATGGGGAAGAAAGGTGAATTAGTGACAGGGTCAGATCCTCTAAGCCCAGGGGTGGGTGGGAAAGGCAGTACCTTACACCTTTTGTGTCCTGTTACAACACATGGCCTTGATTTTAGTGAATAACTTTATTAACTAGGGTCAAAGGTAGGGATATTGGGGGGATGGATTGGTGGAGGAGGCCTTCAGCATTTTCATCTCTGACTCCAAGCCTTTGTGAGCTTGATGAGGGAGAAGACATGACCATCCTGAGCTCAGCGGCTGCTGGTATTGAACTGCAGGTGATATTGGGCTGTAGGTTGATTGGTGTAGATTATCGAATTCAGATAATTCTGCCTGTGAAAGAAGTGCAGAGGCCTCAGCTGATGAGCTTCCCTCTCTCCCTGACCCTTCCCATCCCTCCCTTGGCATTCATGTTGCCACCCCCTAGAACTCACTGAGCTTTTTGCTCCGTAGCCAGCTGCTGATTGAAAGAGCCCAGCCCCCTTTGAAATACAGCACAAAGTTCCCTCTCTTGCTCTTCTAGCTGCAGTGCTGCCTGGGCCAAGCTCAAGGTCTGACTTTCCCTTTTGGCATCCAGTGCTTGTTCAGCCCGGCGCTGTGCCTCCTTTTCATGGTGTTGCACCTTTTGGGCTTTCTTGATGGCAGCACACTGCTCTGGAGTCATGCCCTTCCAACAATGGAGTGGGACCCGGTGGGGAGCCACAGGGTTTTGGGTAGTCTGGGGGTTCTCAGTCAGTACGTTACTCGTGACCTGTTTCTGGATCTCCTTGAGGTTAGCCTCCTGTTCATGGCGTTGCTCATGGCGCTGCCGCTGAGCCATTTCAGCTGCCTGGTGGGGCCCCAAAATATGAGCATTTGGGTACCCAACATCGGGGAACCCTCAGTCACAGGGGAGGGGAAGACATGACCCTACTCTCCTCTATCTCTGGGAGAGAAGGAACAGATACTGCCTGACCTTTGACCTAATATGGGCGGGGGGGGGGGCGGTGGGATGACAGGGAACTTCCCTGTTCTCTGGAAACCTTTAGACTGAGAGGCTGGGGAAGGGAGGGTGGTGTTCCATTTTCAGGTCATCCTGAGTCTGGATGTGGGGAAGAGCATCTTCTGCCCTAAGAGGGCCCTTAGGTGAAAGGGGACATCCTCAGCTAGATGAGAGGGCTGGTGTTGATTCAAGAAAGTTTATGTGGGCAAAGATACGGCTAAGGTTCTCCAGGACTTTGTTCAAGGGGTTGGGGAGAGCCCAGTACACTGAATGGTTCAGGCCATACCTGGGCTTTGTTGGCATTGGCCATGGCAGTCATCATGGCCACGCGACAGGACTCCTCCAGCTTGGCCAGCTGGGCGGCCCGTGTATCCATGGCTAGGCGCAGCTGGTCATCGAGCAGATCTACACAGATAAATATGGCCAGGGCACTATACTGGTCTGCCCCATTGCTGGTTCATTCATTCAGCTATTTGTTCAACAAGCTCGGTGGATGTGTGTATGTGTATGTTTGGGAGGGGAATGTCCTAACTGTAGGGATGTGGAGGAGTTACTCTTTGGGGCTAGGGATAGCCAAAATAGCAGCAACAAAGCAGCAAACAAAAAAGCAGCAACAAATACAGGAAGATGGATCAAACATAGATCATCATACCACATTTTGATAAGGGCAATGATAGAAATGTATACAGGGCATCATGAGAGCTTTGGGTGGTGGGTGAGAGGAAGGCTTCCAGGAGGAGGTGATCTTTGAAATGTGCATTGCATATAGAAAGAAAGAGCAAAGGGCATTCCAGGCCGTGTTTTAGTCCAGTCACACCAGCCTCATTGCTGTTTCTAGAACATGCCAGGCACTACTGCCCCAGGGATTTGCAATAGATGTTACTCTTGGCTCATGTTCTGTTGCTCACCCCAGGTCTTTGCTCAAATATTGCCACCTCAGTGAGGCCTTCCCTGTCTCTCCTACCTAAAATTGCAACCTTTCTGTCCCCAACATTTATCCCCCTTCCCTGATTTATTCTTCTCCCTACCATTTGCCACCATTCAATATACTCTACATTTAACTTATTTTGTTTATTGCCTATCTCTCTCCTCACTAGGAAGTAACCTTTGTGAGGGCAGAGATTTTGTCTGTTTTATTCACTACGATGCCCAGCACCTAGATCAGAGCCTGGCACATAGTAGGTGCTCAATAAATATTTGTCAAATGAATGAAGGAAACCAAGAAAAAGTATGTTCTCTATCTTAAACTACAAATAGTGTGCTCTTGCTGGAGCATAAAATGCAAGTGGCTAGAGAGCTTTGCAGGGGCCAGACTAAGAGCCAAAAACTTGCCCTGAAGGTAGTGGGGAACATGGAAGGATTTTAAGCAAGGGGGTGGGGCGGGGGACACAGTTAGCTGTGTATTTTAGAAAGCTCCTTCTGGGCCGGTATAGAATATAGTCAGGCTGGTGGGAGACAATAGAGGTAGAGAAGCCATCTTGGAGGGCTCAAGCCAGGTCAAATATATAGGAGGCTACATTAGCAGTACACGATTGATTGCATGAGAGAGTAAGGGAGGGGAAAGATTTGGATGCTTCCCAGGGTCCTGGCTTGGATGACTGGACGTATGGTGTGGCCACCACTGGAAATAAAAGAGAATGAAGAGCAGGCTAGGGAATTCTGTTTAGGAAGCTAAGTTGAAGGTGGTCAACAGGCATCTGCAGATCTGATTCTGCAGGTAGAGAGTCCACAGCACAGAGGTGGTGACATGGTAGCTCAAACCAGAATGAGGGCCGAGGGCACCTGAGGTAAGTATGCAGGGTAGGGAAAGCAGTGTGCCAGAGACCAAGCCTCAACAAGGAAGGAGTAAAGGAAGAGGAGCCCACAAAAGGCAGATACTGAAGAAATGGTCAGAGAGCTAAGAGCAGAATGTACTATTACAGAAGCCAAGGAAAAGAGCCTCAAGAAGCATGTGATTAGAGTCAAGTGTAGCAAGAAAGGTCCAAAGAGGAAAGACTAAACAGAACCTCTTGTACTTAACACAAACACATTGGCGATTTAGCAAGAGCAGGGTCAGTGCATTTGTGTGGGGGAGAAAGGAGATCTTGGGGTTGAGGTGTGACTGGAAAGGAAGAAAAAACAGCAAGCAGAAGCAGATTTTTCAAAAAGTATGGCTGTAAAGAACAACAGCTAGCTCACAGCATCTAGAGGAATCACAGGGTGGAGGGAGGCTTTTTTTTTTTTTAAGATGGGTTAGACATAAGCATGTTTACAGCAGGCACAGGAGGGACCAGTGAAAGGGGAAATGTTGAAAACACAGTGCAGGGGATATCTGAGAGACCACAGCCTGGGGGCAGGTAGAGGGAGGCACAGGGATAATGGGGTCCAGAACATAGGCTTAAGGCTTGGCTTTGAAGAGGCACAGGGACACAGACTTCAGATGCTGGAGGATGGCAAGGGTGGGGTGGGGAGGATGGATAGAGGTACATGGTTTCATTTCACTCTTCACAACAACCCAGAGAGGTATCAGCACCATTTTTCAGGTGAGGACACTAAGGTCCAGAGGTGAAGCAAAATGCCCAAGGTTGCACAGCAAGTAGTCGGTCAGGATTTGAATCCAAGTCTCTCGAGGAATCAGCCCATGCTCCTTCCATTACACTGTGTGGACTCTCCCTTGGTATTCTGCTGTCCCTGTTGCCTAGCTCTGCCTTCTCATACACTTGCCTGCTGCCACAGGGTAGCTGGGCCCCATGGCGCCACTGCAGCGCTCTGACAAAAATCACCAAATACTCCCAATTTCCAAATACAGTAGACAGGTTTCTGTTCCTATCTGAACTTCTCCAGGGCCTTTGACATTATTGATGACTCCCTCTCTGAAACTCCTCCCTTGACCTCTGAGTCCCTACTTCTCGTGGCAACTGAGAGAAGGCAAGCATGGTGTCATGGTCAAGACATGGTTGGGCTCTGGAGCCAGCTTGCCCAAGTTTACTTCCTGCGTCCATCACCATTAGCTGGATGACTTTGGGCAAGTTATTTAACATCTCTGTTCTTCAGTTTCCTCCACTGAAAATGGGGATAATACTAGGACTTGCCTCATACACTGGTTGTCAGGATTACCTGAGTTAATATATGGTAGCAAACTTAGAGTGTCTGGTATACAGTAAGTGCTCAATACAGGTTAGCTCTTTTTATTATTTGATGTATCTTTTATCCTACCTCCCTGATCCCTTTGTTATGGGCTTCTTCATTCACTCAAGATACATTTACTGAGCATCTACCATGTACAAGGTAGTGTAGTGTGTAAGTCACTGGGGTTGTAGTGGTTAATAAGACAGCTCTGACCTTTGTCCTCACAGAGTGTACCATTTGCTCACCCTTTCCCAGGCTCCATTCAGGCTTAGCATCCTGCTCATCTGCACAGCCTTCCCCATCTTGGACCTCCAGATCTCTCCCTGCACCCCAGGCTGGCTGGCTATATGCCACCTCAGAATCATATAGCTACATGGCTGCCTGTTGGCCACTTCCTCTTGGCTGCAACAGCATTCTAGCTAATCTCCTTGCCTCTAGTCTTCCCCTCTAACCTAGTCTCCACAATGGCTGGCAAAATTTTACAGCTAAAATACACATCACGTGACTCCAATGCACAAAACCCTCCCATGGCTCCTACCTCACTCAGTAAAAGCCAAAGTCCCCACCATGCCCCGTAAGGCCCTCTGGATCTGGCCCCTTCTATCTCTCTGAACTTGTTTTCTATCACTTTTCCCCTCAATGGGTCTACTTCAACTACTCTGGCCCCACTGCCATTCTTCAAACATTCCAGACACCCTCTCTCCTGCCTCGGGGCCTTTGTACTATTTCTTCTACCTGGACAGCTCTTCCCTCAGATGTTTGCATTTCTCACTTCCTCATCTTCGGATCTGTATTCAAACGTTACCTCAGTGAGGTTTTCCTTACTTAAAATTGCAACTGTGCACCCGTCTCCCAAAGTCCTCATATCCCCCTTTTGTGCTTTATTTTTCTCCCTAGCAACTATCTTAACCACATTATAGAGCTGACCCTTGAACAATGCAGGGCTTAGGTGCACCAATGCCCCCCACAGTCAAAAATCCACATATAACTTTTGACTCCCCCAAAAGTTAACTACTAATAGCCTACTGCTGCTGTTGACCTTACCAATAACATAACGTTGACGAACACATATTTTATATGTTATATGTTATATATTGTATCCCTACAATAAAGCTGGAGGGCTCTGGCTGCCTACCTGAATACTTCTTATCAACCCTGACTTGTTGTCGCTCCTTCAACTGCTTCTCCAGGCTTTGCCTGAACTGCTCCTGCTGCATTTTCAGGCATGTGGCCTTCTCCAGGTCCTCCCTTGCAAAGTACTGCAGGCTGGATGGACCATAGCAGGATTCGCTGTCCCTGAGATAGGCTGGATACTCCATCCACTGTCGGCTAGGATCCCAAAAGTCAATTTCCTGCTTGTTCTTGACCTGCTGCTTTTGCTCTCGAAATTCCTGGACTTTCTTGGCCAGCCGACGTGTCCGTTCTGCCTCTTCCTTCTCTAGCATCTGGGCTACCATATCATACTGCTTCTGGTAAGTAGCTGGGAGTGGTGGGAAGGAACATGGAAAAGCCCCAAGGCAGAGACAGAGCCCACTCAGCATGGCCTCTGCTCCCAAGGCCCATCGGATTTGTCCCACCACACCCCAGGCCTCAGGCCCCACCCCAAGGCAGTACGGCCCTACCTCAGCCCACTCAAGCCCTTATACTAGCCTTCTTGGCTTGCCCTTTGCCTTGAGTTTTTACCATAAGCTGCCTCCTTGCTCTGCTCTGTTGCCTCTCGAAGCTTTCGCTCTTCCACCTGGCTGTCGAGGGTTTTGACATCCACCTGATCCCAAGGAAAGAGGTAGATCAGGGTGGGGGAACAGCAGTGGTCCTTGGATGCTCTAACACAAACTGCTGAGAATTTACCTGCTTCAGAATCCTCCAATAGACTCCCAATACCTACTGGATAATATTCTATCATCTGAGCATGGCTTGTAAGCCCCTCGGTGGTCTAGCTTCTGCCTCCTTCTCCAGCCTTATCTCAGTACCTTTTTCACCCACCCCACCCTCAAGAGCTCTGTGCTTATGTTTCCCTGTACATCTTAGGTTGTTCTGAACAAATAGCCTTTGCTCCAGCTGCTCCCTCCACTTGGAACTCTTTCTTCCTCTTTTTACCCAAACTCCTATTCATCCTTCAAGATCAGCCCAGGCTTCACCTTCCTAATTCCTTAGGCATTCCTTACTACCATAGAATCTAGGACCCATTGTCCACATTATATTGAAGTTTGCCTCTCTTGATGATCTCCTCCACCAGACTGTGAGCCCATTCAGGGTGGAGACCAGGCCTTAGTCAGTTTTGTACCCTTCTGCCCAACCCAGTGCTTGGCACAGAGCAGACCCTGAGGAAAAGCTTGCCAGCTGGATCTCAATCACACCACACATCTCTCAGCCAACTACTTACTTATGTCAGGCACTATACCTCTGGTTTCCAGAGCCATCACCATATGTTAATATTCACTTTCACACTTCCTTTATTTAGCTTCATTTTACCAAGGAGCCTGGAGCTCAGAGAAGATAGGCGACTCATTTAAAGCCATGCATCTAGTAAACAGCAGACCTGGCCTTGAGCATAGGTATAAGGTCTTTTCCAGAATACCATGCTGCATCCCCCCATCTATCCACCTACTTAGCAATTTATTTTTTCTTAAACTATCAATATTTTCTCTTTATTTTGATTATAATTCATTTAAAACATTTCAAGATAGTGCAAAAGGGAATATAGTTTAGTGAAGAGTAAGTCCCTCCCATCTCTCTCAGCCTAGTTAACAGTTTCTTATGTGGCCTTCCAGATAGCATTTAGGCATATACAATACCAAATATTCTTTAGACTTCTTTTGGCTCCATGTTGTCTGTCTCTCGAGAACCAGGCCACTCAGCCCAGAGCTGACTGGAGGAGAGTCAGCTGTCACTGGCTCCTCTTCCCCCAGTCTCTTCCCCTGTACCCCCAGCCCTCTTCCTTCCCACACCTGTGAGTGGATGCCTTCTCTCCATTCTCCTTCCTTTCCAACCCGAGGGCCTGCTCAAATCAAGGAGGGCTGTAACAGACACTGCTATGTTCTGCTCTGGGTGCAGGAGTGATGTTACTCCTGGTCCCAAGAAAGTCCCCATTTCCCACTCACCCCCATGACCTGGGTCCGCACATTGACGAATCGGCTCTGTCGCTGTTTTTCTTGATTTTTTCTAGCCTCAATGGCTGCCACCTCCTTCGGATCTGGCAGGTTTGTCTTATTCATCTGGAGCAAGGGTGGGGTGGAATGGCTAATCAGTGCTAACCATCACCCTTGACTACACCCCTAACCCCCGTTCCTTTCTCCCTACAGTGTCTGACCACTTATTGATTCCTACTGATTTTACCTACTGGTATACTTCATATATGTGTCCTACATCTCTGTTGTCACCACCCTAACTCATGCCTCACAATTGGGTGCCAGACAATATTCCCAGGAGCCTCAGTGGTCTCCCTTGCTCCAGTGTTACCCTCTCTACTTCTCTCTCTCCGCTAGTTACCAGAGTGACCTTTCTGAAAGCAAATCTGACCATTGCACCTCAGCTTAAAACCTTTAAAAGCCAAGGGAAACCAAAGCAAAAATGAACTATTGGGACCTCATCAAATTAAAAAGCTTCTGCACAGCAAAGGAAACAATCAGCAAAACGAAAAGGCAACCGAAAGAATGGGAGAAGATATTTGCAAACTACATATCAGATAAAGGGTTAGTATCCAAAATTTATAGAGAACTTACCAAACTCAACACCCAAAAAACAAATAATCCAATGAAGAAATGGGCAAAAGACATGAATAGACACTTCTCCAAAGAAGACATCCAGATAGCTAACTGACACATGAAAAAATGCTCAACATCACTCATCATCTGGGAAATACAAATCAAAATCACACTGAGATACCACCTCATGGCAGTCAGACAGGCTAACATTAACTCAGGCAACAACAGATGTTGGTGAGGATGCACTGCTGGTAGGAATGCAAACTGGTGCAGCTACTCTGGAAAACAATATGGAGGTTCCTCAAAAAATTAAAAATAGAACTACCCTACGACCCAGCAATTGCACTACTAGGTATTTATCTAAGGGATGCAGGTATGCTGTTTTGAAGGGACACATGCACCCCAATGTTTATAGCAGCATTATCAACAATAGCCAAAGTATGGAAAGAGCTCAAATGTCCATCAATGGATGAATGAATAAAGGAGATGTGGTATACATATACAATGGAGTATTAACTCAGCAATCAGAAAGAATGAAATCTTGCCATTTGCAACTACATGGATGGAGCTAGAGGGTATTATACTAAGTGAAATTAGTCAGAGAAAGACAAATATCATATGACTTCACTCATATGAGGACTTTAAGATACAAAACATGAACATAAGGGAAGGGAAGCAAAAATAACATAAAAACAGGGAGGGGGACAAAACATAAGAGACTCTTAAATATAGAGAATATAGGGTTGCTGGAGGGGTTGTGGGAGGGGGGATGGGCTAAAAGGGTAAGGGGCTTAAGGAATCTACTCCTGAAATCTTTGTTGCACCATGTGCCAACTAACTTGGATGTAAATTATAAAAAATAAAGAAATGATAGAAAGTAAAAAAAAAAAAAAACCTTTAAAAGCAATAGAGTGCCTGGCTGACTCAGCGAAACGTGTGACTCTTGATCTCAGGGTTGTAAGTTCAAGCCTCATGTTGGGTGTAGAGATCACTTAAAAATAAAAGATCTTAAAAAAAAACAACTTTAAAAGCAGCTTTAAAGCAAATGGCTCCCCAGTGTTTACAAGATAAAATGTAACCCTCTTTGCCAGATTTATCAGTCTTCATGATCTGACCCCTGCTCATCTTTCTAATTCTCAAACTCATTTACAAGTCTCCTCTATTTGTATTATGCTCTATTCAGTTTTCCCTATTTCAGTAAATGGCACCACGTTTTCCTCTTTATTTGCTACTTATTCTCTAGTCAAGTGACAGGGTAGAAGGCTTAAATTCACCTGTGTTCTTTCATATTTTGGGAAGCTCACTTTCGGCATTGTGAGCTAGCCAAAACCACAGCCAAATACACTTTTGCAAACATGAATCTGATCATGTCTCTCACCTGCTTACAATCCAATGGCTTCCCACTGCACTTAGCATCAGATCCAAATGCCTAACCACGAGTTTCAAGATCCGGCTCCTGCACACCTCTTCAATTCATCCCACGTCACAGCCTCCCTCACTTACAGTCTTCCAGGCACACTGGCCTCCTATCAAGTCCTCCAACGCAACAACCATTCCCACCTCAAGGCCTTTGTACATGGTGTTTCTTTGTTTAGAATACCATTCCTCAACTCCTCCTAGAGCTAGTTCTGGTCCTTTTTTTTTTTTTTTTAAACATTTTGTGGTTGAAATATTTGACACATACAGGAGAATATATATATATATATATATATATATATATATATGTAACCCATTTACAAGTTAGGAAGCATGATAAAAGAGACCCATGAACCAACACCCCAACTTAAGAAATAGAACATGATTAGGGCACCTGGGTAGCTCAGTCGGTTAAGTGTCCAACTTCAGCCTAGGTCATGATCTCGCCGTTCCCAAGTTCGAGCCCCGCATCGGGCTCTGTGCTGACAGCTCAGAGCCTGGAGCCAGTTTAAGATCCTGTGTCTCCCTCTCTCTGCCCCTTCCCCACTCTCACACTCTGTCTCTCTCAAAAATAAACATTAAAAAAATTAAAAAAAAAAAAATAGAACATGATCAATACTATTGAAGTATCTTATGTCTCTTCTCCCTCATCCTTACCCTAAGAGGTAACTACTGTGCAAATGTTGACATTCACTTACTAATGGGCATTAATATACTGTGTGTGTATACAACTCCCTGGACAATATTTTGAAATATTCTCATTTAAGAACTTTATAACGTATCATGCAGTGTGCATTCTTCTTCATCTTCCTGTGTTCACTCACGTTCATTCTATCATTTGACAAATCTTTGGGGAGTGCCTACTGTCAAGACACTCCTGTAAGCATTTGGGAGACATCAAGGAACAAAACTGACAAGAATCTGAGCCTTTGTGGAGGTTGCTTTTGGGGGGGCACAGACAATCAACAGCACATTAAATAGTTTGTAAGATGATAAGTCCTCTGGGAAAAGATATAGAGCAGAATAAAGGGAACTGGAAGTGCCAAGGAAATGGGGAGTGTTACAATTTTAAATGTTGAAGCCAGGGGAGGCATAATTTAACAGGTAATATTTGAGCAAATACTTGAAGGTGAGGGAGTCACCTATGCTGATATCTAGGAGAAGAGCACTCAGGCAGAGGGAACAAGTGCAAAGCCCTTAAGGAGGATGCAAAAGGCACACATTCAGGGGAACAGCAGGGAGGCAAGTGGGTGGAGGAGACGTAGGTAGGAAATGCTATTAGAGAGATAATATGGGGTGTGTGCAGAGCCTGTAGGACTTTGCAGAACATTGTTAAATGCTGTGGCTTTTATTCTTAGAGAAATGGGCAGCCATTGGAGGATTTTGAGCAGTGGGAATGTGTTCGGCCTCTGCTTTTTAAAGGTTCACTTCTGGATGTTGTGTGAACAGACTAAGGGGACTGGAGGCAAGGCTAGAAGCAGGGAGGCCAGACAGAAGGCTATTGCAGCCATCCAGGCAAAAGATGATGGTGAATCACATCAGGTCAGGAGCAGCAAGGATAGTGAGAAGTGGTCAGATTCTGAATATATGCATGTATTTTAAAAATGTTTTTATTTATTTTTGAGAGAGAGAGAGAGAATGAATATGAGTGGGGGAAGGGCAGAGACAGAGGGGGACAGAGGACCCAAGTGGACTCTGTGCTGACAGCAGCAAGCTCGATGTGGGGCTTGAACTCACAAGCTGTGAGATCATGACCTGAGTCGAAGTCAGATGTTCAACCAACTGAGCCACCCAGGCGCCCCAGATTCTGGATAGATTTTGAAGGCAGAGCCAACAGGACTTCTGATAGATTAGATGTGCAGTATGAAAGCAGTATCAAGAATGATTTCAAGGATTTGAGCTAAGGCAATCAGAGGGATAGAGTTGTTATCAACTGAATAGTCTGTGTGGGAGAACAGTGGAATGGGGAGGAGTATCAAGAGATCATGTTTGGAAGTGTTGAGTTTGAGAAGTCTATTAGATATCCGTTGATAGCATACAGATGGTATGGTGGATTTCATTATTGTTCCAAAAGATCTGGTGCTTCTCCCTACAGAAGGCTTATACATCTCATTGCCCTCAAGGTTAGCCATGTGATTGGCTTTGCCCTTTGCAATGGGAGAATTGGCCTGTGTTATTTCCAAATAGAACTAAGAGCTATTATGTGATTGCCACGTTTTCCTCTTCAGTCTCTGCTAGGAGTCTGGCAATGTCCCAGGTAAGAGCTGCTCCTTCAGCATTGGTCCTGGAATGATGACATAGAGCAGAGATGTAGCCAACTCAAATCAGACAAGATGCATGAGAAATTCTTGTTATTTTAAGCTGCTGAGATTTTGGGGTTGTTTGTAACCTCAGCAAAAGTTAGTGTATCCTAATACAAAGGAATTTCATGTTTATTTACTTTTGAGAGAGAGAGAGTGAACAGGGAGGGGCATAGAGAGGGGGACAGAGAATCCAAAGTGGGCTTTATGCTGACAGCAGAGAGCCCAATGTGGGGCTTGAACTCACGAACCCACGAACTGGGAGATCATGACCTGAGCTGAGCCACCCAGGCACCCCAGGAATTTAAAGCTATGAGGCTGTAAGAGATCTTACTCTAGGGCAGTAAGTTTAGATGCCCCAGGGGAGATGGGGAGTGGAGGAGTCAGCACTTGAGGCTGAGGAGGAGTGTCTGGTAAGGTGGGAGGAAAACTAGAAGTGTGGTATCTGAGAAGACTTCGGGAAAGAGTGAGCAACTGATGTTATGTTAAGATGAGGACTGAGAACTGACCGGTTTAATAACATGAGGATTGTTGACGATCTTAACAAAAACATTTTTGGTGGGGTTGTGGGGATGAAGACCTGACTGAAGTGAGTTTAGGAGAGACTAGGACTCTGCAGCACAAACAACCCAGTTTATTTATTTTTAATTGCAAGAGAAAAAAAAGGAGGAATCTGTAGATTAAAAGAAACCTATATACAGGTGGAAAAATTTCTCTAGCATATACCTCAGAGTGCAAAGGCTGATCATAGGGCATAAATGTATTTAACTTTACAAGTTGTTTTCCAAGGAGACTGTACCAATTTACACTTTCACTATAGTGTATAAAAACTCTAGTCACCCCACATCCTCAGGAATACTTGGTATTGCAGACTTTTTGCCAATTTGTTAACATAAAATTATAATTATCAATTTTTATTGATATTATCATTATTGCTAACGAGGTTGCACATCTTTTCATGTATTTTGGCCATTTTTGAATACTCCTCTGTGAAGTGCTCACTCATACCTTTTGTTCATTTTAAAGAAATCAAGTTGCTTGTCCTTTTCTTATTAATTTTAGGAGTTATGTATTCTACACACTAATCATTTATTAGCCTAAATGTGGCAAACACCTCCAATCTGTGGCTTGTTTTTTCACTTTATTATTTTTTATTATTTTATTTTTTTCATTTTAGAGAGAGAGAGAGAGCACAAGCAGGAGGGAGGGGCAGAGGGAGAGAGAGAGAGAGACAGAGAATCTTAAGCAGGCTCCACACTCAGTGCAGATCCCAATGTGGGGCTCAAACCCACACCCCTGGGATCATGATCTGAGCTAAAATCAAAAGTTGGATGTTCAACTGATTGAGCCACCCAGGCGCCCCAGATTTTTAAAAATAATATTTATTTTTAGGGGCAGCTGGATGGCTTAGTTGGTTAAGTGTCTGACTTTGGCTCAGGTCATGATCTCACAGTTTGTGAATTAGAGCCCCATGTCAGGCTCTGTGCAGACAGCTCAGGACAGCCTGGAGCCTGCTTTGGATTCTGTGTCCTCCTCTCTCTCTGCCCTCCCCTGCTCATGCTCTCTCTCAAAAATAAATAAACATTAAAAAACTAATAATATTTATTTTTTAAAAAGCTCTATGTCCAATGTGTGGCCTGAACTCATGACCCAGAGATCAAGAATCACATGCTCTACTAACAGAGTCAGCCAGGTGCTCCCTCACTTTACTATTATTTTATGGTAATAATTGATACATACAAAGGAATCTGGTTAACATACATATAAATTATGAAGCACAACAACAAAATGAATACCTGTGGATCCCCTAGAGAAGCCAGAAAATAAAACATAATCAATACTTCAGAAGCTTTCTGTGTGCACTTACCCATTTTTTCATTTTCTTTATATTGTAATTTGGATGAATTTAAATGTATTCCAACTCACAAATCTTTTCCTTTAAACTTAGAAGTTTTCATTATTCAAGAAATCCCCTGAGGTCATAAAGATAGCCTGTTATATGTTCTAAAATGTCTAAAATTTTGCCTTTCTCATTTAAGTTTTTAATCCATTTGGAATTGCACTTTATATATGGTGTGAGAGGTAGGGATCCAATTGGATTTTTTTCCAAGTTCCATCTCATCTTTTTAAAATGGAACACTAGTTCCTGTCAATTATATGAGATTGCTGTCCTTTGGTCGTTCTGTCCCCTCAGCCTGATTGTGATTGTTTCTCCCAGTTGAATTCATTTATGATTACTCTACTAGATTCCATAAACCAAGCTTTCTCACTTTCCTGGACTTGTCCTAGAACTTTTAGACTCTTCCCAGCCTCCAGACATCATTTTAAAAATGGTTTCAGGAATGGCTATGGCAACCACCAGACCTTTTCCATGTCTAAGCCTAAGCACCAACCCCAGCCTATTCATTCCATCTGTCACCACAATGTAAGGTCATTAAACAGGAAGATTTGGCAGATATTTTAAGCTTCTTGGACTGCTAAGGCCATGACCTTGTGTTTTTTTTTGTTTTGTTTTTGTTTTGTTTTGTTTTTTGAGAGAGAGAGAGAGAGAGTGTGAGTGGGGGAGGAACAGAGAGAGGGAGAGAGAGAGAATCCCAAGTAGGCTCCACATGCCAGGCTCGATCCCACCAACTGTGAGATCATGACTCCAGCCAAAATCAAAAGTCAGACACTTAACCCACTGAGCCATTTCGTTGTCCCAGCCATGATCTTGTAATGAGCAAGTATAAGGTGATAGGGGGATGAAAGTATGAAGAAGGATAGAAAATATGGGGAATGGAGGGGGAGGGAGAAAAGGAAAGGGGAAGAAGGGCAACCTATTACCAATAGGAATGGAGGACAGAGAGCAAGAGAAGGGAAAGGAGGAAAGCGAGGGAGGGGGCAGAGGAGGGTGGAGAGGAGGAAATGGGATGGGGATGAAGCATGAAGAGAGATAGATAAAATGGGGGGAAAGGAAGAGAATAGAGATGGAGAGCACTGGCTCAGGAACCCTGACTCCAGGGAGTTCACACAAAATACTTTTCTTAGCAAGGAGTATCAATTTTGAAGCTCCCAGGTTGGATCTGTGTTCAAGTAGCCAACAAGTGGCTCAGGTCCAAGACTATTCTTGGGCTACAGCATCAGTCTCTGAATTCTGCTTGGAAGAACAGGTGGGAGGCGGGAGACAGAGGCAGTACCTGTGGCCGTAGCTTTCCCTAGCCCATAGCCTGCCGCCCCAGAGTACCCTCCTCTCCCTTCACACTCCCTCCCCCTCCCACCCCAACCCATTCCTACCCATATTCCTAGTGGAACTTCCAACTCTACTTCACCATCAGCATGGTCTGAGCTCACCTAACACCGAATCATCCCACTGGCCCCTCCTTCCCATACAGCCCTCGCTCCTCGGGGTCCTTCCAATTCCCAACCCTGTTCTTGTTTGAGCCTTCCAGCCGGCCAGGCTAAAGCCACTGCCAAACTCCCACCTTCCTCTTGCCCTGGAGGGCATAACCCTGCTGTGACTTCTGTCTCAGTAAGCTTGGTCTCTGGTCCTGCCTGCTTCCTCGGATCCCAAAAGCCGCAGAGTCCTGCGTAACCGCCGCCTCTGCAGTTTGGTAGGCTGTGTCAGTTGTTGGCGTTGCCACGCAACAAGAAAGGGGGGCGGGACCCAAACGTCAGTGGTAAGCTCGCGCCCTGGCAACGGATCAACAAAACTTCCACACCACGCCCCTGGTTCCGCTTGCGCCGGAAGCCGGAAATCCCGTTAGGGCTGGACTTATTCTCGCGAGGTTTGTCTTCCGCCCGGCCTGCACTGCGGTGTTTCCCGCGCGGGCTACCCCAGTTCCCGGGCGTACGGCGCGGCCTTTTGTACAGCCGCCGGCGCCGCCGCTGTCATGGGTTTCCTGAAACTGATTGAGATCGAGAACTTTAAGTCGTACAAGGGTCGGCAGATTATCGGACCGTTTCAGAGGTTCACCGCCATCATTGGACCCAATGGCTCTGGTGAGATAAACCTGGCTGCGGCCCTCCGCACGTCCCAGCCTGGACCCCCTATCCGGCAGCAGAGTAGTCCAACCCAGCCCGTGTGACCTGAAATGTCGGGAACCCTCACAGGTTCCTCTCCCTCCTGAGCGGGCTCAACTCGAACCCGCTTTGCCCGCTCGAGTGCTCTAACTCAAATCTCTTCCCCAGGTGTCACTTGCCCGCTCTCTGTGCGGCCCCCTCCCCGGAGCAAGTGGTACGGGCCGATCTGTACGTTACCCCGCCCACTGCCCCCTCCCGCCAAAAGTGGCGCGTCCGGAGCCGACTGCCAGCGGCGGGCAGTGCAGTCCTCCGCCGGACCTGCTGCTTCCGGCTACTTCCCCTTGCCTTGTTTGAACCCTCCGGAGGGTGTGGGACCGCTGGTAGCCCTCCCTTGGCCCCCGGTCTCCAGCGGTACACTTCTGCCTCAGCCCAGCGCCCCCTCCCGCTTCGCTCTGGTATGCTCCAATTCGTCCTTTTTTTTTACTCTCCTCCGGAGGCGGCAGTTTTGAATTTCTGATCCCGCGCTCGCCTCTCCAGCTGGAGTGCTTGGGGTCTCCACCCTCCACCCCCATCTCAGAGATGGGGGTGCTTCGGAATCCCTTTAATTTACCACCGAAGCCGTTAAAAGAACTCTTCCGCTCGCCAAATTTATTGAATGCTTACAGTTTTGTAAGGAGTTATTCGAGGTGCTGTGGAAACAGTGAAGAATAGAGTAAGCCTTACTCTCGGGACTTGCATTCCAGAGGGGAAAGACAATAATAAAGAAGGAGAAA
This sequence comes from Felis catus, assembly GCF_018350175.1. Taxonomy (NCBI): domain Eukaryota; kingdom Metazoa; phylum Chordata; class Mammalia; order Carnivora; family Felidae; genus Felis; species Felis catus. The sequence goes on along the minus strand of NC_058386.1, from coordinate 46,150,580 downwards.
ATAAGACTATTCGGCTGTGATACATGCTATGCAGGAAATTAGGTTGATGGGATACAGTGACTTGGGTGGTGTGTTTGGAAAGAGTGGTCAGTAAATACTGTATTGTGTATTTGAAAGTTGCTGAAGGAATAGATCTTAAAAGTTCTCATCATAAGAAAAAAAATCGTTTATGTGAGGTGATGGATGTTAACTAACTAAACTTATTGTGGTAATCATTTCTCGATATAGACAGCTATGGAATCATGTTGTACACCTGAAACTAACACAATGCTATATGTCAGTTATATCAACAAAACTGGGGAGGGGCAAAGAGTGGCTAGGTAACACCTCTATTTCATATCTTAACGCCTCATTTCTAAATGATACACCATGTATTCCTTCCATCTACCCCCATAGGCAGTCTGTTTGGAATCCCACTGTGTTCCACCACCCCAGAGATGTTTTAGCTAAATCATTTCCTAGTATGAGGGGCTTTTGCTTGTGTTTGGTGCTCTTTGTAGAGCAGGGTTTCTCAACAGCGGCATTGTTGACATTTCTAGCAAGATAATTCTTTGCTGTGAGGTAGGTCCTGTGCATTGTAGGATGTTTAGCAGCATCCTTGGCTTTTTCCCACTAGATGATAGCACCCCTACCTCCCAGATGTGACAACCAAAAATGTTTCCAGATATTGCCTGTGTCCCCCTGAGAGGTGGGGCAGATCACTCCCTGCCTTCCCCATCCTCGCTTGAGGACCACTGGCTTAGAGGACTAATGCTTGGGGTTTCACTCCAGTTTCTTAGGATGTTCGAGTGGTGGCCCCGGTGGAAAGAGCCAGGATGCACCTCTTGGCATTCACTCCCCTCAGCGTGGGTAGATTTGTATACCCAGCTGTTCCAAAAAGACCCCCTTGGTCTGGACCCTGTCCCCTCCCCTAATTCTTCAATGCCCACCTCCACAACCCATTCCTTGGCAGAGAAGAAGAGTGAATTGCGTTTCTTCTGTGGCACACAGTAGACACTTGGCACATGTTAATGTTTACTTTCTTCTGTCTTGTATTTATGGTATATGTTTTTGTGTTTTCATTACTGGTTTATGAGTGCCCCAAAGAAGACATTCCTTAAAACATTTTATCAGTGTTCAGCTCATAATGCATGTTATAAAAATGTTTACAATATCGAATGATTGCTCATAGGGAGGGCTTTGATTGTGAGACGTTCTAACCATCTCTGGAGAGCATGGGAGAAGCCTAAAGGTTGGAAGTGGGTGCCTAAAAGTCTGACTCCTGGTCAGCATGGTGTGCTAGTCCTGCTCTGATAAGGGAGACAGAGCTGAGTTCAGACCTGTGTTAAGATAGGAGTGCCATTTATTGAGCACCAGTGTGTGTCAGGTACTTTATTTATTGGGACCTTTTACATTTAAATTCTCAAAATGACCCAATCAGGGAGGTACCATTATCTTTGTTTCATAGGTGGAAGAGTGAGGCACAAACAGTTGTGATCACTTGCACACTAATTGATTCTCAGAGCCAGGGTCAGAAATTGTGCCTGTCATACTTCAAAGCCTTGTGCTCCTGCCACTCCCAACAGAGAACTGTGTGCTAAGCGTTATTTTAGAGGCTTTACCTATCAGTTGTGGTTTTTTAGATTTTCGAAGTGAGGGAATGGAAGGTCAGCTAAGAATTGGTGAAACTAAGAATCTGGTCTATTGGACTAGAACCCGAGCTCTTAATCACGGTGTTGTACTGCTTTGGAAGGAACTGGGCTGTTATTTTTATACCTGAGTAGAAAGGTGTGGGAAATCAGGTCTTCCGTTCAAGGTCATATAACATGCTGGGGTATAATCCTGAAGTAGCATTTATAGAGATTAAAGTGTTCTCCCACCCCCCACCCCCAGTCTAAATTGAAAAAAATTTTTTTTCCTGAGTCTAAAATGAAGAAAGTAACAATTGTGACTCCACTATTGAAAAGATAACCACTCTTAATGTTAAAAAAATCTTAATTATTTGAATAGCTGATATATGCACACAGTATAAAATTTAAAAAAATCCCAAAGGATAGACAGTAAAAAGATACCCTTCCCTGACCTGTTAACCTATTTTCCTTCTGGGAAGTGACCACTGGTTACACTGTTCACATTTTCATGTATTTTTTCTCTATGCCTTTGCCTCTCCCCAAGTTTTTATTATGAAAATATTCAAACCTACTTGTGTGTTTTGCTTAATCATTGGAAAGTAAGCTGTGGACTTCATGACATTTCACCTCTAGGGATTCAGCATTCGACTCCTAAAATCATCATTCTCTTGTGTCACCAGTAGACTGTGATCACACCCGGGAAAATTAATTTCCTTGTTGTCGTCAGTTATCTAGTTCATATTCAAGCTTCCCTAATTGTTCCCCAGAATGTCATTTTGGCTTTGGCTTTGGTTTTGGTTTTGGTTTTGGTTTTGGTTTTGGTTTTAAAGGGAAACTCGAATCCAATCAAAGTTCGTGCACTGCCTTTGCTTATTTCTCAGTAATCGCTTGTGTTCTGGAGTGGTTCTCCACGTTTCTTTTTAGACATTCACTTTTTGAAAAAATCAGGCCAGTTGTCTTGGAGAGTATCCCACATTCTGTGTTTGTCTTAAGGTTTCTTCATAGTGTCACTTACTATGTTCCTGTAACTACTATATTTCCTGTAAACTGGAAGGTAGGTCTAAAGGCTTGTTCAGATTTAGGTTAAATATTTCGGCAAGATATTTCATAGATGATGCTGTATGCGTCATATCGTATCACAATAGGAATATGCCTTTTAAAAAATATAGTAAAATACACATAGCAAAATTTGTCATCTTAACGATTTTTTAAGTGTACAGTTCAGCCATGTTAAGTATCTTCACATTGTACAACTGATCTCCTGAACTTTTTCATCTTGCAAAACTGAAAGTGTACACAGGAAACAGCAACTCCCCATTAGCACCTTCCCTTAGCTCTTTTTTTTTTTTTAACTTTTAAACTTGGTTGAGATCAAACTATATTTTTTGTTATAGTTATATTATCTGCTTATTTCTTCTATTATGGGCATTTCCCCGTGTCGTTAATGGTTGTAGAACAATCCATTATGTGAATATGCTGTTTCCTTAGATGGGATTCTAGTCTTTAACTGCTGTAGGTAATAGCTGCAAAGGGACTGTTTTTCTCAGCCCTTGAACCAGGGCTCCGGTGGGGGCAGAGCAGTGTTCCCTGACTTCCCCTCCTCTGCTTTGTCCCCTACTCCCTTAGGTAAGTCAAATCTCATGGATGCGATCAGCTTTGTATTGGGTGAGAAAACCAGCAACCTGCGAGTAAAGACCCTGAGGGACCTGATCCATGGAGCTCCTGTGGGCAAGCCAGCTGCCAATCGGGCCTTTGTCAGCATGGTCTACTCTGAGGAGGGTGCTGAGGACCGCACCTTTGCCCGTGTCATTGTTGGTGGGTGAGGCTGGCCAGAAGGCTCCCCTTGGGTCCCGGGAGGTGACTAGACTAGTTGACTGGGATAGGTGGATGTCTGACCTTCAGCTAACTCATGCACTGTCTTGTAGGGGGTTCTTCTGAGTACAAGATCAACAACAAAGTGGTTCAGCTACATGAGTACAGTGAGGAATTAGAGAAGTTGGGCATTCTCATCAAAGCTCGTAACTTCCTCGTCTTCCAGGTGAGCATTTTTAACAATTATTGGCTGTCTGCTCTTTGCTGATCCTTGTCCCATCCTCACTGGGCCTGCTTCATCTTGAGCTTCATCTCTCCCCTGAATTAATGTAGCAGCTTCTTCACTGGGCTTACAAGACTCCAGTCTGTCCTCTTCCAGTTCATCCCTTAGGCTAGGTTCATCTTACAAAGACACAAATCTGTTTCTTTCCTTTTCCTCCTTAAAGCATTTCAGTGATTGCTCATTGTCTTATGATGGTGGTTCTCAAATTATAGTCTCTGGATCAGCATCAACTTGGGGACATGCTAGAAATGCACCTTCTCTGGTCCCATCCCAGATCTATAGACGTAGAGACTATGGGATGGGGCCCAGCACTGAGTGTTTTACCAAGCTCTCCAGGTTATTATGCATGCTAAATCATTGCTTTAGCATAAACTCCAAACTCCTGGCATTCAGGAAACATCATCCTTTGGTTCTTGCCCACCTTACTAGCCCCTCACCTGTCGGTATTTTTCCCTTCCAACCCTGCATTCCAGCTCAGTTAAACTGTTTATAGTTCCCCAAATTCACTTGCTTTCTTTGGCCTGCAGGCCTTTGCATATTAATTGTCCTTTACATGAAATGACCTTCTCTCTTAACTTTCTTGGTTAGTTCTTCCCCATCTTTCAAACTCAACTTAGATGTCACCTTTGGGAAGCTTTCCTGGATAGACACTCTTATCAGTCTCCTACCCCCAAGCTTCACTTAGTGCTTTTTCTGTGTTGCTTCTGTCACTGCACATAACACATGGTGTTGTCTTTGCTTTTGTCTCTTTTGCTCTGTGTGCACCTCAAGAGGCAGGGAACATGTCCTCAAGGCCCAGTGTGAAATGTGGCACCTAGTGCGGGGAGAGGGTCAGAGACCTTTTTCTGAATAACTGAGTAGAAATGGGTAGAAGGAACTGGGTTGGATAGGCTCTAAATGGGGAGAGTGTTTTGATCTTTACTAGGGTGCTGTGGAATCTATTGCCATGAAGAATCCCAAAGAGAGGACAGCTCTATTTGAAGAGATAAGTCGCTCTGGGGAGCTGGCCCAGGAGTATGACAAGCGAAAGAAGGAAATGGTGAAGGCTGAAGAGGACACACAGTTTAATTACCATCGCAAAAAAAACATTGCGGCTGAACGCAAGGAAGCCAAACAGGAGAAAGAAGAGGTAGGTGGCTAGGCTACCTCTGGGCTCTAAGGGGCCAGGGTCGAGCCAGTGCCTTACTGATGCACACCTGCCTCCGTGCTCCTGTTTGCGCAGGCCGACCGCTACCAGCGCCTGAAGGATGAGGTGGTGCGAGCTCAGGTGCAGTTGCAGCTCTTTAAGCTTTATCACAATGAAGTGGAGATTGAGAAGCTCAATAAGGAACTGGCCTCTAAGAACAAGGAGATTGAGAAGGACAAGAAGCGTATGGACAAGGTAGAGGATGAGCTGAAGGAGAAGAAGAAGGAGCTGGGCAAAATGATGCGGGAGCAGCAGCAGATTGAGAAGGAGATCAAGTAAGAGGCAGGCCTGGGCCTGCAACCTATGGGAAACCAAGAGGCTGTGCTGTTTCCTAGGGCTCCTCTGAGCCTAGAGTCCGGTGTTCGTCCTAGTTTGTCTTCCTCTTGACTTGCTTTGGCCAGAACCAAACACATTTCTTGACTTGCATTTTAGACAAAGCATTTGAGTACTCAGACTCTGGGTAGATGGCTACTCATGAAAGAGAGAACTTGAAAGGGGTGGGGACCTTGCCAAGTGAGAGGAAGCAATGGGAGGCCTGGCTACTAGAGTGGCTGGGAATGCCTTCCTGGAAGAGGAAAACTGGCGCTAGAAGTTTAAAGGACATGAAAAAGTTAGATCAGATGGGGGACAACTCCATGAACATAGGGCATTCTTGGGAGCTGTTACTGAGGGTCCTGGCCTGGCTAGGGCTGAGGCAGGAGTGGCAGCTTTACCTTATGGAATGGCCGGAATGCCAGGCTGAAGCCATCAGTTCCAGGGAGTAGTCAGACTGCCCCTTTTCTGAGGATCTGTGGGGCATCAGGTCCTCGTTCTTTAAGCAATTCCCTGAGGCTGGCTGGGACATCAGGCCCCCCCTTTGGGTAAAAAGCCTGGGAACCCTCTCTTCTGCCACAGTGCTAACTGATTTACCCACCACCCCCCCTCCGGCAAAAGGGAGAAGGACTCAGAGCTGAACCAGAAGCGACCTCAATACATCAAAGCCAAGGAGAATACCTCCCACAAAATCAAGAAGCTGGAAGCAGCCAAGAAGTCCCTACAGAATGCTCAGAAGCATTACAAGAAGCGTAAAGGTGACATGGATGAGCTGGAAAAGGAGATGCTGTCAGTAGAGAAAGCCCGGCAGGAGTTTGAGGAACGGATGGAAGAGGAGAGTCAGAGTCAGGGCAGAGACTTAACCTTGGAGGAGAATCAGGTAAGCTCTGGGAGGTTGGGGGTGGGGTGGGGGATTGCTGTGCTTCTACAGAGACTGATTTGGTTACCTGTTCCTAATACAGGTGAAGAAATACCACCGGTTGAAAGAAGAAGCCAGCAAGAGAGCGGCTACATTGGCCCAGGAGCTGGAGAAGTTCAATCGAGATCAGAAAGCCGACCAGGACCGGCTGGATCTGGAAGAGCGGAAGAAAGTAGAGACAGAGGTGGGCATGTGTTACAAGATTAGGGATGATGGTCCAGAGAAAAAAGAAGTGATGAAAGTCTTTTTTTTTTTTCTTTTTAATGTTTATTTTTGAGGGAGAGAGTGTGAGCAGGGGAGGGGGCACAGAGAGAGGGGAGCAGAGGATCCAAAGCAGGCTCTGTGCTGACAGCAGAGAACCTGATGCGGGGCGCAAACCCACGAACCGCAAGATCATGACCTGAGCCGAAGTCAGACACTTAACTGACTGAATTACCCAGGTGCCCCTTAACAGTAATGACAATAGCTAACAACTAGTAAGCATTTACTGTTTGCTAGGTACTATGTTTTACATGTATTTACTCATTTAATTCCTCATTTTCCAAATGAGGAAACTATAGTGCAGAGGTGAAGTAATTTGCCTAAGGTCACATCATTATGAAGTGGCAGAACCAGGACATGTTCTACCCAGGCTAGGTAGAATGTCATGAGAAGGTCTCAGGGCTCTGGGAGGGGCATCAATTAGCAGAGCCACACTGAACACTGTTGTGTGTCTGCTTTTTAGTAGGTCTCCCCCATTAGTGACAGACTGTCCTGGACTGTTGGGCTTTTTGATCAGTGGGCACATAGCAGGTATAAGCCAGGGCCCCATGGTCTTAGAGTTAGCTTGCTCAGCCCCTGGTGATGGTGTATATTTGTCTTTCTTCCAGGCCAAGATCAAGCAAAAGCTGCGGGAGATTGAAGAGAATCAGAAACGGATTGAGAAACTAGAGGAATACATTACCACTAGCAAGTATGTGGCTCTGCAGCCTTTCCTCTTATTTCCAGGGCTGTTGTTGTGAACCCTATTTGTCCTGCCCCTCCTCAGGCAGGATCCCCAGAGTCCCTTTCAGCCAGGTATATTTTCTCACTAGCCAGGGTAACCCCTTGTGATCCCTCACTTTGTAGGCAGTCCCTAGAGGAGCAGAAGAAGTTAGAGGGGGAGCTGACAGAGGAGGTGGAGATGGCCAAACGGCGTATTGATGAGATCAATAAGGAGCTGAACCAGGTGATGGAGCAGCTAGGTGATGCCCGTATTGACCGCCAGGAGAGCAGCCGCCAACAGCGAAAGGCAGAGATTATGGAAAGCATCAAGCGCTTGTACCCTGGCTCTGTGGTAAGAATGGAAAGGGAACTCCTTTCCTGAGCACCTACTCTCCCACTGGCTGTCAGCAGCCCTGTGAAGACAAGATTGCTGATCCCTTTTTTACAGCTGGGGGAACAGGCTCAGAGAGATGAAATGACTTACCCAAAACAGCACAGCTTATAAGAATTGTAATCCAAATCCAACTTATGTCTGACTTGGAACCTCCTGTTCTTTCTATCACACCAGTTGCAACTTCTTGAAGGTTTTGTCTTGCTGCTTCCACTCCTCTGTGGGATGCTGGGAAACTGGAGAGGCCTTTGGAAGTGGGAGGAGCCACAGGATATGATTTAGTCTCATAGGAAGTAACTCTGCAGGCTTTGATATGAGCTCACATGGCCTGTACCAAGTGGTTCGTTTACTTGTAGGGATATCCTAGGCTTTATCAGAGCTCTTGGCCTCGTAAACCAAATCTTGAGTTCCCTGAGTATTCTCTCTCTATTGCTATCCATCCCTGGGTTCAACTTAATTTGGTCCCATAGATATTTCCTGATCTGTCCTCTAGACACTTCTGGGGGAGTTTATAAGGATCTCTATTGCTATAATTCCTTCCCTGGGTTTAACTTAATTTGGTTCCATAGATATTTCCTGATCTGTCCTCTAGACACTCCTGGGGAGTTTATAAGGATGATTTAGGCTCATTTCCTGCCCTTGAAGATCTTACCCATTATCTGATAGTTCTTAGGGAACCAGGATTAGCTTAGGGGGCATGGGGGACATGAACTAGAAAAAGATTTATTTTGCTGGGTGCTTGTGAGAATTTGAGGTAATGTATGTAAGGGGTATCTGACATAGTGCCTGGGGCAGTAGTGGTCTGTGAAATGATAAAACTGAGGTTTAGAAAGATGATTTTGGATTCAGGCATGACTGGAGTGATTGTTGCTTTGGGGACAGAGTAGGCTTTTCCTCCATAGCATGGAAGCTACGTTCCTCATGCAGGTTTTGGTCTGCCACTTCTGAACTGGGAATTGGGGTTCCTGAGTCAGTCCCCAAAAGCCTCATGCTTCAGTTTTCTCTTCTGACTTTCCTCAGTATGGACGCCTCATTGACCTCTGTCAGCCCACACAAAAGAAGTACCAGATTGCCGTGACCAAGGTTTTGGGCAAGAACATGGATGCCATTATCGTGGACTCTGAGAAGACAGGCCGGGACTGTATTCAGTATATCAAGGAACAGCGTGGGGAGCCTGAGACCTTCTTGCCTCTTGACTACCTGGAGGTGAGGCTGGTGGGGATGGGGTCAGGGCAGTGTGAGAGGGCCCCTTCTCCTAGCCCTCCATGTTCTCCCACTTACTGAGCTTCTTCCCATAGGTGAAACCTACAGATGAGAAGCTCCGGGAACTGAAGGGGGCCAAGCTGGTGATTGACGTAATTCGCTATGAGCCACCCCACATCAAAAAGGCCCTGCAATATGCTTGTGGCAACGCCCTTGTGTGTGACAATGTGGAGGATGCCCGCCGCATTGCCTTTGGCGGCCACCAGCGTCACAAGGTATGGATTCCCTTGTGCACATTGGAGCTGGACAGGCTTAGTATTGGAGACTCTTCATCTTCTCTCCCTCCTTCTCTCTTTTCCCCACTGTGTGTAGACGGTGGCACTGGATGGGACCCTGTTCCAGAAGTCAGGGGTGATCTCTGGTGGAGCCAGTGACTTGAAAGCCAAGGCTCGGCGCTGGGATGAGAAAGCGGTAGATAAGTTGAAAGAGAAGAAGGAGCGGTTGACAGAGGAGCTGAAAGTAAGTCATGGGCATTACTGTCCCCAGGGTTTGGAGTCCTAAGCCCAGGCTGGCCACTCCTGTTCTTATCACCTAGCTGTTCTGTCATGTCCACTTCAGGAGCAGATGAAGGCAAAGCGGAAAGAGGCAGAGCTACGTCAGGTACAGTCTCAGGCCCATGGACTACAGATGCGGCTCAAGTACTCGCAGAGTGACCTGGAACAGACTAAGACAAGACATCTAGCCCTGAATCTGCAGGTGGGGCTTAGTCTTCAGCCCTGTCCTCCAAAGGCCACCCTCACATTCCTGGTCAGAGTTTCTCTGGGAGTGGAAATGTATCCCATTTCCCTCTCTCCTCCCAGCCTGCCTCAGGGAACCAAGCATAGCAGCCCGGGCTTCAGATCTCGACTTTATGGTGGGAGGCAGCTTACTTAATGTGTCATCATCAGTTTTTCATCTATTTGTAAAATGGGAGTTAGACTACCACCTGCTTTATAGCCTTCTTGCAAAGATTGAATGATTACATGCCTGTAAAGTACTTAGACTGATTCCTTGCGCCCGGTAAGTGCTCAGTAAATGTTAGATGCTATTATTAGCATTATTCGTTCAACAAATATCTGAGCTGCTTCTGAAAGAGAATTGAAAGTGAACGCTGGCATTTCAGTCCCTCTCGGTGGGGGTGCTCTTCTAGGTATATTAATGTGTTTGATCATAGGGTGCTTCCCGAGACCACCTGGAGGCATTATTTAAAGTGTAGTATAAATATCCCTTTACCTTCTTCTAAAATCAAAAAGTCTGAATTCTGAGGGTTATAGATAAGGAAATGTGGACCTGTAACTGATGATGTTTACCATGTGGATTAAAGCTAGCCGAATAGAGCCCGAGGAGGAAGCTGTGTGATGGTTCAAGTGGGAGATGATGGAACCTTGACTGGGGAATTGTGAGCCATGTTCTCTCAGCATGTGGAGAGCTAGCCCTTCTTTTGCAGGGGCCGGTGAGCTCAGGGTGGCTCCGTTCCTCCAAAGAGCCTGGTCTCTTTTTCCCTCAACCCTGTTTCCTGCAGGAAAAGTCCAAGCTGGAGAGTGAGCTAGCCAACTTTGGGCCTCGCATTAATGATATCAAGAGGATCATCCAGAGCCGAGAGAGGGAAATGAAAGACTTGAAGGAGAAGATGAACCAGGTTGGTAAGGGATGAACCATGCCAGTGTGTGCAGTGGGGTGGGACTGGGACTGGCAGCAGCACTCTGATCCAGAGGGCCTTTGCTGTCCCTTGCTTCTCCCCTCAGGTGGAGGATGAGGTGTTTGAAGAGTTTTGTCGGGAGATTGGTGTGCGCAACATCCGAGAGTTTGAGGAAGAGAAGGTGAAGCGGCAGAACGAAATTGCCAAGAAGCGGTAAGTGGAAGTGTGGGGTACAAGAGGACACACTGGGGTGCCCTTGAGCCCCCAGCCTGATATCCTGGGAAGTCACATGCCATCATAAGACAAAGAGCAGCTCTTAGAAAGATGGGTGTAGTAGGTCGGCTTTAAAGAACAGGAACATCAGGGAGGCAGTGTGGCATGGTTTCATGCTTAAGAGTGCCAGCTTTAAATGTGATTTACCTGGGTTAGAATCCTAGCTCCATAACTCATTATCTTGGGCAGTGACTTGACCTCTCTGAGGCCCAGTTTCCTTATCTGTAAAGTGGGATAATAAGGATGCCTGTCTCATGGCATTTAGGCAGATCAAATGAACTCGTCCTTGTAAAGTATTTAGGATAATACTTAGCACCTACCAAGAGTAGTAAATGCTAGCTTTTATTATTGTCATTATCCTGATGGGCATTGCAGAGGGGTGGGGATGGAATGAAGTTGGAAGAGTAGTAAGAACAACACAACAGTTCCTCTTCTCTTCCCCCTCTTTACTATATTTAATTTAATAGACTTTTCTTGAGTCCCTATGTTGTACAAAGTTGTCCTGTGCTAGGTATTGGTGGGGAGATTGGGGTGACACAGACGAACATGACAATCTTTAAAAGAGGTCGCCCCCTGGACCCTGGGTCTCAGTCTGCAGTTTATGTAGCTCATGGCCCATATAGTAAATACTCATTGCTCTCCTACCCATAAGCCAGGCTCAAGGGATATAGAATTGAATCAGAGACTGTCCTTGTCCTCAGGGGGTTGTGGAAGCGGGGGAGACAAACAAGTAGATCAACAATTTCAGAATAGTGTCATTGATGCTGTACTTGAGGTACATAGAAAATACAGAGGAAATGTTCAAAGAACCGCAAATCAAGAAGAAAGATAAAAACGAGAGACCCAATAGAGAAATGGACAGAGGGTGTAGTTAGCATTTCATGGAAAAAGAAGCACAAATGGCTGATAACTACAGATTGATGTTCAGTCTTGTTTCTAATCAGAGAAATGCAAATTAAAACAGTCTTAGCAGTATTTGGTGAAAATAAGTCTGCATAAGCTCTATGACTTAGCAAAGTCACTTCTGGATATATAGCTCAGAGAGAGTGTTGCCACAGGGCAACAAAGAGACACATTCGGGGTTGTGTCTTGGCATAATTTATAGTAGTTGGACATTGGTAGCCATGTAAATGGCCATCACTTGGAGGAAAATATAAGTAGAATGTGATGAATATATAGACTATGCAATACTGTGTAGCAGTTCAAAGCAAGAACTAGATTTACAGGCTGTAACATACATACGTTTATAATTGTATTTGTGTACATTTAAAAACAAGTATATTTTACAAGGGTGTGTATTCTTAAGGCTATATACGTATGTATGTATGTACGTATGTATGTATGTATGTCACTTTGGAGTGTGTGCTCACTGTAGGGAGAGTAATGGGAGTGGAAATCAGGTATTGAGCCAAAGGAGACCATGGTCTTGCACAGACAGTGAACATAAGTATGTTACGAACTGTGGGATATAATTAACTGCACCAAAAAGGGAGGAAACCCAGAAACATGTAATAAAAGCGGAGAACCTGCTCACAACTGTCAGGAAAGCTTTTCCAGAACAAGAAGCGATGAACTGGATGCCTGTAGAGTGAGTAGGACTTGGCCAGCTGGGCAGCAGACAGAAGGGAGTTCCAGGCAGTGAGAACAGCATGCTCGGAGGTGTGAGAGAGTGTGCCTTGTACTGGAAACTAAGTAGTTTTGAATGTCTGGAGCATAAAAATGGGGTCAGGAGGAAGGCGGGGGTGGTGGACAGGTCAGCAGGGGCCAGATTGCAGAGGGCTTTATGAGTCATGCTTGGGATATTGGACTTAAAATTGCATAGCTCAAAATTATAGAGTTAATTACATTCCATTTGGATTATAGTGACTAATAGGGTTAAGCTGCTAGCATGACATCTGGCAGCATCTGTCACACCATATTGCGGGGGTGGGGAGGCAGTTGGAAATTAGCCCTGTCTGGCCTGCTAGTATCTGGATGCTGGTTACATACTCTTTGAGTTTCTGAAGAGATGGGGAGCAGGGCAATAGCAGAAATCTAGTATTTTCTCTATGTTTTTTTTTTTTTTTTTTTTTACTACCTAAGCTCTGCTCCTTGAAGGTTCTCGGATGGGGGAGGGTGGGTGGGCTCATTGGAAAGAGTCAAAGCCCATGAGCAAGTATAAGCTGAATGCAACCAGGATACTGTCAATAATGATGGTAACTAAAATTTATTAAGTATTTAACTGTGTGTCTGGTATGCTTCTAAGGACTGGATGCATATTAACTTGTTAAAAAAATTCTCCCAATAACTATGAGGTAAGCACTACTGTTATTTCCATCTTATAGATGAGGAAACAGAAGCATAGAATGTATAACTACCTTGGCCAAGATTACACTACTAGTGAATGGCAGAGTTTGGATGCCAGACCTCTTATTCTGCCACATTACATTGCGATGGTGCCATAGGAGAAACAGCCTGGGTTTGGTGTTAGACCTGGATTCCTGTGTGGCCTTGGGCAAGGTCTTTTACCTCTTGGCCCATGTTCCCTCATTTGTAAAATTAGGATAATCATGCTTACTTGTGGAGCTATTAGAGGATTAGAGGTAATTTTGTAAAGTACACAGAAACTTAATAAGTAGGAATTATCATGGCTGGTGGGTTCAGGTGGACCTTTTTGTGCCTCCTAGGAACTTGGGAGGGTTCTGGAGTCTTCCAGTGTATAAAGGGGGAGTAGTGGAGTTTGGCCTGATCTCCCCTGCCTTGTGCCATATCCACAAGGCAAGGCTGAGGAACTTAGTTCTCCAGCGTCAGTTGGAGTTCAATAGTTTTATGTGGATATGGAGGGATGAGCTGAGTGGTGACTGAAATCTGGTAGTACCTGAGTCCCTGCATCCTGGGTCTAGTTCTCTTTTCTCCCCACAGTTTGGAGTTTGAGAATCAGAAGACTCGCTTGGGCATCCAGTTGGATTTTGAAAAGAACCAACTGAAAGAGGACCAGGATAAAGTGCACATGTGGGAGCAGACAGTGAAAAAGGATGAAAATGAGATAGAAAAGCTCAAGAAGGTAAGGAAGGAGAGCATGAAAAGACATACTAAAAACTGGGAGGAAAAATTGGAAGAGATATGATAGAAGGATAATATCCATTATTTATAAAGCCCTGTTGAAATAAGAAAACACCAAGACCTAAATAGGAAAAATGAAATGAGTAAGAGGCACAAACAGTTTAAGAAGGTTCAAATAGCCCATAAACACATACACATAATTTAGCCTTATTAGAAATCAAAGAAATGCAAATTAAAGCAACAATCAGAGGTAATTTGTTTCCTATCACATCCAAGGTTAAAAAAAATGATTAACACTGGCCACGGTGCCCAAGACCAGCATTCTCTTATGCCATATGGCACCATCCATCAAGATTCTTCAGAATGTATTTATCCCCTCTTACTCAGTAATACCTGAGGAAATCCAGAATGCTGGCACAGCTTTGTGCATGGAGGTTGATGTTTATTACAAACATTTATAGTTCTATATTGGAAACTCTCCAATGTCCTCTGGGAATTAGGAGTTTAGCAAATTATGCTACATTCATATATGTGTGTAGTTAAATGGTCTTCAAATTTTAGTAATATACAGAACCTGTTTAAAGACCTAAGATCTTTAGCGTTGGCTTAAAAAAATCCTTACTGTTAAATATATACAAATATCCATACTTAGAGCACTTAACCAGAAAGCCAGGATAAACTTACAAATTAATTTTTATAATTAACCACATTAATTCAGTGCAACAGATGATGGTGTTTTGCTGAAACTGAGTCCCTTTTCACAGTGCGCCTGTGCTGCTGACTGCCACGGCTCAGTTTGAGTCAAGCATGCCTGTGTCACTGGGTATTGTCTAACAACTCCCTTTTCCCACATTCCTTCTCTTTAAATTCCTGTCAAACCTTTGTTCTTCACACAGCGTCCCGTCCTGAGGTGATTTGATCCTCTTCACTTGGTTTAAACCATTTGACTTTTATGTCTGCCTGTGTTTGTTGGTGGTAGTGGTGGTGGTGGTGTGTGTGTGTGTGTTTTCATTAAACCCAGATAATTAAAGTAGTTCTCTTTGGTGTCACCAGAATCTTAAATGCAAATGAAGATCAGGCAGGCATACATGGACATCTAGATGATCCAGAGTCATGTTTCTATGACTTTTTATTTTGAAATCATTTGAAAATGAGTATTACAAAGAACTCCCCCCTACCTGTCACCAAGATTCATCAGTCACTGACATGCCATATTTGTTTCTGCATTGTCTGTGTATGCATATTGTTTTTATGAGCCATTTGGGAGGAAGTTGCAGATATGTCTCCTTTATGTGACTTTAAGATCAAAATGAAAACCAAACATTCTTCCTTTAAGAAATCTGATCTATTAAGTAAGACTCCGATCCCCTTGACTGACCATGCTCAATGCCACTCCCTTTCCTCTTCCTGGGGCTAATCCCATGTAGTGTGTATTCTTCCAGAGCTTGTAGGCATTTACTTAAATACTTGTATATTCATATAGGTACACTCATAGAAAATACACAGTGTTGTTTGTGTGGGTTTTTAAAAAATTGATGTTATATTGCTCATGATGGCAATTTTGATGTGGAAAAGATGTTTAAATATAATACTAAGTCAGAATATAGAGTTTTAATTCTAATCTAGTCTCAAGTCTGTAGGGCTATCTAGAAGTGATATGAGGAGGAAACAGACTAAGATGTTAATTGGTTATCTGTGGCTGGTGGGATTACGAGTGACTTTTTCTCCTCCTACTTGATACTGTTTCAGTACTTTGAACTTTTCTACATCAAGCAACTTGTATTATGGGGTATGTAGGGGAGGGCATCCAAGTTTGAAAAAAGATAAAAAGAAGCCCAGAGGGTGATGGTGGTATGTGAAAGTAGAGCTTATTGAAGAGGTTCTGACACACCCAGAGGCTCCTTCTGCCTGGTGGAAAGGGTGGGGGCAAGGGGAGAAGATCCCAAGGTGAGATGAGGAAAACCTTCACTTCTTGTCCTGTTCCCCCTGCTGGGACCAGGAGGAGCAAAGACACATGAAGATCATAGATGAGACCATGGCCCAGCTACAAGACCTGAAGAATCAGCACCTGGCCAAGAAGTCGGAGGTGAATGATAAGAATCATGAGATGGAGGAGATTCGTAAGAAACTGGGGGGCGCCAACAAGTGAGTGGGTTCAGGCCTGGGGTGGGGGAACTAGGTAGAGCAGGCAGCCTGCTGGATTTGGATCTCACCTCTCCCTGGACCTTCTTAGGGAAATGACCCACTTACAGAAGGAGGTAACAGCCATTGAGACCAAGCTTGAACAGAAACGCAGTGACCGCCACAACCTGCTACAGGCCTGCAAGATGCAGGACATCAAGTTGCCACTGTCTAAAGGCACTATGGACGACATTAGTCAGGAAGAGGTGTGTGTCATGGCTGGTGGTGGGAGTGGGCAATGAACAACATTGACCAGAGATGGGAGGTGAGAGTGACCAGGGAGAGAGAGAAAAGGATGGTGGGTGGAGGTGGTGGGGAACATAAGGAAGGATGAAGGGGAGATGAGGCAGGGTGAGGCTGTGAAGGCAGGTGAAGTGAAAGGCAATAGCCTTGGTGTGAGAGGGAAGTTGAATTGAGGGGTAGTGCTGTCAGTGGGTGGTGAGGGAGTGAGGCCAGGAGAAGATGAAATCATTATGTAACCTTAGGGACTTGAGGAAAAAGTTAGCTCCTGCAGGTGATGACTATTGGGAAGAGTGCATGTTGAGGGACATTAGCCAAGAGCAAAGGAAGACAGAAGCTGAGGGACCTGAGAAATGATGGCCTAGCTGCAGTGAAAGAGGTTGGCCAGGAGAGGATTGGGTAAGGGACATCAGGAATGCAGAGGTGACAAAGTTTAGTCATAGGAAAGGGAGGGACACTAGCCAATAGAGGAGCCAAGGCATTTTATGTCCTGGAATTGACAATTGGTAGCAAGGGGTGGGAACATTAACTGACAGGAGGTTTGCATATATCTGTCTTAGACCTGGGCACGGATCTCAGGCCCACATGTCTTTCCCTCCCTCCTCCCAAATAGCATTTCAATTTAATTCAGCAAAATATTTTGAACACCAGAAATGTGCCAGGCGCCATGGTAACGGGTGACATAATTACTCCTAATCCAAAACAATCCTGCCAGGCAGGCGTTGTCCCGTGTTACAGTTGAGGGTTTGTGTGTTTAAATCAGGATTCAGGTGTCAGGATCTGACAGCATGACTTGCCCAGGATCCCACCGTTAGTGGTAGAGCCCAAATTTGAACTCAGGTCTCTGTGCCTTCAGAGCTGCTGTCCTTCTGCCACAGGTGTTCTCTAGCAAGGTGCTTCTCAAAGACTTTGAAGGCTGCATAGGAGCGCCCCCCCCCCCCCCCCCCCCCCGCACCCTCTAGAGGAGCATTCTCATGGCCAGTGTGCTCCATTGGACTCTCCCTCTCACCATTGCAGGGTAGCTCCCAGGGGGAGGATTCAGTGAGTGGTTCTCAGCGAACTTCCAGTATCTATGCACGAGAGGCCCTCATCGAGATTGACTACGGTGACCTGTGTGAGGATCTGAAGGTGAGGATCAGCCACAGGGGTGGGGACATCTTCCTAGCTGTTCAAAGGGAAGAGAGTCAGCCCACCTGGGGGCCCCATGGAGACCATGGCTGGAAAGAGGGGTAAGCTGGCAAAGGAGGGAGAGAGTTGTGACTTAGGGTCTCCCCCAGCTATGCACATACAGACACAGGCACATCTTCCACCACCACCCCAGTTGTCCCCATCCCTGCCTGCTGCCAGTCTTCCCCTTCCACGCATATACACATCTCAGCCCAGATGCACACACAGAGAACATGCTCCTTTACAGTGAACAGATGGGCCTTGGGTGTTCCTCAGTACTCTGTCCCAGGCACTCTTCCTTCTCACTTGGCATTCTCTCATCCTGGGTATCTCTTTTACTCCCCTGGCTTCAGCTGCCATGTATGCTATGCTCCACAGGTACCTCAAATCCCAGCCTTCCTCCCCAAGTCTTCCCCTTCTCAGTGCCAGCCACAGGTTTAAACCAGAAATCTGAGCCTCATTCTTGACTGCCTCTCTCATTTTGCATACTCATTGAATTACCAAGCCCTATCCATTCTACCTCCTTAGATATGTAGTGAATTCTACTTTTTTCTGTTTCTGTGGTCTTTCTAGTACAGGCCATTTCACCTCTCACGTGGACTACTGTAGGAGCCTCCTAAACAGGTCCTGATGCTTTCCAATCCATCATCATAGCCAGGGGTACTTGATTTTTTAAAGAAACCTTTACTGCGGAAAACTTCAAATATACACAGAAGTAGAGAGAAGAATATAATGAACCCCAGGTACCCATCACCCAGCTTCAGCAATTAGCAACATGTGGTCAGTCTTGTTTTTTATACCCTTCCCTCCCCATTGGCATATTATAAATAAAATTCCAGATAATATTCTTAATTGCCTCAGTATACATCTCTAGAAAGAAGGACATTTTAAAAGACATACTATAGTATCCTACCAAAAAAATTTTAAGACTAGCTGCAATGTCATCTAATATTCAGTAAATCTTTAGATTTGCACAAATATCCCATAAATACCTTTTTTAAAAACACAGTTTGTTTTTAAGTTTATTTTATCTTGAGAGAGAGTGCACATGTGCACACACAAGCAGGGGAGAGGCAGAGAGAGAATCCTCAGTTGGCTGCACACTGTTAGCGCAGAGCCCGATGCAGGGCTTGAAGTCAGGAACTGAGATCAGGACCTGCGCTGAGATCAAGAGTCGGATGCTTAGCCAACTAAGCCATTCAGGTGCCCCACAGTTTGTGTATTTAAATCAGGATTCAAGTGAGGTTCATAATGTTAAAAGTGGTCTCTTCTAGTCTGTAACATTTTCTTATCCCTTTTTATTTTTTTCTCCCTGTATATGGAAGAAACTAGGTTATTGGCCCTGTACAATTTTCTACATTCCGAATTTGGCTGATTATGTCCTATAATGTTATTTAACGTGTCCTCCCATCCCCTGTACTTCCTGTAAACTGGTACTTAAATCTGGGGTTTGATTGGATTCAGTTCATTTTTTATTTTGGGCAGGAATATATCATAGGTGGTGCTGTCTGCTTGTGAACTTTCTTTTGCATCACATCAGTTGACATTGAATGTCATTTCTATCTTTGTAATAAGTTTGAGCAGGAGTCAACGTTACCTATGAATATTCTTGTCAGCAACTCAAATAAGGATCTGATCAAGCCTTATATCCACCAATTATATGAAACACCGGTGCCAGAGCAACATGTTAAATAAAAACACAGGGATGCAGTTAGCTAAATCCAGGCTGTGGGAAACTCTATAGACCTGGGGTCTTCCATAGAGAAATGAGAAGAAAAAGGGAAAATTTTTATTGGCTATAAGAGATAAATCAACCAGTTGGAACATGTGGCACTCCCTTAAATCCATTACGAAGAGAGGAAGGGGAATTTATAGACGAGACATAGAGACAAATCAGCCAGTTGCAGTGTGTGTACCTTACTTGAAATCTGCTTTGAAAACCCTGTAAAAAAATTTTTTTTTAAATAATCAGGACAATTTGAACACTGACCGGATAATTTATGATGTTCAGAAATTGCTATTAATATTTTTAGGTGAGATGATAGTATTGTGGCTTTTTTAAATGTCCTTATCTTTTATAGCAGTGGTTCTCAATTGTGCATGGATTTTGCCTCCCAGGGGACATTTGGTAATGTCTGGAGATACTTGTGACACCCACTTGTCATAATTGGTTGTTGACAGTATTGAGTAGGTAGATACAAGGGATGCTGCTAAACATCTTAACAGTGCACAAAGGACAGCCCTTACAACAGTGAATCATCTGGTCCAAAGTGTCAGTAGTGCTGAGATTCAGAACCATTTTAGAGACACATACTGCAGTATTTATGGATGAAATGGCATGCTTGAGATTTGCTTTAAAATAACTGAGGGACACCTGGGTGGCTCACCTGGCTCACCTTGGTTGAGCGTCTGACTTCGGCTCAGGTCACAATCTCGCTGTCCGTGAGTTCAGGCCCTGTGTCGGGCTCTGTGCTGACAGCTCGGAGCGTTGAGCCTGTTTCAGATTCTGTGTCTCCCTCTGTCTTTGCCCTTTCCCCACTCATGCTCTGTCTCTCTCTCTGTCAAAAATAAACAAAAAAAAATTAAAAATAATTGAAGATAGAAAGGAATTGAGTATAGGTGGCAGAATACTGGCCCTGAGTTGATAATTATAGCTGGATAATAGGTACACAGGGGTGCTTTGTATTATCCTCTGCATTTTTGTGTATGTTGAAAATTTACATAATATAAAGAGAAAAATAATTGGAGGGTGTGGAGGAGCTGATCACCAGGTTCAGGTGTTGTTAGCCCATCAGTTTTTATAAAATTCCCTGTCTTTCACAAGTTGGTTTTAGCAGCTCTTAATCATCATTGCCTAGCCCTATTAAGGGTTGGAAAGTGGTAATTTCCTGATTCTTCCATTCCTCCTCCATTTATTTATTGGAATTCTAAATAGAAGTTTCTTATATCAACTATTTAGTTCCCTTGAAATACAGCCAATACAGAAAGGGTAGGATAAATGCTTCATTCTTTTATTTACGAGCTTTCAGAAAGAGGTGGTTGCCCTTGTAACCTTTAAAGGTGACCAGTGACTTTTTTAATTTGTATTTATTATAAACTGTTTAAAGGTATTTTGATGTTTATCTGTTGGAGCCATTTTTCTTCTTTATGTTCATATTGTCCCATCTTTGTCCAGCAGGAGCCACTTCAAGTTGATTTTTTGCTCTTATGTTTAGATTTTTATTATGGGAAGTTTTCACAGGCAAAAGCAAAATAGCACAGTGCCGTCTCATGTAGACATTGCCAGTTTCAACAGTTATCAACTCATGGCCAGACTTGTTTTCTGTGCACCTCATACACTTCATCCTCTCTCCCTACTCCTGGCTTCTTTAAAAATACAGTCAATCCCAAGGCGCCTGGGTGTCTCAGTCAGTTTAGCATTTGACTCTTGATGTTGGCTCAGGTCATGATCCCAGGGTTGTGGGATCAAGGCTCAAGTCCACTCTGTGCTGAGAATGGAGACTGCTTAATATTCTCTCTCTCTCTCTCTCTCTCTCTCTCTCCCCCCCCCTCCCTCCCTCCCTCCCTCTCCCTCCCTCTCCCTCTCCCTCTCCCTCTCCCTCTCCCTCTCCCTCTCCCTCTCCCTCTCCCCCCCCACCCCTTCACCCCTTCCCCACCTCCCTTTCTCTCTCCTTCTCCCTCCCTCTCCCCCTGCTCCCTTCCCTCCCTCAGCCCCTCTCCCCCACTTGCACTCTAAAAAAAAACAATACAGTCAACCCTTGAATAATACGGGTTTGAACTGTGCAGGTCCACTTATACACAGATTTTTCTTCAATAAACACAGTACTGTACATGTGTTTTTTAATGATTTTCTTAGTAACATTTTCTTTTCCTTAGCTTACTTTAAAAATACACGTTAATTGGGGCACCTGGGTGGCTCAGTTGGTTAAGCATCTGACTTCAGCTCAGGTCATGATCTCGCGGTTTGTGAGTTCAAGCCCCATGTCGGGCTCTGTGCTGACAGCTCAGAACCTGGAGCCTGCTTCAGATTCTGTGTCTCCCTCTCTCTCTGCCCCTCCCCTGCTCATGGTCTGTCTCTTTCTGTCTCTCAATAATAAATAAACATTAAAAAAAAAATTTTTTTTTAAATAAAAATACACATTAATCACTGTTTATGTTATCTGTAATGCTTCCGGTCAACTGTAGGCTATTAGTAATTAAGTTTTGGGGGAGTCACAAGTTATATGTAAATGGATTTTTGGCTGTGTGGGGTGGGGGTTTATGCCCCAACCCCCTTGTGTTCAAGGGTCAGCTGCAAATTTTAGACATCATGTCATGTCGTTTGTAAATATTTCAGAATGTATCTCTAAATGATAATTTTTATCTTTAATGTTTTAAAATGTAATTTGTTGTCAAGCTGGCTAACATACAGTGTACTCTTGGTTTTGGGGGTAGATTCCCGTGATTCATTGCTTATGTACAATACCTAGTGCTCATCCCAGCAGGTGCCCTCCTCAATGCCCATCACCTATTTTTCCCCTCTCCTGCCCCCCCATCAACTCTCAGTTTGTTTTCTGTACTTAAGAGTCTAAAAGGGATCATTTTCAGATCTTTAGAAATATTTAGAATTGTTACACCAAAAACCCAATAATTCTTTAATATTGGAATTCTGTATTATAAAATAATTTCTTAATATCAGTATTAGTATTCACATTTCCCTGATTGTCATGTACACACACAGTTTGCTTGCTTGAACTGGGAGTCAAATAAGATGATAGATATAGATAGATAGATAGATAGATAGATAATTGATATAGTGATTGGTTGATATGTCTCTTAAGTCTCAATTAATCTACAGGAGTGCCCCCTTGTCCATGCCTTTGCTTTCTGTGGTTTCAGTTACCCGCGGTCAACCGCGGTCTAGAAGCAGATGATCCTCCTTCTGACCTATTGTCAGAAGGTCGGTAGTAGCCTAGTGGTGTATCACAGTGCCTACGTCATCCACTTCATTTCATCACGTAGTCATTTTATCATCTCCTGTCATCACAAGAAGGGTGAGTTACAGTACAATAAGATAGTTTGAGAGAGAAGACCATTCATGTAACTTTTATTGTAGTATATTTTTATAATTGTTCTATTTTATTATTGCTGTTAATCTTTTACTGTGCCTAATTTATAAATTAAAGTATCAAGGGTATGTATGTATGAGGAAAAACATGGTATGTCGGGGTTGGCACTGTTCATGGTTTTAGGCATCCACTGGGGGTCTTAGAATGTACCCATGGGGATAAGGGGGACTACTATATAAATGCCCCTCTATCAGTTTTTATTTTTCTTTGCAGTATTTTTTGTTGTTGAAGAAATTGGCTTATTTCTCCTGAATGATTTTCTATATGCTATACCTTTTTGATTGTGTACTATGATTTTTTAATGCTCCCCCAGAACAACAAAAGTTCTGGTATCCCCTGTAGTTCCTGAAAGTGGGTAGTTAGACATAGATCAGTGCTGTTCAGTAGACATATAATATGACCCACATGTTGCATTTTTTAAAAAGTAAAATTAATTTTACTACTGTATTTTGTTCAACCCAGTATATCTTAAAGAGTTATTTCAGTGTGTAAACAATATAAAATTATTGATGAGATATTTGACAATCTCTTTGTACTAAGTCTTCAACATACAGTATCTATTTATGTTTCCAGCACATCTCAATTTAGATGCTAAATTTTCCTTGGATATACTTGATCTGTATTTTGCTACCTTAAACTTTACAATTGAAAAAGGAGAACCACATAGCCAGGTTTTTTCCAAATATACTTAAAAGTTTTCTAGTAACTAAGTTGAATATTGGTTTTTACATCCATCAACATCCATTAAAATTGGTCATATGTGGCTTATGGCTACCGTACTGGACAGCTCTGATCTAGGGGTTTGATTAGATTCAAGTTTGGGGGGTTTGTTTTGGTCAAGTTTGGGGGTTGTTATGACTGGTCATAAGTGGCGTTGTTAACTTTAATCAGGAGGTTGGTAATGTCTGATTGTGATTCTTTTTGTGTGGTTTGCAGCCATGGTGGTTATTGTCTAGATTCATTAATTTGTCTGTGGTTGCAAAATGGTAATCTTCTTACTCTGTCATTCTTCTTTGTTAGCTGGAATACTGTAAAGAGAGATTTCCTCTTATCAATTACTTAGTTACTCTGAGGTATGCAGTTTATATTAAAAAGGCAGGGTATGTAGGCTTGAATCTTTTATTACTAGTTTATAAAATAATGAATTTGTTCTTTGGCATTCTCAAGATTTGTTCACTGAGTTTTCAGGTATATCATTATGAACTCAAGGATTTAAACATATTAGATGTGTTGCACTGTTGTGGTTGTTATCCTTCTTGTTGATCAAGTTGTTGCATCTTTGGCCAGTGAGAACTGGTTCAAGTTGGCTTCTGAATCATTTTGACATAACTGTTACAGACTTTTGTCTTCCTTGCTTTCTGGTATGTCCAGGTTCATCCTTTACATTTCCCCAGATCTATAATTAGCCATTTCTCTCTGAGAAGCCTTGACTTCTTGCAGTGAGAAATGCTGTTTAGCAACCACCAACTGAGCACTGGAGTGCTCATGACTGCTGGGTTGCTGAGTGCTTCTAGAACGTTTCAGTAGACCGGGCTACAGGATGCATTTTTTATTTTGAAGGAAAAATGTTACCATGAGTTCACATTGATACTTCAGTTGAAATTGTAATTTTCACAGTTTAACATCATTGGTTTTATGTTTGAGTTCCCTCAGTTATTCTTGCTAAAAATCTTGGTTCCTAGCAACACTAACATAATAATGTATTTTTTATCCTATTCTCTATATATGTAATAGTTTGAAAATATCAATGAGATATTCTTAGTAATAATTTGATTATTGAATGCTATTGAAGATTTCCTTGAAGTCCTCTTTGCTGTTAAGCTAATGGCTCGTTGAACATGTACGGCATGTTCCTGTATTTTAAAGTGATTCGAAAGAATCCTCTGAGTGTTTAATCAGCTTAATATATAGTTATGGTTCTTTGTTTAGTTTTCCATTTTTAAGGGGCTGCTCATTTTTGCATTTTGATTTTTTTTCCAACTTTACTTTGAAAATTTTCAAATCCACAAAAAAAATCGAAAGAATAGTACAATGAATGTTCACATGTCTTTCACTTTACACTCCCCAATGAATAATTTTCCGGTTTTTTTCCCTCTCTCATCTTGCTTGATTCCCTCCCTCTGCACTACATGCGTTTTGTTTTTTGCTGAACCATTTGAAGGAAGTTGCAGACTTCAACTCTAAATACTTCAGCTAATAACAAGGGATTCTCCATAACCACAATTCCATATTACATTTAAGAAAATTAATAATGTCATATCTAATATCCTGCCCATTTTTAAATTTCCTTAGTTATTCCAAAAAAGTTTGTTTTTAATAATTGTTTTAAACTGTGATCCAATCAAGATTCACGTATTGCTTTTGGTTGATCTCTTTTTAGTTTCTTTTAATGTGAAGCATTCCCACATCATTGATCTTTTGAAGTCTATGTGTTGTCTTGAATGGATATGTTATGGATATGTTTGTTTCCTTTCATTGTTGCTAACCTTGTTCTACCTACCCTTATTGTTTCCTATAAATTGGAAGTTTGATCTAGTCTGGGTTGGGTTTGGGTTAAGTAATTTTTTGGCCAGAACCTTTCATCGGTGATGCTGTGTACTCTGTATTGCATCATGCCAGGAGGCATGTAACGTGAGGATGTCCTACTATTCATGATGTTAAGTGTGGTCCTCAGTTAAGGTATCAATTGCCACATTTCTTACTGTTGTCAGTAGTAACTAGTCATCTTTAGGGTGATTGTTTGGTATATTGTGAATGTCTTGTTCCCAACAATCTTTTTACCTGGTGGTTTTCACATTTTGATTGAATTTTCTTTTATAATTCTATAAAATCTTAATATGGTTCTAAAACCAAAAGTATAACATAAGGTACATGAAAATAAGTTTAACTTTCTTTCCTGTCCCCTTCATCTCCCTTCCTTTATATGTAACCATTTTAATTGGTTTTTAGATTATCCTTTTTTTGTTGTTGTATTTTAAAAATACAAATATATCTGTAAATATGCAAAGATACTCCCATTCCTTCTCTTAGATATAAAAAGAAAGCATTCTATTGTGTACCTTTCATAGTTCACTTATATCCAGGAGACCACTTCATAGCAGTGTAGAGAGATCTTTAGAAGGGTTTTTCTAAAATGTGTATATTTGTGCATCCATTTGTGTATATTCATGTCCTTCCTGTGCTTGAAGCCATTCAGTGGTACCTCACCTCCCTTGGGATAAAGTCCAAACCTCTTACAAGGCTTAAAAAGCCCTTTATCATCGGGCTTCTGCACATGTCTCCAGCCTTACCTCATCCCCCAGCATGCTTATGTGCACGCGTGCACACACACATGCACACAGTGCATAATTATTGCCATATTGAATTGCCCCCCCCACCTTTATTTGGCTTTTGAAATTTATTAAAATTGGTTACTTTTTTGAATTGGTTTGACTTCCCTGAATGAACCACAAGCAGACCCCTGGTTTTGCATGTGATGCTCCTGTCTGCATAGGCTGTTCCTTCTCTCTGTCCTCACCATTCATCCTGTAGGCCTGAGCTTAAACATATTTCTGGAAGACTTCCGTAGCCCGAGTCTGAGTTAGTTGCCCTTCTTATGTGCTGACCCAACACCATCTGTTTATCATTGTTTTGGTATTCATTGTACAGTGTTCTGATTGTTTACTTATATGCCTTCCTCTGTTAGTCCATGAGTTCTGTGAGCACAGGAGCCCTGGCTCACAGGATGTGAGAGCCCCAGTGCCGCCTGGCATTTAGAAGGCATTTAGTAAATATTTATTGACTGAAAGTGGCAGAAAGGCACAGGCGCAGACAAGCATTGCAATACCATAAGACCTAAAACTTAAATGGAATTCGCTCAGATGTGGTGATCTGAGCAGAAAACGTGAGTTGCCTTATTCATTGTGGAGCCGTAGGTGGAGTCCAGACCAGCCTGTGTGGGAGCCTCTAGGTCACCCTGGGATGGTACTGGCTCATGGCCTGGGCTGAGAGCCAGAGAGGGGCACCACCAGCTGCTCTTCCTGAGAGACGGAGAGGTTGGCAGGGCCTGGGGGAAGGGCTAGAGATGAGAAAGTGGCGTCCGCCTGTAATTTCCAGGGTGGTAGGAATGGTTCCTGTGAGGAGGACCTGGTGGAAGGAGCTGAGCTAGGGCAGAAGAGCTTCTACATGGGAGCAAGTGCTCAGGCCCCCACTTGGTGGAGCATCTCTTATGGAGATGGCCCTTCTTGATGTTGCTGGGCCTGGGGTTTACAGGATGCCCAGGCCGAGGAGGAGATCAAACAGGAGATGAATACACTGCAGCAGAAGCTCAATGAGCAGCAGAGTGTACTCCAGCGTATTGCTGCCCCTAACATGAAAGCCATGGAAAAGCTGGAAAGTGTCCGAGACAAGTTCCAGGAGACCTCAGATGGTAAGATTTTTCCCTTTTACTTGGGTCTAAGGTGAAGGCAGAAGGCCGGAATTACAGCAAGGGCCTGTTACATATCACAGCAGCTCCCCTTTTTACGTGCTTTCTTAACTTGAAATTCCCAAGAGCCCTAAACAGTAGGGGTTAATTACCACACTTGTTTTATAGAGTAGAAAACTGCTGAGGTTCAGAGGGGGTGAATGACCCACCCAAAGTCACATAGCCCCTACCTGCTACAGCATATCTGGCCTTGGTTTCCTGGACCTGTCTTTCCCATCCACCCTCATCCACTCAGCATGCCCTCACTGGCCCCTGCATGTATTCAGTCCTACCACCAGGCTTTTGCTTACATGGTTGCTGGCTAACAAGCCATTTCTATGCAAATCTAGCTTGACCGTCACCTACCTGAGCCCAGGGAAGAATTCATATTTTTGTGGCTCCAAGCCCATGTTTCTTCGTTTATACTATGTGGCTGGCCCACTGGTGATGGATGGGTGGTTGTGGGATCATTTTCCTGGGACCCTCCCCAGACATTCCTCTCCCTTTGGGATGTCCCTGCTCTGCGGATTGTCATTTGCAGGTCATTCTTGCCAGGGTATGGTCCTCAGCCTTGGCAGAGCCTAGGCACTGAGGAGTCACCTGTCTTTCCCTTGTGGCAGAATTTGAGGCAGCCCGAAAGCGAGCCAAGAAAGCCAAGCAGGCATTCGAACAGATCAAGAAGGAGCGCTTTGACCGCTTCAATGCTTGTTTTGAATCCGTGGCCACCAACATTGATGAGATCTACAAGGCCCTATCCCGCAACAGCAGTGCCCAGGTAGGCTGGAGCCCCTTACCCGGCTAGCCCCTACCATCCTGTTGCCCTTCCCTTTAGGCATCCTGTCCCCATCCTCATTTAGATGCAGACCCAGAGTCAGATTCTGATCCATCTGCCTTCTCCCTAGGCATTCCTGGGCCCTGAGAACCCTGAGGAGCCCTACTTGGACGGCATCAACTACAATTGCGTGGCTCCTGGCAAACGCTTCCGGCCAATGGACAACTTGTCAGGGGGGGAGAAAACAGTGGCAGCTCTGGCCTTGCTCTTTGCCATCCACAGGTAAGGCTGCTCCTCCCAGGGCAGTTGGCGGAGAGACTGAACTGAGGCCACCAGAGGCTCTGGGGCCCAAGGATATGCAGAGATCTGCAGAGGTGAAGATGTTCTGGTGGAATCTGGATTGCATCCCTGTTTCCCTACCTACTACAGCATATCTGGCCTTGGTTTCCTGGACCTGTCTTTCCCATCCACCCTCATCCACTCAGCATGCCCTCACTGGCCCCTGCATGTATTCAGTCCTACCACCAGGCTTTTGCTTACATGGTTGCTGGCTAACAAGCCCTTTCTATGCAAATCTAGCTTGACTGTCACCTACCACACCTTCACATCTCATTTTCCTCCTCCTGTTCCTCTAGGAAGCCTGCTTTGACCACTATGGCATACCCTGATCTCCCCCTCCTGAATGCCAATAGTACTTGAGTCTGACCCCCACAACTTAGTACTTGATTGTACAGCGTCATTCAGCGAGCATTTCTTGAGGGCTGCTCTGTACCAGACTCTGTTGGGGGATTAGGAACACAGATGAGTCAGACATGGTCTCTGTCCTTGAGGAGCTCATGGTCTAGTGAAAGCCAGATGTGTAAACAGCAAGCTAAGTGTCGTAACTGGGTGAGCGTGTGTGCTGTGGATGCACAGAGGAGGGATACCAACCCAGTCTGGGGGAGGGTCTGGGTGGTCAGGGAAGGCTTTTGAGGGCAGGTAACACTTGAGCAGGAAATGCAAAGGATGAGTAGAAGATAGCCAAGAGACCAGGAGGCATTCTAGGCAGAGGGTGCAGCACGTACAGAGAGGCAGGGAGACACAGCAGCGTGTGCAGGTGGGTGGGGAGGACCTTCAGGTAGCTTGGACAGTGTGGCCAGAGCCTAGGACCGCTTTATCTCCCCAGCAAGTCTGGAAGCTCTGGAGAGAACCATGTCCTCTCCTGGTTCTGTAGGTTCTTGGAGCACAGGGTTGGATGCAGAGGAGGGCTCAGTTGGTATACTGGCCTTTGGGGGCTCAGACAACATTATGACCTGGGGTTTTTAGTCTCTGAAGAAGTGGAGGGGGATGCTGGCCTGTGTGATGGGCCCTGGGGCTTTCCCGCCCCACCCCTGCCCCCATCAGTGTCAGCTCACCTACTGGTTCCCTCCCAGCTACAAGCCAGCCCCCTTCTTCGTCCTGGATGAGATCGATGCTGCCTTGGATAACACCAACATTGGCAAGGTGGGTGCAAGGAAAGTGGGGCCCGGGAGGGAGGCCCCTAGCTTGGGGCTGGGTTTCAGGGAGCAACTCCTGAGTGTGCTCTAGCCGTTCCTGCTGCCTGCTCTCTGTGCCTGGGAGGCTGGGCCCAGGGTCATTCACGCCGTGCTAGTCAGTGGCCTCTCAGCCTCTTTTCCCCCAACCCTTCACCCCTTACCCCACCCCCTCTGCCTCTGGTTCTGACTGGAAAACACAAGGGAGTGTTAGGGCTTCAGCCCTGCTAAGTGCCCGGCGGCCCCTCCCACAGGTGGCAAATTACATCAAGGAGCAGTCGACTTGCAACTTCCAGGCCATCGTCATCTCTCTCAAGGAGGAGTTCTACACCAAGGCTGAGAGCCTCATTGGAGTCTACCCCGAGGTAGGGCGGGCCTGGCTCAGGAGCCAGCCCCACTCCCTGCCTGACTCCCCAGGGCAGGAAGGGAAGGCTGCAGTGGAGGGCCATGGGGGTGGGGGAGCATAGGGACTCAGGTCCTGAACAACCATCTGGGCTTGTTGGAGCCCTGCCCTTGAGGCTTAGCCAGCCCAGCTGGGCAGGGCCACTGCGTCTGGGGACAAGTGGAACGGCCAGGCAGAGGCAGCCAGACAGCAGAGAAAAGGAGGAGAATGCAGAGGTAGGCAGGGAGAGAAGGCACATGGGACCGAGCACATCCTCTCACACCCAGAGAGAACCATTGCTTGGGCTTTGGGCAGGTATGTAGGGAGGAGGGTTTGAGGCCCCCAGTCCTGGGGCGCTAGACCCCCTCCCTCCCTTAATTCTCTCCTTACAATTTCATTTTTCTTTTTCTCCCTCCTCCTTCAGCAAGGGGACTGTGTGATCAGCAAAGTCCTGACCTTCGACCTCACCAAGTACCCAGATGCCAACCCCAACCCCAATGAGCAGTAGCAGTAGTTCTGCCCTCCTGCCCTGTCTGGATCCCTAAGCTGCCCCTCTCCCAATCTCTCAATACTTGGCTCCCAACCTTCCCCTACCTCCTGTCCCTGTTTGGTATAGTCATGGGATTTAGGCACTGCTGTCAAGCATGAAGAGGAACAGAGGTGATGTTAGGTCTGGAGCAAAAATTCCTGAGCTACAGGGAGCATCCTGGCCTTTGGAAGGAGGTGCTGAGCTGAACTGAGCCGAACAGGGCCATCTGTCCATTCTTTCTTCCCTCCCCCCGCCTTCCCCTCCCCAGACCCCCCTCCCATC
This sequence comes from Felis catus, assembly GCF_018350175.1. Taxonomy (NCBI): domain Eukaryota; kingdom Metazoa; phylum Chordata; class Mammalia; order Carnivora; family Felidae; genus Felis; species Felis catus. Next base: position 46,120,292 of record NC_058386.1, on the reverse strand, counting down.
ACCCATAACCATAGGTCCCTTGGGCCTCTTGCATCTTGCTTGTGTGTGGGTATGTATGTGTGTATATATGTGTCTGCGTGTGTGCATGTGGGTGTGTTAGCACAATAATAAAGATATCGGAGATTCATTTTAGAAGGAGCCTAGGCTGAACTTGATTCTAAGAGAGCTTAGTATGACAGCACCCCAGAGCTGGGCAAAGGTATTCAGGACCTCATAGGAGTCAGTCATGTGAAACTGCCCTCATTTCACTGATTCGTGTGTTCATTCATTTGTGTGTTTATCAGACATATATCGAGCACTCTTTATTTGTCAGGCTCTATTCTAGAAATACAGAGCTGAATCAGACATGATCTCTACCCTCCTACTGAGGAGATGCAGTAGGTTCATGATTTCCCATGGTCAGCTGAATTCTATGTATATATACTTTGAGAAGAGGATGATCACCTCCAGGCTTCCTGGAGAAGGTCACATTTGAGCTGAACCTTGACAAATTGGTAGGATTTGCTTGGGCACTAGGAGCAGAGCCTGGGCTCTGGGGACAGACAGTTTTGGGTTCTCGTCCTTTTTTTAAGTCACTAATCTGATGTTGAGCAAGTCATTTGACCTTTCTGTGCCTCAGTTTCCTCATCTGTAAAATGGGGCTAACAATATTACCTACCTCATAGGATTTAATGATGTCAAGCTCCTCACTGGGGGCCTTATCCCTGCTTGGAGCCCACTAGGTGCCGACCCCTCAGAATACAAGCCTTCTCATACCTAGACCCCTGTGGGCTCTGATCCCAATTGTTAGGGACAGAAAGAGCCTCCAAATCTGGAAGATACTGGATGCCTAGCTTTTTGAGAAAGTTCCAGGGCACCAGTGGGGTTTATCTGGTAAGTGAAGGGCCTAAGGAAGCCTATAGCTTCAATCATGTGGTAACCAGGTGCCTGGGCCCCAACCTGGGTTGTGAGGAAGTCGGGGAGAGGTAGCCTGGGCCACATCCCGGCCGAATGTGTGTGAAGTTCCTTTTGGGAACTAACTGTGTCAGCTGTAGGGACCGTGCAGAGGCAGCAGAGCCTGCTGCCATGAGGTCAGCCTTTGCTCGTTCATGTACACTGTCAGACCATCACCTTGTTCTGATTGTATACTGCATTTTTGGTTTTTAAAAGTTAAGTCAGTTCTGATTACTCAAGTAATGCATGAATCCATTCTCTAAGACATTAGATTTATAAATAAAGGTAGCCTCATTTGACTACCATTCCCCATCCCCCTCTAAACTGCTATCGTGTGTGTTGTACATCCATCTAGACTGTTTTTAAGACTTTTACGTATATAATTCATTGAAAATACTGTTGTGTATTTAATATAAATGGCATATTGAGTCGTTCTACAATTTGCTTTCTTCAATTTAACGATGTTTTTGAGATCTATGCATGTTTTTACAAAATGTAGATTCAATTCATCCTTTGTAATGGCTATATAGACTGCCATTATAGGACTCTATCACATCTTCCCATTTCTTTTGTGATAGATAGTTAAGACTGTTTTCTCTTTTTGCTATTACGGAATACTACACAGGAACAACACGTGTGTGTGTGTGCGCGTGTGTGTATGAGTTTACCTAGGGTTGCTTCCTAGGTTGAACTGCAGAGTCATAGGCTATTTATATTTTTGTTTTAAATAGATACTTCCAAATTGCCCTCCTGTACTATTTACTCAATATTTTCCTGAGGTTGTCTTAGGTATAATGTTGTTACCTACTTCAGTTTCATCCTAGGTAGTGATATCCGTGAAACCACGGGTTTGATATGCTAATTATGTATTTTTCTAATACATATTAAAAGGCATAACTCAAATTTGTGTTCAACCAAAGAAGTCACATACCACCAGTGGTACGTGTGCTATAGTTTGGGAAATGCTGGCATATCTGAAAGAGCACAGTCTGGGGGTCACCCTGGTTCAAATCCTAGCTGTAGAAACTTTAGCTCGTTACTTCACCTCCCTGAATCTCAGTTTCCTCGCATAGGAAAGGAGGTCATATGTGCCTACTTTGCAACAGTGTAGGCAAGATGAAGTGAAATACATTTGAAGCAATTTGGCTGGCACTTAGATTATCACAGGCCTTTCAAGGTAGCAGTTACTATTCTCCTCACTTTACAGTTGAGGATACTGAGGCCCAGGAAGGTTAATGACCAAGCTACCAGATAACAGGGTTTGAACTCAGGCCCTCCGATTCAGTCTTGTGCTTTCTCCGCTGCGAGGATGGTTATCAACCTTGGCTGTGTACCAGAATCACTTGTGAAGCTTTTTCTTTTTCCTTTTTAAAAATCAAAGCAATATATACACTGATTAGAAGGTGAAATAGTACAGAAGGGCTTATAATAAAAAGCAGCTGTTCCCTGCTGCACCTCCACATCCAAAATGATGTGGAGCTCCTTGCTCTGGTCCCGCCTCTGAAAGTCTAATTCAGTAGGTGTGGATAATAATATGGATAATAATCCTTACCTCACAGGGTGGAAAGGATTAGATGACATGCCTTGGGCTGAAGCCCTGGCCCACAGGAACACAAATGTGACAAAGGACTTAGGTCCTGGGGATCAGAGAGGTGAGAGGCCTTGTCCTAGAGCCCAGTGGTTCGTTGGCAGAGCCTAGACTTAACCAGGAGGATCGCTGTGCTTGCCCAGTGCTTGCCCACTGTGCCACACTGCCTCCTATCATCACAGGGCAACATGTGCTGAGTGAAGGCTGTACTCAGATGAGAGCCAACACCACAGTGTTGCCAAGAGTAGGCTATGTCCAAATAGAATCTCTAGGGCTAGCTGGATGGCACTAGGCTGACTCCTTTATACTCTGGACCCAGTAGCCTTGGTCTAGGGAGTTTAAGAAAACTCCATGGCAGTGTTTACCTTTAACTGGGCACTTCACTCTAGGAATCTCGTGTTGTGCGCCAGGGACACAAACAGGAGTTCAATCTTTACCCCGCCTTTGAGGAGCTCACTAGTTGGGGGAGGCAATTCATAGAACAGCCTTTAACCATACAGTGTGATAGCACTCTTGACGGGAGCATTGAAAAATGAGGAGTATCTAGCTTAAATGTAGAGGTTCCGGGAAGGCATCCTCTAGTCTAGGAGGTGACACTTGAGCTGAGTCTCGAGAGACTGGTAGGACCATCCAGTTGAAGTAGAGGGAATTTCCAGGTTGTGGAGACAGTATGCACAAAGACCTGAAGGCAAGAAATGGCAAAACAGTTCCAAAATCCTGAAAAAAGTTTTACTGAGGTGGGGAAGAACAGCAGGAAGTGAAGCTGGAGAAGTATTCGAGAGCCAGAGATTTGAAGAGGGGAGTAAGAGCCTGGTGAGAGTTCAGATTTACTTCCTTGGGACAGTGTGGTTCCCAAACTGGCTGTGCACCAGAGACGCATGGAGCATCCCAGGCCCCAGCCTCTAAACATTCAATTTCTGTAATGGATGGGGCCTCAGGATCTTGAGTGCTTAGAAAAGTCAGCATGTGACTGTAGGGTGCAGCCAGGTTTGGGAACTAGCTGTAGGCAGTGTGGGAGCCACGGAATGGTTTTAGGAGACTGTGTGTCAGATGAGAACTTAATAAACCTTTTTCTGGTCAGCCAGTATGGAAATGGTTTAGGATAGATGTGCATGCTGTATGCTGCCAGACCTGTGGTTTCCCTGTTGCTCAACTACTCACTGTATTGGCTTGTTTTGTCTCTGAATAAGCTAAAAGCACCACAAGGATGGGCCTGGGGTTATCTTGCTACTGGTATATCCCCAGCAAAAAGCACAGTGCCTAACCCAAAACAGGCACCCAATAAATAGTTTTTGAGTGAGTGAGTGCGTGAATGAATGCACTTGTGAGGGAGAGAATGGAGACAGGGAGATCAGTTAGGAAACTATTGAGAAGACTAGGAGGACTACTCAAGGGCAACAGTAGTGAGAATGGGTTGGAGGCAACAAAAGTGAGCTGTAAAGGGAAGGTGATGAGCTGGACTTCGTGACTGATTATTGGATGTGGAGAGTGACTGAGAGGATAAATGAATGTCCATCAGTAGCCCACATTCCTACCCTATCCCAGTCATTCTCCTCTTTCCTCATCCATCTAAGTCAGAATCTCCTTCCAGCCTCAGCAACTGGAACTCCTCCCCTAAGTTAGTTAAACATTCTGTGTGCTGTGTGGTTCCCCCCCCCCCCCCCCCCCCCCCCCCCCCCCCACCGCCCGGCCTCCCAGCCATTGATTCATTCATCCAGTTCAATAAATCTTGGCTAAGCACCTCCTGTATGCAGTGAGGCTCTTCCAAGCCAGGACTCTGACTCCCTCTTTCCTACCTCAAGAGATGTTTTTGAGGGCTTCCCCAGGTAAGACTCCCATCCCTTAGACCATAACCTAAAGTGAGATGCCTAGATGTCAGACCTGTAAGGGAACTTACAGACTTTGTCCAACTCCCTCCTGAGGCCCTGGGAGGGGAAGGAGCTTGCCCAAGGCCCCATTACTAGAAAGTGTCAGAGCCAGAACTGGAACCTAAGTTCCTTTTCCACATCACTCCTAGAGCCTTGATCTCTCCCATCACAGATCAGGACAAGCAGAGGTGGCCAGGGAGAAGGCGGGACTTAGGTTGGCCTTGAAGGTCAGTGTACTGGACAGGCCAAACAAGAAGCTTGCCAATTACACTGCCCCCTTCTGGAAACCCTCAGCAAACCTGCCATGCCCACAGTCCCTTCTAAGGGGTTTCTTAAGCATGAGTTGCCATGCTCTGTACCATGTGACCTCACAATCCTGGCCACAGATGTTTAGTTTGGGATAGTATCTGACTTGAGGACAGCCAGTCTCTAGGTCGCAGCCTATGAGGTGGACTGATGTAAGAACTCCACCTCGTAGGGATGGCCTGTATTAAATGGCCTCCAGGGAGGCTAGATGTGAGGCATTCAGAAGTAAACAATTAATTAGAATTTAGTGAGACAGAAGTGGTGGTGGATGAGGGGTGCCAGAAGCGAAACAGCAAAAGCAAGGAGAAAGCTGCAGGGACCATAGATGTTTATTATCGTGAGAACATGGGGCCGCAAGGTAGCAGAAGCCATGAAGCAGCAAGACAACAATGGGCCAAAAGGACAAAGAAGCCATGAAGCAATAGGAGCCACAATGTAGCAGGAGCCACGAGGAACAGAAACCATGAGGCAGAACCCTGAATCTGAGATCCATGAAGCAGCAGAAGGTTCAAACGGACAAGATCCACGAGGTAGCAGAAGTGATGAGACTGTAAGAGCCACAAGGTAGCCAGGCAGCAGGAATCGAAGAGGCTGCAGGATTTATAAGGCAAACAGAAGCTACAACACAGAAAGCCCTGGATTCATTAGAACTGAAGCCCCAGAAGCCAGGAAGCTGTGGGAGCCAGGAGGCCCAGAAGCTGTGAGGCCCCCAAAGGCCAAGGGCTAGAGAGGAGGGGAGCAGAGGGAAAAGAAAGAAAGAAAGATAAAAGGTAGTCAGTAGCAGTAGGAGGAGTATAAATACAGCCAGAAAGAAGTTGAGTCACCATTTTGGGAAGCACTAGAGAAGGGAGCAACAGATGCCTGCAGCTGAGGGGGTGATGAGATAAGCCAGGCTCTAGAGCTGCTTTGGATCATGAACCATTTTCGAGTTTCTGTTCCTCCATGAGGCTGCCTGTGTAGCTGTTCTTGTCTTCCTTATTTCCCTGTGAATGCTTCAATAAATCTCCATCACTAACCTGAGTGTGTGTGTTCTTGTAATCTGAAAGAAGTGAACATTGTGGTGTGCACTGTAGATGGGTGGAGAGCAGGGCACGAGGGCCTTCCCCAAGTGGGTTTGAAACAAGACACAGGTGGGAATTCACTCTGTCGCATAACCTCACTGGCACAGGCACTTCTCATTCATTTACTTATTGGCTTCTTTTTCTCGTTCATCCACTCATCATTCCTTTGTTCACCTATTCATGCATAACTCATTCATTCACTTATTCACCCAGGCTTCAGTATAAGCATTCACTCATTTGTTTGCTCATTTGTTCTTTCCTGGATCCACTCAGTCATCACTTGCACCCATGTGGCCAGCAGGCATACACTGAGTTCTTGCATCATGTCAGGCCCTGTGCTAGGTTCTGAGGATAAGCTATACTCCCTCAATTCTAGGAATTTGCAGTTTAATCAGGGACTCAGATGAGTAAGCAAGCACCAAGAGCGAGAGATTATGTAGCAGAAGTCTAGATGAGGCAGGGAGAGAATATAGGACCATTCCTATGTGGGGTGGGGCAGGATGGAGGGAGTACTCAGGAAAGCTTTTATAGAGAAGGGGGCACTTGAACGGAATCTTGAAGGAAGAGTTGGTGTTTACCATGTAGAAAGGGGATATGGAACATTCCAAGCAGAGGAGCTGCCTAAGCAAAGCTACATGAAAAGTGTGGAAGTGCATGAATTTTGGGGGGAGTGGGCATTGTCCCATGTGGTGGAAGATGTGGAAGCCAGGCATTTGAGCTCAGCTTTGACCCTATTGGCAGTGGGAGGCTGTGGAAGGGTTTGAAGCAGGAGAGTAAGTCAGATGGGTATTTTAGGAAGATCACTCTGGTAGCTAGCGTGAAAGATGGTTGTAGGCATGAAACACTGACCCAAGCAATATACTTGAAAGAATATGTAAGTGTCATAATTAGAGGCATGAATGAAGACTCGAGAGTCCCTGAGGAGAGAGGAAAAGAGTTCTCCCAGGGGACTAAGGAAGACTTTGGAGGAGGAATTTGAGCTGAGCCTTGAAAAATAGGATTCCAACTGGTGGAGATGAGTGAGGGCTTTTCAGGCCTGGGAGACGTGAAAACAAGCAAGGAGGTGGGTGTAAATATGGCAACTTCAGGCTAACAAATATCCCAGTTTGGCTGCAGCAGAGCTGTATCTAAGGGAGAGGCAGGAAGGGAGACTGTCAAAGTTTTTTGTATTCTGCCATTAGGTCTGCAGCGACAAGGGAATTTGGAGGGAGGGCATAAGTGGTGGACAGGAGTGTCCTTTTTCTGTGTTTTTCAAAATTAATTTTAACACGTTCATCTTAAAATAGAAGTAATGTGTGCATTATTTAGAAGACAAGTCAATAAACTTAAATCAGTACAAAAGGACACTGAAAAGTGAGAGTCTACAGCCCCACTCCCACTCGACCACTTTGTTATTAGCAGCCACTTCCAGTTATTTCTTCTGATTGTTACCTCCATATCTTAATGTTATGTGAGCTATGTGAACATTTGTCTCTCATCAGTTTCAGACATTAACCCATTGCTGTCCTGCTATGTATGACAAATGAGGATTTAGATCACTTACACCAAGTTCAACTCTCGTCTTCTCTGCTTCTAGTAGAATTGAGTTTCTGTACAAGATACTTTTCAGAATTTAAGTAGCACCTTTCTTTCCTTGTCTGTGAATTAGAGACAATATTTCTTGACCAGAACTTTGTTAGATGAGAATATCTTTTCTTTTTTTTTTCCCCTTCTCCACTGTCAACCTCCCCAACTTCTGCCATCTGGTCTTTTATTATTGTCAAAGTTGATAACATTGAATTCTGTAATCACGATTTAAGTTTTTTTGTATGTGTGTTGCCAATAGTTTGATAGTTTGATTTGAAAAGTTGAAAAGCAATAAGCAATTATATTAATGTGACTGTAAGTATTGTTCATTGAGGAAGCCATTTAATGTACTTTTCAATTTTTCCTTGTAGTTTTTCATTTCTCCCTCACATTTCTAATACTCTTTATCTTTCACTATTTTATCATGTATTCCATATTTTTTGTTCTCAAAATCTCTCTTACATTAAGTATTCCATCAAGCCTACTTTTTTTTTTTTTTTTTAAATCTTCTTCTAAGAGAACTTCTTCCTGGAACCCTCTATACTCTTTCTCAGATCTGGACTAGTTGCTCTCTAGGCCTGATGCATGGCTGTCATTTCAAGACCTTCCTTCACTGCTTTCCTTGGTTAAATCCACCATTTGCTGGCTCCCAGGGGTTTTTTTGTTTGTTTTCCATTGTTTTGATGGAGCACATCCTCAAGTAACTTTCTCAGAAAAGTTTGTAGTTAGACCTCCTGAGTCTTTGCATGTCTGAAAATAGCTTTATTCCATCCTTATACTTGGCTATAGAGTTTGAGGTTCAACATCATTTTCCCACAGAACTTTGAAGGCATTACTCCACTTCTAGCATCCAATTTTGATGATAAAAAGTCTGATATCAGTCTGAATCTCATTGCTTTATAGTAACTTTCCCCATATCTTCTTTTTTTTCTTTCTCCTTCAAGGATCTCAATGACACAAATGTTAGATCTCTTGTTACAGTTTCACAGGTGCCTAAGGTTCTGTTCACTGTTTTTTCCAGTCTTTTCTGTTTTTCAGATTGGGTAATTTCTATTCTGTATCCAAGTTCACTGATTCTTTACCATGTTCTCTCCATTTTGATGTTAGCCTATCCATTGAGGTTTTTGTTTTGGTTATTGTATTTTTCACTTCTAAAATTTCCATTTGGTCTTCTTTTTATCTTCTGTTTCTTTACTGACAGTTTCTATTCATTTTTTTTTTAAGCATGTTCCTAATTGTACATTGAGGCATTTTTATGATGGCTCCTTAAAAACCCTTGTCAGATCATTTTTAACATCTTATATCAGTGTTGGAGTCTACCAAGTGACTTTTCTCATTTAAGTTGAGATTTTCTTGGTACTTGGTATGATGAATAATTTTATGTTGAAACCTGGGCATTCTTTTTCAGCTTCCCTCCTCAGACACTGTTCCAGCAGTGAGAGAGGGGGCAGTGCCTCATTACTACCAGGTGGGTGTGGAAGTCTAGGATCCCCTCCTGCTGGCAAGCCAGAAGGAGGATACCCTCATTACTCTTTGGGTGAGGATGTGGGAGTTCCAGCTCCCTACTCAACCTTCTCTGAGAGCACCCCAGCAGGAAGGGGAAGGGGTGACTTCTCAGCCAGTAAGGGTACAAGTCTAAGCTCCCCACTTGGCATTTGCACAGTTTTTTCTGTGGTATTTGGCTGGAGTGAAGTGGTTATTATCTAACTGCCACCTCCAGCACCAAGTCTGGAGTGTGCGAGTAAAAAAGCAAACCGAAGGAACTCACCACCATGTCACTTCTCTGCTGCCAAGGTCTCCAGCCTGTTTGCCTTCTTCTCTTCACCTTTCTGAGTCTTATTATGTTTATATACAGTGCCCCAGGATTTTAGCTGTACTTGGGGAGAGGAATAGGGAAAAGTACTTCATCTACTTCCCCCCACCCCAAACTTTAAATAGTACTTTAAAAAAATTATATTCTTGGTGTTTTGAGATTTTATAATTATGTGTTTAAGTTTGGGTATTTGTCATTCATTGTGCTGGTCACTGGTTAGGTCCCTTCATTGTGAAGTTCTTTAGGAAATTCTTTTATTTATTTAATATAGTTCCTCTCTTCCATTTTCTTTGTTCTCTCCTGGAACAACTCCTGAATTGATCTTTTGTAGTTTTCAATCTGGTCTCTCCCTCAATCTCATTTTCCCTCCCTCCCTAGCTCTCCCCCTCTCTTTTGTTTTCGTTTACTTTTTGGGAGATTTAACTTTATCTTCCAACTCTTCTATTGAATTTCTTTTCATTTTGGCAATCACATTTTAAACTCTCCAAACATCCATTCATGTTCCTTTTCCTTTCTTACAGCATCCTATTTTTGTTTAATGGATGTACTAGTATCTTGAATCTCTCTGGGTATAATAGAGGTATTTTCTATTATTTTCCTTTCAAAAAATATGTTTCCTTTGGGATTCGTTTTACCCTGTTTGCTTATTTTGGTCTCTTTTAATTTGCAGTCATTTCTCAAATGCCTGGTAATCCATGGTTGTATACTCATATTTAAGAATGTAGCAACAAATATCTGATTGGGAGCTTTGTGTATGGGGGGACAGTGCTAGGTGACCGATGGCTTTCCTTTAGGATGATTAGAAGAGAACTGACTGCTATGCTACAGAATCCTCGAATGCTAGAATGTGAAGATCTTTTCTCTGAGGTTGTTCAGTTTTCTTAGTTAAGAACCCTCTGGGTTTTGCCTAATGGGTAGACACCTGGCTGCTGTGAATTGTACATAAGAGGGTGGGTTAACGGTTCGATATACAGGCTTCCAATTAATCTCCCTGTTTTCAACCCAACATCTCACTCACAATTTACATCATACCTGACATTGTTAAGACCCAACACTCCAGGCTTCTGCAGAGAAAGATCAACTCCTTCCTCGGTGGCATCATCTCCATGCATACTCCAGGCTTTGGCTTCCTCCACCATGCTCCATCAGTTGCCATTCCTCCATTACTTTCTATCTTCCAGAAATGTGTTGAAATCTCTCTTTTGCTGATGGACCTGCTCTCATTATCTTCCTCATTGTGTTTTTATACCTTTTTAAAAAATTCCTTTACTATCATTTTAGCAAGGTCTCAGGTGGGAGTGGAGATAAACACATGGTAAGTCTGCCATCTTGACCTGGGAATCTACTAGTCTACTTACAACTGTTTGTTTTTAATTTTTCTGGTAATTATCTTAATATCTCTAAATAATATACAGGTTTTTCTATTTATCAACTTATTTATCACATTTAGGCATTATCTGTTGACTTCCTGCTATTTAAATCAGCCAACTACCCTCCTCCCATGCCCCCAATATAGCTCTATTGTTAATTATATATTCTCTATTCCTTACCTTCGTACCTTTAAATAATAGACTTATGCTGCTTTCAGTCTCTCAGCTTCTGTCATTTATACTTTTACTTTTATGTTAATGAGATTAATAACATTTACATTCTGCTCTATAACCATAATTAAGTCATCCATACTTAGCTGACAGGTCACTCTAAAAGTTTAAAGTCAATAAAGTGTTTATGTTATTATAATTATGTAAATGTTGTTCCCTGAAGCTCCAATTAGTGTACTAGGATTACATTTCTTTTCTTATGCAGTTTTTTTTTTCCTGGAGTTTCTAATTGCCTTTCTTTTTTCCTTGCATTGTCTGACTTTATCTCCTTCTTAAATTGTTCCAAATTCTCAAGGAAAGTATAAAATCATTTGAATCCCCTTTTTTCCCAGATACCTTCCTCCTGGGAGCCCTCCGTCTTCCTGCTCCAATTTGGACTGATTGCTCTGTAGGCCTGCAGCGCAACTGTCATCCTGGGACGTCCCTTCATTACTCTTCTGGGCTGGACCCAATCTTTCCTGGACCCCATATCTTCCTCTTTCTTAGTTTACTCCTTTGTAGTGGACTTTGTGGTTGTTTTCCAATATCCATTCCTCTCCTCCCCCATTGTATAACAACTATACAATTTTGAGTGGGATTGAACCCACTGCCAGCTCTAGGTATAGGCCTTTATTGGTAGAAACCAATCTGAGTAATCATGCCCCATTCCCACAGTGATGATTGGTTCAGAGATGATCCAGTCACACTGAAGTTTAGGACTTTTGTTCAGTTTTTGAGGGAAGAGGTGGCCTGTCTTCCCTTGGATATGAACAAAGAAGCACGTAGCCTGGTTGCTGCTGTTGGCCATCTTGTGAACATGCAGAAGGCGTACCTGAGGATGGAGCTGACAAATGGAGGAGGCAAAAGAAGCACAGAGAAATGGAACCATATTGCTGATCATACCGTGCCTAAAGTCTGCCCTGCCTACAGACATATCAGTTAAGTGACTCAATAAATTACATTTATTATTTAAGCCAGCTTGAGTCGAGTTTTATATTGCTTGCACCTGAAAGCATTCAAACTTACACTTTCTGCGGTCTTCCTTTAGAGAAGGAATGAGTACATTTTTCGTTACATAAGGTACTAAGAGGGAAGCATTTTTGTAAGTAAGTATGGGAAGAAGGGTACATATGGATGTTGGACAACCAAAAGAGTGAACTCTAGTGGCTGCCTAGCATCTAAATCCTCATTCTGTTTGGGAGATTACTCCCCTCCTGTGAGTCTTGGTGGGAGGCAGGGCTTTACTTCCTACCATGGAAACTGAAGGAGGTCAGAAACTTCCTTTCCCTGCCCACCAGGCAGCAAGGGCTGAATACTCTGTTCATGGCCTTGAATCTAGGGCCAAAAGTACAGGGGAGAGGGGAATATGCAAAATTAACAGATGGATGATAGATTAGGGGAATATATTTGCAAGGTGTAAAACTGGCAAAAGATTAGTAACTAAAAAAAGAAGATAGTAAACCCAATAGGAAAATGGGCAAAAGATAGGAAGAGTAACTAACAAAAAGAGAATCTTGAATTTACACAAGGGGAAACTTGAATATATTAAGACATTTTCAACTCTGCTAATAATTAGAAAAATGAGAATTAAGATAGAAATTGCTACAAGAATGGCAGCATGTAGAAAGTGAGGTATTGTCAGATGCTGATGAGGATGTGAGGAGAAAAGGAAAATCGTGGGTGGGAGCATAAACGGAAACAGGTATTCCAGAGACTAATTTGGCAATACTTCCCGGAGTTCAGTAGGTGTAGACCGTACAACATAGCAACTGCACTCCTGAATATATATTCCAGAGAAATAGATACCTGGGAAATTCTTCTCCAGGTCCTTAAGGAAATACAGTTGAGGTTATTTGTTCTAGCATTGTTTGTGGTGGTGAAGAATTGGGAGCAATCCAGGTGTCCATCACCATGGGACCAGATAAGCAAACTGGTATATTTATAGGATGCAAAATATAAAGCAATCAAAAGAAATGAGCTAAATTCACTAGAGTCGTACAGATAGATCTCCAAAGGCTAGTGTGGACTGAAAAGGTGAATGAGATTTACAGCATAACACCATTTATGTAACTGTAAAACAACACTGTTTTCATGGATATGCATATACCAAAATAAACATATGGAAGATGGTTTGGAAGTGTATATACATGAAATACACTTGAGTGGCACACTGAGGTGGGCAGTAGAATGGGAGTGGGAATGGGAATTGAAAGGGAAAAGATAATACAATGAAATAAAGCAAAAGAGGGGCCTTGGATAAACTGAGGAAAACAATACCATGGACTGAAGAGCATGAGTAACAACACAATGCCAAAGTTGACCACAAATCAATGAGAACGAACAGGAGGATGGCCAGAGTTTATGTGTGGTGGTGTGTGGTGGCAGGACAACATCCCAGGGCTCCAGCTGTGGGGATAAGCAGGACCAGTAGCAGCATTCTCACCTGGCTGCTCCCACAGTGTGGCTTTAGCTGTGGCTTCTCCTGCCCGCGTCCCCAGATTTCTGTGAAATACCTGATAACCTTGTAATAAATCCCTTTTCTGCTTAAGTTAACTAGAATCCGTTTCTGTTACCGGCATCCAAGAATCCTGACTGAGACACCATGCATTTTGGTGGAGAACATCCTCAAGTAACTTCTTAAGAAAGGTAAAATTTGGGGTCTTTGCATATCTGAAAATGTGGCATTATTTTACCTTCATATCTGGATGATAGCTTGGCTTTAGAATTCTATGATCAAAATATTTTTTCTTCTGAATGTTGAAAGTATTGCATTTAGTGTGTAGTGTTGCTGATTAGATGTCGGGTGCTAATATGATTCTCATTCCTTTCTTGGCGACCTGTTTTCCGCACTTCAGGAAGCTTACTTTTTTTTTCTCCCTTCATGTGTTTTGAAATATGTCAGTGATGAGCACAGGAGTGTGTTCTCCTGTCTGTTTTGCTGGGCATCTGGTGGCTGGGCTCTTTCAGTCTGAAGACTTGTGTTCCTCTCCTCTGAGAAATCACTGTTTTATTTCTTTGTTAATTTTCTCTCCTCTATTTTTTCTGTTCTCTCATTCTAGACCTCATATCAGTTGGGTGTTGGATCTTCTGGATGATTGTCTTAGTCTTTTATTTTATGTCATATTTTCCATGTCTTTGTTTTTTTACTCTGCAGTCTGGGACATTTTCTTGAATTTATCTTCTAGCCTACTTTTTTATTTTGGCAGTCATTTTCAATTTCTGAGCACTCTTTCTTATTCTCCAAAGGTGCCTTTTTTCATAGCATCCTTTTCTTTAATGGATGCAATATCTTCTGTGAGTGTGTGCTTAATAGAGCTTTACTGGAGTCTTGGGGATAACAGATGATAATTACCAAGCCAGGAAGGAAAATTATAAATGGATGATCAGATATTACCTCTTTGAGAGAATGCCACCCATGCCCCTCTGAATGAGGCTACATACTGGCTGTCCTTCTCCTTAGCCCCCAACACTGATACCATGTGTGGGCAAGACGATCATCCAACAACCAGATAGTGTTTGGCCGTATGCTCCCTACCAGAAGTTCAGATCTCTAGCTCTCACCTTGACATCAGAGAGACAAGGTCACTGTTCTGTTCACCACTCCCAGGCCAACATGAGGCAATTGTAATAGCAGCACATTATGTAGGGTGGATTGTTTTTTAACATTAAATAATATATATAGTGGAAACGACAATCCAGTCTAGTTCCTTTTTACAGTCTTTCCTTCAACAGGAGTCAACAGCAATCCAAGCCTGAAGATTTCTTGGTGTATTCCAAACTGAGCATCTTCTGTGAACAAAATATGCACACACATCTCTCAGGAGCAAGTAATTTTCAGGGCCAGTCCAGTCCAAACCCATGTTTGAGATAAAAAATGAACTCAGTGGAAGCATAATGCTGTTAAAGTACACTCAAATTATGTCACTGCTCAGAACATTTAACATTTTAATCAGAGTGGATAACATTTGCTGAATGCTTACTCTGTACCTGGCACTTGAATTACCTTTATTTCATGAAGAGGGAAATTGAGGTTCCCAGGTGTCACTTGCCAGGGTCACAGAGCTAATAAATGGCAGACAGGAAATTGCACCAGGACTGTCTAACTGCAGTCAACCTCTGTAACTGCTGCACAGTGCTGTACTGGTTTCCACCAGCCATGTTACCGCTGATGGTGATAGCACAATTTTCTCTAAGATCGGGGGTGGATTCCTGAGATACCTTAGTCTAAGTAACAAGTTTGTTCTGCTAAGTTTGCTTCCAAGGTGAATTGATGTCCTTTCCTCTGGAGACAGAAAACTGCTGCCAGCTTCTATTTTTTTTCCTAATGTTTTCCTTTCACAGAAACCATAACACTTCTAAATTTTAATTTTTCATCAAAGTAACACTTGCATATACTTAAAAAAAAAATACAGTGGTGCTAAAGAGCTCATAAGAAAACCCAGCAGTATCTGGGTTTTCTCCCACTGCAAGTCCCACTTCGTAGAGGCAACTGCATTAAATGATTTTTACCAGTCTTTGGCTGTTTCTTCTGGCATTTACCACTCCCAACCCCCTTCTCCTTTGTCATCTCCCAGTCAGAGGCTGAAGAGCCAGAGATCTTCTTAACCTCCCTTGCAGCTGGAAATGGTTATGTGTCCCAGTTATGGCCATGAGAAGTTTGCTGGGGAGAGGGGGCTTCTGAAGAGGCTTTTGCTGATGCTGTCCCTTTCCTTCTTCTCTCTACCTTGACTACAGTCGTGCTGCCTGGAGCTGTGACAGCAATCTTGTGACTGTGAGGAGCTGAGCATGAGGATGAAGATACAGCACATGAAGGAAGAAACAGAGCCTGGCTCCCCGATGGCATCACTGCGCAGCTGAACCTGTGCCACACTTATGTTAATAATAAACTAACTTCCCGAAAAATAAATGAATGAGTAAAGCCATAAGTGTTTAAGCTGCTGTCAGTTTGGTTTTGTGTTACTTTGTAACTGAAAGGATTTTTAACTGCAGCACCACCAGGCTCCTATACAACATGTTTATGCTACTATTTTTTTTATTGGAGTATAGTTGACATACAATATGATATTGCTACTATTTCTTAGCAATTTGAGACATTATCTCTCGACAACTCATTATAGTAGGAGAGGATTTTATCCCCCTCCACACACACATCCCTATATCCCCTCCCTTCACTCTTTACAATATGTTTACATATTTTTAAAATTTTTTAAAGTTTATTTTGAGGGAGAGAGCACGAGCAGGGGAAGGGCAGAGAGACAATCCCAAGTAGGCTCTGCCCAGTCAGCACGGAGCCAACATGGGGCTTGAACTCACAAACTGCCAGATCATGACCTGAGCAGGAACCAAGAGTCAGATGCTTAATCGACTGAGCTACCCAGGTGCCCTGGCCAGTATGTTTATATCCCAATTTCTAGTAAATAAGTAGTTGCTAAAGAGCCAAGAAATGTACTATAATTACCTGGATTTATTTTCCTGTGTGTGTATGTGTGTGTCCCTGAACTTCATAATTGCTTGGTAATTTTTTTTTTTTTTTTTTTTTTGCTTGAGATAGGCACACCCTTAGTTCTTCCCGTTGGCTTCATCAGTCCATTCATAAACCAATTAGCATGTTTTTCACATATGTTCAAACCTGTCACCCATTGATTTAAGAAGAAACCAATGAACCTGGGTGGTTCAGTCGGTTAAGCGTTCCACTTAGGCTCAGGTCATGATCTCATGGTTTGTGAGTTGGAGCCCCACATCGGGCTCTGTGCCGACAGCTCAGAGCCTGGAGCCTGCTTCGGATTCTGTGTCTCCTTCTCTCCGCTAGTTCATTACTCCTCTCCCACTCACGCTGTGTGTGTTTCTCTCAAAAACATTGAAAAAGAAGAAACCAATGAAAAGTTGATTGGTTGGAGGCCTGTGTAAGAGGCAGAGGTTGGTCAAGTCCACTACTAAACTTTCCCTTAAGGTGACAGATGTGCCCCACACATTCTACTGGAGGACTCCTAAGTCCAGAAAGCGGAGGTTCTGCACTGGGACTGTTTGATTCAAGAAACCCTCTGTACTTCAAGTGCAGATGTTTCGCTTTTGATTTCTACCAACAAACATGGGGAAGGGCAGAGGGAGGGTGGGGGAGGTAACTGTTCCAACACATACTTTCAATTCTTCTCTCAGGGGCTCTGCATTTCCTGCCTACCATCAGGATAGCTCTTTTGTGCCAGAGTCTCACCAGGATTTTGCAGGGTAGACCAGGGCTCTCCTTTGCATGTCCCCCCTCCACATGTGGGCTGTGCCTCTACCCTTCCCTGTCCTGCTTTCTCAGGTACCACCCTTCAAGTCCCTTTCTGCTTGCCAGAAAGTTGGTGAAATCTCACTCCCATTGATGGGGCCTCCAGCTTTTTTTTGGAGACGTGAGTTATACACGATCCCTTTCCTATTTCATAGGGTCTCAGGAATTAGAGGAGGCAGATGTATTCCACCTTCTTGAATGGAAGTGAGAATGTGAATTTTTAGCTGCCCCAGATTATTTAGATATGCCCCCAAGTGTGTAGACCAACATTTGTGAACCACTAGCAATGCAAAAAGCCTGGGTTTGGAAATCTGATGAATTTGAGTTTGAATTCTGACTCTCTGACCTCATTACTCAAGTCATATCCATGGGCTTCAATTTTCTCCCCTACAAAATGGGAATAATAATGTCTGAAAGAGTTCTGGGAAGATTTTCTTAGCTACTGTGTGTAAAGCATCCAATATAGCCCTCAACAGACAGAAGCTGTTCAAGATAAGAGTGATCACTCCTTAATGGGAGCAAGGGATTGGAAAGATTTGAGTCAGGTTTTAGGAGAGCCTCAGACAGCAGGATGTATTCTTGTGACACTGAGGAGTCGAACCTGAAGAATATGCCAGATTGTTCCCTCAGTCTGGTGTGGGGAGGAAGAAAGAAGCCCTTGGACCAGCAGCTCTTGGGTTAAAATCTTCGTCTGCATCTGAGTTATTTGTAACCCGTTGTCATGGCAACAAGTTTGGCAAGCAAGCCAGTGCTGCAAGCTCCTGACAGTAGGAAGGGGAGGGCAGTGGGAGAAGACGGAAGATTTGGAAGGGGGTCGTCTGTGACCAGCGCCTCACTTTCCTCTGATTTGTCTGAAAGATTCTGATGGAGATGAGGGTGAGCGTCCTCCAGGGAGAATCATTGGACATTGGAGAGTCTCCTGCTCAATCTCCTGATATTCCAGATGTGAAAATAGGCCCAGAGAGGTCCAGCGGCTGGCTCAATGCCACACAGTAAGTCAGGGATGGAAATAGGACTAGACTTTTTAAAAAGAAGACTCAGGGTCATAGAACTGAGGCATAAAAAACATGGAGAGGGCCCTTGGAAACATTTCATCCACATTTCCACCAACACACCCATGCTTTTATTGTTGTTGTTCATGTGGAAGTCCTGGGACCCAGAGTGGGTGAGAACTGACTCATGGTCACACAGCAACTCAGGTGCTGATATGAGAGGAGAACCCAGAGGCCACAGGCCTCCCAGGCCTGGGTACTACCTGGGGGAGGTGGCTGTCTTGGGTTCATGATTCAGAGAGGCTCTTCACTGCTGACTGCCAAGACACAGCCTCCCAGGGTAAGATTCATTTGACTGCCTTGGCCTCTGACCCCCTCAAATCCAAGATACATGTGTTCAGGTCACAGTTCCCCTTCCCACACACCTTCTGCAAGTATGTATTTCCCGCTGCCACTGTCACTGCTGTTGCACAAATGGCAACCCAGCCCCACCCCACCCCACCCTGAACCAAACCCACCTGCCACATGCCTCCCTGTCCAAATCACCCACAGGGCTAGGCACTTCCTGGACATTTTTTTATGTGATTAATTCCTCACAATTATCATTCTCTGCCTCCTAAGTTAGCAGCTGGAATTCTAGCCATATTTATTTTTTCTTTTTCTCTTTTAAGTAGGCTCCATACCCAATGTGGGGCTTGAACTCATGACCCTGAGACTGAGTTGCATGCTCTACTGACTGAGCAAGCTAGGCACTCCCAGCAGGTGGAAATCTAAAGAACTAGAGGAAGATAAAATGACTGGCCCAAGGCCACACGGTGAGTGTGGCCTGAATCCCTCCTCGTACAAAAAGGTGTTTCTGCCCCTTCTATCCCACAGAGTTCCTCCCGCCATTATCTTTGCCTTAATCACCCCCTTGGCACTTGAACAGTATGCCCTTTGTCCTCTGCCTTACGTGCAGCCTGAACCCCCCTGCTCTCATCAGGGCCAATTCTTCACCAAGTCCAGCTGATTCTCCTTTCCGTCTCTCAAATCCACCTTTTCTCATCCTTTGCCACTGCCTTGCTTCAGACTCAACATCCCTCATATGTGTGACCCGAAATCTATTCCCTGGCTCCCTGCTTCCAGACTGGCCATCTCCAACCTATTTTGCATACAAGCATACAAGTGAGAGAGCAGTGATGCAGAAGCCAACACGTGGCTTTCTTCCTTTACACCCCCTCCACTAGCATTAAAGTTCTAGCTCCTTGTTTGGCAACTAAGGCCATCCACAGTTCTGACCCCCACCAGGCCTCCCAGCCTCATCTCTTGCCACATTTGGCCTCACATGCTGTGTTCTGATCACTGAACTAACTACAAGTGGTTACAATGTACCAAGCCCTCTCTTGTCTAGATCTCTTTCTGTGTAAGGCCTTTACACTGAATTCCCAAACCTGATGAGCTCACGTAAAGTGTGACTTCATCCAAACAGCCTACCTTGATTCTCAAGTGGGAATGGATCCTTTTCTCTGGGCTCCCACAGCCCCCAGAGCTCTCCACTGTCGGCCCCCGTGTGAAATTGATATCTAGTGCTCTCTCTCCTAGCAGATCAGAAGTTCCCTGAAGGCAGGAACTCCAGCAAAGCTCAGCCCCTGGCTGGTCCCCAGAGGAAAGGTCAGAGAATATTCATTGTGTGCATTCAGGTGCACGAAAGGTTGGATGAGGAATGGAAATTGGGTTCAGCCCTGTGGTTGCACACTCTTGCCTTAAAGGGCCGGCAAGATGTCACTAGTTCCTGGCAGGTTCCTCTTGGCGCCAGGACATGGTTTCTCTGAGAGGGGGTGTGGAGTGGGTCAGCTGTTGCAGGGTGAGGCCAGCCAACCAAGTCCTGAGCCTGAAGGTGAGTCATGTTGAAAGAGAAGGGATGTGAGAGGCGAGATAGAAAGTGAGGGCAGCCACTGAGGTAGATACTATTATTTTCCCTCCTCCTTATAGGTAAGGAAACTGAGGCATGAGGAGTCTTAGGTGACTTGCCAAAGCCACACAGCTAAGTATGGTCATGCTGGGACTCCAACTCTGATCAACTCTAGGTCATTATTCACCTTGTCCCCATCTCTCCCAGGATTCACTTTGGACAACAGGTTTGTAGTAGTGAATGGTGGAGTGGTGACTCCAGCCTGGGTCATAGGGAAACAATTGTCAAGGCAGAAAAGAAAGAAGAAATCATATCCTGAACACCTACAGTTACCTTAAGCTGTGGGGACACCAAGAGGGGATGGGGTGGAAGATGGAGCTTGAACATTTATTCTTCTGTTACCTACTTCGGTCTCTCTGTACACAACTTCTTAACACTTAATGCAGACCCTTTTATGTGGAAATTATTAATATCACGATTCACCTCTGAAAATCTGAGGCCTCTAGAGAGGAAATGACTTACATAAGTTTAGTCACCTAATAAGCAGCAAGGGCAGGACTTGCGTAGATGTGTCAGGCTCCACAATGAAAGGGGACAGCAAGGCTCTGAAGCAAATTAAATCATGGCTTTGCAAAGGGCTGGGACAAGAGTGGCCACTTTGAGAGTGGCCCAGAGGACAGGAGGGACTGGTGAGGGCTATGCTTTGAAGAGGAAGTATGGAGTTTGGCTCTGGAGGGCCCAGAGCTAGAATGCCAGGCCCAGACTGGGCACTTTCTTTTTAAAAAAATAATAACAAATAGGGACTCCTGGGTGGCTCAGTTGGTCAAGCATCCAACTCTTGGTTTTGGCTCAGGTCATGAGCTCACAGTTCATGAATTCTAGCCCCACATTGGGCTCTACACAGGCAGTGAGGAACCTGCTTGGGATTCTCTCTCTCTGCCCCTCCCCTGCTCGTGCATGGTCCCTCTCTCCAAAGAAATAAACAAAGTTAAAAAACATATATATTATATATAATATATAAGATTATATCACATATAAGTATATCTCTATACATATTATAATATATAATTAATGTAATAATATATATAATTACATAGAGAATATA
Source organism: Felis catus (assembly GCF_018350175.1). Lineage (NCBI taxonomy): Eukaryota > Metazoa > Chordata > Mammalia > Carnivora > Felidae > Felis > Felis catus. Next base: position 46,099,318 of record NC_058386.1, on the reverse strand, counting down.
TATTTATATATAATATGTATTTGTATATCTATATATATACATAAGTCAACATTCTCTATAGAGAACATGTATAATATATCTATATATTATATATTTATATAATAAAATATATTTATATTTTATATATACTGAAGAGAGAAAATTTTCTGATGCTAAAAGTAAAACTCTCTAAATACATTTAAATGTTTGTTCTGGGGGGGAACGGGAGTGAGAGTGGGGTGTGGGAATTCTAAAGAATAAATAAATAAAATGAACAAAGAAAAGAATCAAGAGGAGCCAAGAAAGAGCCAACGATGATAATATGCCTGATCTGAGGCCATGAGTAACCTCTCCCTCTTCCCAGAAGATCCCAAACAAAATAAACGCCCCTCCCTCCAAAAGTAATACAGGTTCATTGATGAAAATTTGGGGGAGAAAAACATCCTACTGCCCAAGCACAACCAATGTTAGCATCTTGGTGTATTTAGGCTTTACTCTAGTCCTTAAAAAATACATTTGGGATCACGCTGTATATTCAATTATATACTGCCATTTTCACATAAACATTTCCCACTAAAATTATTTAAATTTTTAATATATTTATTTAGTTTTTGAGAGAAAGGGAGACAGAGCACGAGTGGCGGAGGGGCAGAGAGAGAGGGAGACACAGAATCTGAAGCAGGCTCCAGGCTCTGAGCTGTCACCACAGAGCCCGACGTGGGGCTCGAACTCATGGACCACAAGATCATGACCTGAGCCGAAATTGGACACTCAATTAACTGAGCCACCCAGGTGCCTCTCCCATTAAAATTATTTGTAAACATATTTAAATGGTACAAAATGTCCTATTGAGTGAATATACTTATGGAATTTCTTTCTGCATGGGTTTTGGCATTCCTTTTATTACCTTTCTTTCTTTCTTTCTTTCTTTCTTTCTTCTTTCTTCTTTCGAATTGTTTGGCCAGGTTTTAGGTTTGATTTCCTCTTGTGTCTTATTTTGGGAGATAGAATAAAGAGAGATTGTTGTTTGAGAGGAGTTGGGAAAAGCAGGGTAGGCTTGTTGGAAGCAATTGTATTTGAGGGAAACTTTCTTAGAGTGTGTTAAACATGCACAGGATAAAATCTTGAAATGATACAACAAGGTATTCAGTGAAAAATATGTCTCTTTTTCACCCCTCACCCTTGGTTCTCTAGTCTTCTACTGAGTAATCCACTGGTAGCATTTCTTCGTGTGTCCTTTGTGTGTGGATTTTCTAAGCCTATACAAGTGTGTGTGTGTAGCTATGTTTTTATTTTTTTAAAACATTAAACAGCTTTATTGAGACTTAACTCACATACTATACAATTCACTCATTTAGAGGGTGTAATTCAATGGCTTTTACTGTATTCACAGAGTTGTGCAATCATCACCACAATAAATTTTAGAATATTTTCATTACCCAAAAAAGAAGCACCGAACTTTTTTTCTGTCACCCCAAAGCCCCCATCTCCCCATCCCTAGACAACCACCAATGTCCTTTCTGTCTCTATAGATCTGCCTATTCTGAACATTTCATATAAATTGAATCATATACTATGCAGCCTTCTCTGGATGACTTCTTTCACTTAGCATGTTTTTAAGGTTCAGCCATGTTGTAGTAGGTATCAATACTTTATTCCTTATATACTTTATTTTTAATTTTTTAAAATTTTATCCTTTTAAGTAAACTCTACCCCCAATGTGGGGCTTGAACGCACAACCCTGACATCAAGAGTTGCACACTCCACCAACTGAGTCAGCCAGGTGCCCCTAAACTTTGTTTATTTTTTTTTTGAGAAGCTTTAGGTTTAAACAAAAACTGGGTGGAAAATATAGAGTTCTCATATACTCCCTTTCCAAAACCCCAATTTCCCCAATTATTAACGCTGTGCATTAGTGTGGTGAATTTATTACAATTGATAAATCAATAATGATACATTATTATTTTTCTTTTTTCAGCTTTATTGAGATATACTCGACTGATACATTAACTAAAGTCCATAGTTTACATCAGGGTTCACTCTATGTGTTGTACATTCTATGGGTTTTGACAAGTGTATAATGACATGTATCCACCATAACAATATCATACAGAGTAGTTTCACTACCTAAAAATCCTCTCTCTGCCTGTTCATCCCTTCCTCCTTCCCCTAATCCCTGGTAACCACTGATCTTTTCACTATCCCATGGTTTTGCTTTTTTCAGAATGTCACATAGTTGGAATCATACGATGTGTGTAGTCTTTTCACATTAGCTTCCTTCACTTTGTAATATGCATTTAAGGTTCCTCTGTGTCTTTTCATGGCTTGATAGCTCACTTCTTTTTATTGCTGAATAGTATTTCATTGTCTGGATGTACCACAGCTTATTCATTCACATAATGGAGGACATTTTGGTTGCTTACAAGTTTTGGCAAATGTACATAAAGGTGCTATAAACGTTCATGTGCAGGTTTTTGTGTGGAGTTTTCAGCTCATTTGGGTAAATACCAAGGAGCATGATTTTTGGATTGTATGGTAAGAATATACAAGAAACTGCCAAACTGTCTTCCAAAATGGCTGTACCAGGGTGCCTGGGTGGCTCAGTCAGTTAAGCATCCGACTCTTGATTTCAGCTCAGGTCATCATCTCATGGTTTGTGAGTTCGAACCCCAGGTTGGGCTCTGTGCTGACAGCATGGAGCCTGCTTCAATTCTCTGTCTCTCTTCCTCTCTGCCCCTCACCTGCTTGTGCTCTCCCTCTCAAAAATAAATAAACATTAAAAACATTAAAAAACAAAAACAAAATGACTGTAACCATCTTGTTTTCCCACCAGCAATGAATGAGAGTTCTTATTATTCTACCTCTTCGTTAGTGTTTGGTGTTGTCAGTGTCTGGGATTTTAGCCATTCTCATAAGTATGCAGTGGTATGTCATTGTTGTTTTAACTTGCGTTTTTCTAATGACATAGATGTTGGACATCTTTTCATATGCTTATTTGCCATCTGTGTATCTTCTTTGGTGAGGTATCTGTTCAAGCCTTTTGCCCATTTTTAAATTGGACTGCTTGTTTTCTTATTTTTGAGTTTTAAGAGTTCTTTGTATAGTCTGGATATCAATCTTTTATCAGATATGTGTTTTGCAGATATTCTTACCCATTCTGTGGCTTTTCTTTTCGTTTTCTTAACTGTGTCTTCTACCAGTACTGAAGCCCAATTTATTGATTTTTTTTTTCTTTCCTGTATTGTGTTTTTGGTGTTACAGTTAGTCATTACTAAACTCCAGTTCACCTAGATTCCTGAAAGAATTTTCAGAAATCTTTTCAGGAATTTTATAGTTTTGTATTTTACACTTATGTCTGTGATCCATTTTGAGTTAATTTTTGTGAAGGGTGTAAGATCTGTGTCTAGATTAATGTTTTTTTACTTGTGGATGTCCAGTTGTTTCAGCACCATTTGTTCAAAAGACTCTCCGTTCTCCATTGAGTTCCCTTTGTTCCTTTGTTAAAATATCAGTTTACTATTTGTGTGGATCAATTTCTGAAGTCTCTATTCTGTTCCACTGATCTATTTGTCCATTCTTTTACCTATATCATACCACCTCGATTACTGTAACTTATAGTAGATCTCAAAGTCTGGTAGTGACAGTCCTCAGACTTCATTTTTCTCCTCCAATATTGAGTTGACTACTCTGAGTCTTTTGCATTTACAGATAAATTTTAGAGTCAGTTTGTCTATATCCACAAAGTAACTTGATGGGGTTTTTATTGGGACTTCACTGAATCTATAGATCAAGTTGGGAAGAACTGACATCTTGACAATATTGAATCTTCCTATCTATGTACATGGAATATTTCTCCATTTATCTTCTTTGATTTATCAGAATTTTATAGTTTTCTTTCTATAGATCTTATACATGTTTTGTTAGAGTTATACCTATGTGTTTCATTGTTTTGGTGCTAATGCAAGTGGTATTGTGTTTTTAAATTTAAAATCCCAATTGTTCATCACTGGTATGCAGGCAAGCAATTGACTCGTGTATGTTAACCTTGTATCCTGCAATCTTGCTATAATTGTTTAATAGTTCCAATAGTTTTTTAGTTGATTATTTGGGATTTTCTACATAGACAATTATGTCATCTGTGAACAAAGTCCAGTTTTATTTCTTCCTTCCAAATCTGCATACATTTTATTTCCTTTTCTTGTGTTATTGCATTAGCTAGGTCTTCCAGTACAATACTGAATAGGAGTGATAAGAGCAGACATCCTTGCCCTGTTCCTGATCTTAGTGGGGAAGCATCTAGTTTCTTACCATTAGGTATGATACTAGTTCTAGGTTTTTTGTAGATGTTCTTTAACTGTATTTTTTAATTAGGAAATTTTCTCTTGAATTTTTATTTAGACAATTTCGGATTTACAGAAAAGTTCCAAGAATAGTACAAAGAACTGCTATATACTCTTCACCCAGATTCCTCAAATGTTAGCATTTTACCACATTTGTTTATCCTACTCTATTTTTCCCTCTGTCTCCTGTATATATTTCTATATTTCTTATACATATATTTCTTTTTTCCTCCTGAACTAATTGATAATCAGTTGCAGACATGGTACCTCTTTACCCATAAATACTTCAATGTTTTTTTTTTTACATTTATTTATTTTTGAGAAACAGAGTGAGACAAAGCGTAAGCGGGGGAGGGGCAGAGAGAGAAGGAGACACAGAATCTGAAGCAGGCTCCAGGCTCTGAGCAAGCGGTCAGCACAGAGCCTGACGCGGCGCTTGAACCCACGAACTGTGAGATCATGACCTGAGCCGAAGTCGGACGCTCAACCGACTGAGCCACCCAGGCACCCCCAATGTGTTTTTCTTAAAGCAAAGCATTATCTTACATAAACACAGAGCAATTATCAGGAAATTCACATTGGTACAATACTATTATAAATGTAATTTACAGAACTTATTTGAACGGACCAGTTTCCTCAATAATGTCCTTTATAGCAAAAGAAACTCTTAATCATGTGCAGTCATCATTCTCTTTAGTCCCCTTTGATAGGCAAGAGCTCTTAAGTCTTCCTTTGTGTCTTCTGACACTGACATTTTTGAAGAGTGCAGTCTAATTATTTTTACTGTCCCTTAATTTGGGTTTGTCTTATGTTTCTTCATGATGAAATTCATGTTACACATTTTGGTAGGAATATCACAGAAGTAATGCTGTGTCCTTTCCTGTGCATCATATCAGAAGGCACATAATGACTATTTGTGTTTCTCCATTGTAAAGTTACTGTTTTTCCCTTTGTAATTAATGAGTATTTTGTGGAGAGCTACATTGAGATTACATAAATATCCTGTTCTCCTCAAAGTTGCACCCACAAGTTTTCATGTTCACTGATGATTCTCAAGGTTGTTAAATGGTGATTTTCAAATGCCTTCATTCTTTTACATGGATTAGTTGGCTCTTCACCATAAGAGAGAGTTTTCCCTTCTTCTACATGTATTTGTATATGTTTCCATCTTTCTTTGAGCACTTCCTTGTTTTCTGACATCACAAGATGCCCAAGGGCCATCTTGTACTTTCCCTTCCCCAGCCTTGGAATCAGCCATTTTTTTTCAAGAATCCTAGTTCTTTTTTGTTGAGAATGGCATTAGTAAGCAAACTTTGGGTGCTAAGTATTATAGCTATACTTTCAGAATTTTGATTTTGTATTTGAGGGAAAAGAAAGCTGAAGCCACAACATTGACAACCAAATGCTCTTTTCTGGGACTGTTGGAAGATGGACAATGTCTGCCTATAGAAGTTGTTGGGTATTGGTGTCTTTTGAAAGCACATTGTACCTTGGGTTGTGGTACCACAGAGATTCATGGGAAGGAGCAAAACCAAAGATGAGTAGCAATGAAAGTGGCCTGGAAAAGTTGAAAGAATAATACCTAATAGCTTCCATTTAGTGAGATCTTACTGTGTGCCAGACAGTGGGTTAGGAACTTTACAAACATTATCTCTGTTCCCCTATAATTCTGGAAGGTGTGGTGAGGTTGACTGGCTGGTAATAACTGAGCCATGATAAGAACCCAGAGAAGGAGGAAGATGGTAGGAGAGGCCATCAAAGAGAAAAGGCAGCATATCTCCATGCTTTTGAGAAGGCAATATGGTATAATAGGCTAGGAATTTGAAGATTGAGACTCTAGTCTTAGCTCTGCCACCCACTCTGAGATCTGAGGTGACCATGTACCGTCTTTGAACCTTAGTTTCATTGCTTGGCTACTCACAGGGTTGTTACAAGAAAAATTAAATGATGGCTCCAAAGCAGACTTGTAAACCCTGAAGTGTTATACAAATGGAAATGGTTATTATTTACCTGACCTAATGAGCCTGGATTCTCTTCTTCCACCAGAGACCACAATTCTCTTGGAAATGCAATTGATCAAAGTTACAGGAGAACCCTAAAGACCTATGTCCCTTCTTATCTGCATGTTCCAGGAGACTTCTAGGACATTCCCTTGGCAAATTTTGACTCCTGGTATTCACACCCCTGTGTAATCCCCTCTTCTTGAGTGTGGGATGACATAGGGACTTACTTCTAGCTGATAGAATGTGGCAAAGGTGATGGAATGTCGCTTAGGGATTTGGCCTCATAAGACTTTGACTTCCATCTTGCTCATGGACTCTCTCCCTTGCTAGCTTTCATGAAGCAAGTTGCTATGTGGGGGAGGTCCATGTGCCAAGGAAGTGAAAGCCAGCATCCAGCCAGAAACTGAGGCTCTCAGTCCAGCAGTCCTTGAGGAACTGAAAATCTGCCTACAATCAGGTGATCTTGGAGGTGTATCCTTCCACTGTCAGGCCTTCAGATGAGGCCCCAGCCATGGCAGATATCTTGATTGCAGCCTTGTGAAAGACCCTGAAATGGGAACTCAGCAGAGGACCTGGACCCAGTTAAGCCCACAGAAACTATGAAGTGAATAAATGTTTTTTAAGCCACAAAATTTGTAGTTATCTGTTATTCAGCAATAGATAACTAATATAGTAACCATCATTTATATAAGCTTCTCTAATCATCTATTTTCTCCCATATTTCATACAACTCTGTGCTTTCCCTTCCTTGAGCCAAACTTGAACTGCCTCTCTTCCTCCAAAACCTTTCTACTATACCTTCTGGAAACTTCATTCTATAGTTAGCAAGGTCCCCGTAGGTTAAGAAATATGTGAATAAACAGAGAGACATATCTGTATCTGATTCCTGCATGAGCATACTCAATATTTGTAAAGATGTGAATTCCCTTCAAATTATTTATAAATCTAATGCAACAAAATCATTTTCATTCACATTAAAGTTCTAAATCATATAGTTTTAGAACAATAAACATCCAGAAATAACCAGGAAAATTCTGGAAAATAAGAGTAATGTGTACCAGTCAGTCTTACCACTTATTGAAGCACATTGTAAGGCTATAGCAATTAAAACACAGTGGTATGGCTTCAAAACTGACAACTCACTCAGTGGAACACAATAGAAAGTTCAGGAAAAAGTCATTTGGTCTATGGAGAATTTAGTATATTGAAAGGTAATATTTTAATTCATTGATGAAAAGGTAGATTATGCAATAAATTGTTTTTTTTTTGATAATTAGCTTGTGGTTTAGAAAAAATAAAGTTGGATATCTAGCTCATTTCTTACACCAAAATAAGTTCCAGATGCATAAAATATATGAATGTTCAGGGCACCTGGGTGGCTCAGTTGGTTAAGTGTCTCTTTTTTTTTTTGCCAGTTAATAGAAGGTTATTGTCATTAGCAACCAAGGAAATATAAACTGTAGAATAAAATATCTTAACAAATCTGATTGGCAAAAATTAATGGATAACATCAACTCTTAGTGAATATTCAGAGATAAGGATACTGTTCTACTCTATTGGTGGGCCTGCACAATGGCCAAGCAGTTTTGGAAATCAAAGAGGCATTTATGTATCAAATTTTAAAATTCACATGTACTTTGACCAAATATAAATGTTTGATTCTTGATGTCGGCTCAGGTCATGATCTCACAGTTGGTGGGATGGAGCCCCACATCCATCTCTGCACTGACAGCGCACAGCCTGCTTGGGATTCTCTGTCTCTCTCTCTCTCTCTCTCTCACTATCCCTTCCCCACTTGCACTCTCTCTCTCTCAAAATAAACATTTAAATATATATATATTAAAATTATATAAGTAATTATACTGAATATATATATATATATTTGTTCAACACCTCCCCATACTTTATTCATAATCACACAAAAAGACTGAAAACAACCCAAATGCCCATTAAGTAAATGGATAAACAAAATGTGGTACAGCCATACAATGGAATATTAGTCAACACTAAAAAGTAATGAGCTGAAATGGACCTTGACATGGAGAGATTATCCTGGATTATTTGGGTAATGTAATCACAAGGGAGAGAAGAGAGTCACAGTCAAAGAAGATGTGACATCAGACACAGAGATCAGAAAGAGAGAGATTTGAAGATGCTACAGTGCTGGCTTTGAAGATGAAGAAGGGGCTGTGAGCCGAGGAATACAAGTGTACTGTAAAGGCTGGAGAAAGCAAGGAAATAATTCTTCCTTAGTCTCCAGAAAAAAGAGTGTTTGATTTTAGTTCCAGAAGGTTCATTTCAGACTAATGATCTCCAGAACTGCAAGATAATAAATATGCATTGTTTTAAGCCAATGTGTTTGTGGTAATTTGTTACAGCAGCAATAGGAAGTCTAATACATATAGTTTAAAAAAAAACTATATAAATAGGTGTACACTGATATGCAGTGCTCACCCTTGTCCCCATCCACCTGTTTTCCCTTGAACACTATAGATAACCATTTTTATTAACTTCTTGTTCATTCATCCAATGTTTCTTTATGCCAATATGAGCAAATGTGAATATTTATTCCTATTCCCTCCTTTCTTACACAAAGGGTAACATGCTATATACACTTTTCTTTCACTTTTTTCCTCAAGCAACAACATAAAGATAGACAAATTTAACTGTATACAAATGTAAATTCCAATTTAGTGAGTAACACTATACACAAAGTCAAAGGACAAACTTGGAAAAACATTTGTATATAATCCACAGTAAAAATAAAAAGCTGATTGTCTACTGATCGGAAATTACTCAAGTAAATTACGTTGCATTCACATAATAGAATACTATGCAGTCATTCAAAAACATGTAAAGGCAAGGAAGAAATTAGAATTGGGTGGTGGTCAAAAATAACTTTAGCCTTACCTGAATGCTTAAAAAATTTCTAAAGGGTCATCTACTCCTCTATTACTTGTGTAATTAAAAATCATTAAAAATAAAAACAGGTGGGAAATAACAAGAAAGTATAGATTTATGTAACTTGGAACAATGTCAAATATATAGTGTTAAGTGAAGAAGGCACTTGCAAAATAGTAACTATAGTATGATCCTATTTTTTTTTTAAATTTTTTTTCAACGTTTTTTATTTATTTTTGGGACAGAGAGAGACAGAGCATGAACGGGGGAGGGGCAGAGAGAGAGGGAGACACAGAATCGGAAACAAGCTCCAGGCTCTGAGCCATCAGCCCAGAGCCCGACGCGGGGCTCGAACTCACGACCGCGAGATCGTGACCTGGCTGAAGTCGGACGCTTAACCGACTGCGCCACCCAGGCGCCCCTAGTATGATCCTATTTTTGATAAAACACTACTATTGGCTTTGAAAAATATATAAAGACTATATAACAAACTTAATAGTTATCTCAGAGGTGTGAGATTCTGAGGTACTTTTGGCTTTCTACATTAAATGTTTATGTAATGTTCAAATTTTAAAACATGTATCACTTTCATAACCAGAAAAAATGAATATATATTCTGACAACCTATATCCTTTACTAGTCATGGTTCTTGATTGTAAATAATGCAGTTTATCACTGATGAATTTGGCTAACTGCAGCAGAAAATGAAATTACTGGAAGATGTGGCCAAGTCATTTACTGTTTGCTGGATATCCATGTGCTTCTCTACATTTCCCAGTCCTCTCAGAGTTAGATGAGGCCAAGTGAGGAGTTCTGGCCAATAGGCTGTGCATTTAAAACTGATGCTCAATCCTGTTCTTTGTTCTGCTATGGCAACCATGGAGGCCACAGGTGCTAGATGAGACAGACACAAGATGCCAGCCTGTATCCCTAAGTTACCACTTGGAAAGGAACTGTCTTGAAAAGCCACTGAACTTGCTGTAGATTTTGCATGAGAAAAAAGTAAACTTGTATGTGTTGTTATTGAGATTTGGGGTTCATTTATTATCAAAACATAAGCCATCCTATCCTAACAGAAAATGGTGTCAGGTATTTCGTGCAGTCTACGAGAGGCCTGGAGAGCCAGATAGGTGGCATGACATGACACAGCAAAGATTTTGCTGCAGGAATGGTCTGAGAGGATGATACTGTTGCCTCCATTGTCAACTAACACTTGCCAGTACATCTGGACCCCATTGTTCCTTGATACTATTGCTGTACTATCAGATTTTTGACTTTACATTAGCTGGTTGAAAAATCACTAACTGACTCTGCACCCCTTTGCATCACTCCCTCAACATTCAAGGTTCCAAGCAGGATCATGTGATTTGCCATCCTGAGGTCACCTGCCCATGCACTAGTTATCAGGGGATGGGGAGAAAAAATATATGCCCCCCTTCCCTGGTTTCAGTAACGCTCGATAAGGCCCTGCTTCCAAACCTATCTTGTGATGTCTCCCAAATAGGAAGAGTGTTTGAATGCTAAGCAGCCAAAATATCTATGTTCACTCTTGTCTTCAATCCATCACTGACCAGTCTTTCACTTCCTGACTTAACTGAAACTTGCCTCTCCCCGCTGAAAAGTGAAAATCTGCCCAGTCTGCCATTCTTTAGCCAATAATATCCTCAACCATATGCCTTATTGTCCTTCCATCACAGCCCCAACCCCAGATGAATACAACTCTCCATCTTCGCTATCTCAATCCTATGCTCATATAATACAATTGTTTAGACAGGAGCCAATAAAAATTCATGGTCCCTAAACTGTACTGCACCCTAGGAATCTTGTTTCCCTGCTCTCTTCTCCAAGTCTCCATGGCAGCTTTGCCAAATTCCCATTTCCTTAGCCCTCCTACACTTTCCTCTGTCTTCCCCCTTGCTTCACCTCCTATTGAACTTAAACTAGAAGATCCCACCCAGGCAGCAATGCTCTCAACCTTTTGCCACAAACTATCTGCAAACTCATGAGCATCCCCACCTGATCAATCCTTGCCGTTTCCCTTCTGTCATAGTGAAGAGATGCCCTTTTTCATGCTGACTAATCTTTCTGCTGGTGTTCTGTGCCCCATGCCCAAATATTTCCTCAGGAACTTTGATCTATCCATTTTCTCTCTCCCTCCTGTATCTTCAGTCTCTCCCTCTCTGCTGACTCAGACTTTAAACATGTTCCAGTCTCTTGCATCTTAAAAAAAACATTGCCTTATTTATAATAGCATCAAAAATAATAAAATACTTAGGAATAAATTTAACCAAGGATATATGAGACTTATACACTGAAAACTGCAAAACATTACAGAAGGAAATGAAATAAGAACTAAGACATCCCATATTCATGGATTGGAAGATTCAACATTGTTAAGATGACAATGCTACCCAAGCCATCTACTGAATGAATGCAATCCCTATCAAAATCCCTATGATCCTAATATAGTATTGTATGCCAACTATACTTCAAAAATAATCCCAATGATCTTTTTTGTGGAAATTGAAAACTTAAGCCTATTATTTACATGGAGTTGCAAGGGACTCCACATAGCCAAAACGATTTTGGAAGAAGAAAACAAAGTTGTAAGATTCATACTTCCCAGTTTTAAAACTTACTACAGAGCTACAGTAATCAGAACAGTGTGGTACTGGCATAAGGATAGACATATAGATCAATGGAATAGAACTTGGAGTCCAAAATAAGCCAAAACATCTTCGGTCAATTGATTTTCAACAAAGATGCCAAGACCATTCAATGGGGGAAAGAATAGTCTCTTCAACAATGATACAGGGATAAGTGGTAGCCACATGCAAAAGAATGAAGTTGAACCCTTTACCTCATGCCATATAGAAAAATTAAATCAAAATGGATCAAACACTTAAATGTAAGGGCTTAAGCAATAAAACTTTTAGAAGAAAACTGGGGGTAAATCTTCACGACCTTGTGTTTGGCAATAGATTCTTATATATGACACCAAACAAAAGAATACAGATACATTGGTCTTCATCAAAGTTAAAAAGAAAAAAAATTTGTGCATAAAGGGCCACCATCGAGAAGTGAAAAAAATAGCCTATAGAATAAGGGGAAAACATTTGCCAATCATATTTCTGATATGGGACTTGTATCTAGAATTCCTATAACTCAATAACAAAAAGACAAACAACCCATTGAAAAATGGGCGAAGGACTCACATAGAAATTTCTCCAAGGAAAATATATAAATGACCATGAAGCACATGAAAAAATGCTCAATATTTTTAATCATCAGGGAAATGCAAACAAGTGAGATACCACTTCACATACACTAAGATGGCCATAACTTAAAAGAAGGAAAAGAAGTGTTGGCAAGGATATGAAAAAATAAGAGCCTTTGTATATTGCTGATAGGAATGTAATGTGGTATAACAACTGTGGAAATCAGCTTGGCATTTTCCCAAAAGATAAACATAGAATTGCCATATGACTCAGCAATTCCACTCTTAGGTATATACTCAAAAAGAATTGAAAATGGGCATTCAAACAAATGTTTGTTTATAATACTACTATTCACAATAAGCAAAAGGAATAAACAACCTAAATGTTCATCAACTGATGAATGGATAAGCAAAATAGTGGTATGGCCATATTATGAAATATTGTTCATCCATAAAAAAGAGTGAAGTACTGATACATGCTACAACATGGATGAATCTTGGAAACATGCTAAGTGAAAGCAGCCATACATAATAGGCCACATATTATATAATTCCACATACATGAAAATGTCCAGAAAAGGTAAATTCATATAGGCAGAAAGCAGATTGTTCATTTCCAGGGGCTGGGCACAGAAGAGGGATGGGGAATGACTGGTTAATTGGTACAGGGTTTCATTTGGGTATGATGAAAATGTTTTGTAACTAGATAAAAGTGATGATTGCACAACATTATGTATTTACTAAATGCCACTGAATTGTACACTTTAAAATAGCTACTTTTATGTTTTGTGAACTTTACCTCAGTTTAAAAACTCATTGCTGGGGCACCTGGGTGGCTCAGTTGGCTAAAAGCCTGACTCTTGATTTCAGCTCAGATCTTGATCTCAGGATAGTGAGTTCAAGCCTCACATTTGGCTTCACGATGGGTGTGAAGTCTTCTTAAAAAAAAAATTATCGTCTCCATTTCTTCAAATGTTAAACATAAATTTACCATATAACCCAGAAATTTCACTGTTAGGTATCTACCTAAGATAAATTAAAACATGTCTGCATAAAAAGGTGTACTTGGGGGGCACCGGAGTGGCTCAGTCAGTTGAGCGTCTGACTTTGGCTCAGGTCACGATCTCACGGTCCGTGAATTCGAGCCCCGTGTCGGGCTCTGGACTGATGGCTCAGAGCCTGGAGCCTGCTTCACATTCTGTGTCTCCCTCTCTCTGCCCTTCCCTGCTCACTCTCTCTCTCTCTCTCAAAAATAAACATTAAAAAATTTTAAAAAAAAGGTGTACTTACTTGGGTGTTTATAGCAGCATTCTTCATAATAGCTAAAAGATAGAAACAGTCCAAATGTTCACCAACTGCTGAATGCATAAACAAAATGTGATATATCCATACTATTTGTCAATAAAAAGCAACAGAGATAGATATGTACTATACCATACATGAACCTCAAAAAAAATTTGTTCAATGAAAGAAGCCAGACATACAAAAGCCACATATTATGAGTCCATTTATATGAAATTTCCAAAAATTGCAAATCTATAGAGACATAAAGTAGATTATTGGTTGCCTGGGGCTAGGGGTGGGGATTGAGAGTGACTACAAATGGGCATGAGGGCTCTTTCTGGGGAGGCAGAAATGTTCTAAAAGTGGATTGTGGTGATAGTTGTACAACACTGTAAATATGCTACAACTAATTAAACTGTACACTTAAAGCAGGTGAATTTTATGCTACTTAAATATATCTCAACAAAGCTGTTTTTTCTAAGAACAACACAGAACATGCCATCCAACAGCAGCAGAATTCACATTCTTCTCGAGTGCACATGGAACATTTTACTGGATACATCATGTGTTAGACCACAAAACAAGTTTAATAAACTTCAGAAGATTGAAATTATATCAAGGATCTTTTCCAACTACAATGGTATGAAACTAAAAATCAATTACAAGGATGAAACTGGAAAATTCACAAGTTTATAGCAGCACTCTCAACAATAGCCAAATTATGGAAAGAGCCTAAATGTCCATCAACTGATGAATGGATAAAGAAATTGTGGCTTATATACACAATGGAGTACTACATGGCAATGAGAAAGAATGAAATATGGCCCTTTGTAGCAACATGGATGGAACTGGAGAGTGTAATGCTAAGTGAAATAAGCCATACAGAGAAAGACAGATACCATATGTGTTCACTGTTATGTGGATCCTGAGAAACTTAACAGAAATCCATGGGGGAGGGGTAGGAAAAAAAAAGAGGTTAGAGTGGGAGAGAGCCAAAGCATAAGAGACTCTTAAAAACTGAGAACAAACTGAGGGTTGATGGGGGGTGGGAGGGAGGGGAGGGTAGGTGATGGGTATTGAGGAGGGCACCTTTTTGGATGAGCACTGGGTGTTGTATGGAAACCAATTTGACAATAAATTTCATATATTAAAAAAAATAAAATAAAATCAACATGTCTAAAAACAAATAAATAAATAAATAAATTTTAAAAATAAAAAAAATAAAAAGGTAAACAATATAGACAAACCTTTACCTAGACTTACGAGAGAGAGAGAGAGAGAGAGAGAGAGAACCCAAATAAATGAAATTAGAAATGAAGGAGGAGTCATTACAACTGATACCACATACCACACAAATACAAAGAATCATGAGACTGTGAACAATTGTATGCCAACAAATTGGACAACCTAAAAAATGGATAAGTTCCTAGAAACATACAACTTATCAAGACTGAATCATGAAGAAATAGAAAATCTGAACAGACCAATTATCAGTAGACATTAAATTAGCAAGCAAAAACCTCAAAGAAAAGCTCAGGATCAGAGGGCTTCACAGGTGAAATCTACCAAATATTTATAGAGGAATAATACCCGTCCTTTTCAAACTGCTCTAAAAAATAGAAGAGGAGGAAGCACTTCCAATCTCATTTTATGAGGCCAACATTACCCCAATACCAAAACCAGATAAGGACACTAGAAGAAAATTACAGGCTAATGTCCTGTGTTTTAACAACACATTAAAAGAATCATGCACAAGGGGCACCTGGGTGGCTCAGTTGGGCGTCTGACTTCAGCTCGGGTCTTGATCTCACAGTTTGTGGGTTTAAGCACTGTGTCAGGCTCTGTGCTGACAGCTCAAGGTCTGCAGCCTGTTTCAGATTCTGTGTCCCCCACTTGCTCTCTGCCCCTCCCCCGCTCATGCTCTGTCTCTCTCTCTCTCAAAAATAAAATAAACATAAAACAATTTTTTAAAAATAATCATGCATGCAATTAAGTGGAATATATTCTAGGGATGCAAGGATGATTCAATATACACAAACCAATCAATGTGATACACCACATTAACAAATTGAAGGATAAAAATCATATGATCTTCCTAATGGATGCAGAAAAAGCACTTGGCAAAGTTCAATATCCATTCATAAATAAAAACCCACAATAAACTGGGTATAGAGGGAACATACTTCAACATAATAAAGGCCATATATGACAGACAAGCTTACAGCTAACACCACACTCAATGGTGAGAAGTTGAAAGTTTTTCCTCTAAGATCAGGAACAAAGACAAGATGCCTATTTTCAGTGCTATTATTCAACATAGTACTGCAAATCCTAGCCAGAGAAATTAGGTAAGAAAAAGAAATAAAAGGTGTCCATATAATAAAGGAAGCAGTGAAACTGCCTTTATTTGCAGATGATATAATATTACATATATAAAACCCTAAAGACTCCACAAAAAGAAACTATCAGAATGAATCAATGAACTCAGTAAATTTGCAGAGTACAAAATCAATATTTAAAGATAAGTTGCATTTCTATACACTAATAATGGGCTGTTACAAAGATAAATTAAAGGGGTGCCTGGGTGGCTTAGTCGGTTGGGCGACCGACTTCGGCTCAGATCATGATCTCATAGTTTGTGGGTTCAAGCCCCGTGTCAGGCTCTGTGCTGACAGCTTGGAGCCTGCAGCCTGCTTTGGATTCTGTGTCTCCCTCTCTTTCTGCCCCTCCCCCACTCATGTTCCATCCCTCTCTGTCTCAGAAATAAATAAACACTAAAAAAATTAGAAAGATAAATTAAGAAAACAATCCCATTTACAATTGCATCAAAAGGAATAAAATACCTAGGAATAAATTTAACCAAGGAGGTGAAAGATCTGTACACTGAAAACTATAATACATTGATGAAAGAAATTGAAGAAGACAGAAGACATTCCGTGCTTATGGATTGGAAGAATTAATATTATTAAAATGTACATACTACCCAAAACAATCTACAGATTCAATGAAATCCCTAAGATTCCAATGGAATTTTTTCATAGAAATAGAACAAACAATACAGAAATTTGTTGGAACCATGAAAGATCCTGAATAGCCAAAGCAATCTTGATAAACAATAAAGCTGGAAGCATCATATTTCCTCATTTTGAACTACATTACAAAACTATAGTAATCTAAGTAATATGCTCTCAGATCCTAAAAGTTCTCATCACAAGGAAAAAAAACTTTTTTTGTAACTATATGAGGTGATGGGTGTTAGCTATTCTAGTTAACTTATGTTAACTAAACTTAATCATTTTGCAGTATATGTATGTCAAGTCATTATTCTGTACACTTTAAACTTATACAGTATTGTATATCAATTCTATCTCAATAAAACTGGAAAAAAGCAGTATAGTATTGGCATGAAAACAGACACATTGATCAGTGGAAAGAATAGAGAGCCCAGAAATAAACCCATGCATATATGGCCGATTAATTTATGACAAAGGAGCCAAGAATACACATGGGAAAAGTATAATCCCTTCAGTAAATGGTATTGGGAAAAATGGACAGACACATTCAAAATAATGAATTGGACCCCTATCTTACAACATACCCAAAAATCAACTCAAAATGAATTAAAGGCTTGGATATTAAGACCTGAAATTATAGAAGAAAGCATAGGGGGCAAGCTAGTTGACAATGGTCTTGGCAATGATTTTTTGGATTTGACACCAAAAGCAAAGGTAACAAAAGCAAAAATAAACAAGTGTAACCTCTTCAAACTAAGAAGCTTCTGCACAGCAAAGGAAAGTCATTATGCTGTACACCTTTTCCAAATGAAAAGGGCGGAATGGGCGAAAATATTTGCAAATAATATATCTGATAATGGTTAATATTCACAATACATAAAGAGCTCATACAATTCAATAGCAAAACCCCAAACAATAAGATTAAAAATGAACAGAGAAATCGAATGAACATTTTTCCAAAGACATACAAATGGCCAACAGGCACATGAAAGTGTTCAACGTCACTGATTATCAAGGAAATGCGCATCAAAATCACAATAAGATATCACTTCACACCTCTTGGAATGGCTATCATAAAAAAGACAAAAGTGTTGGCAAAGACATGGAAGAAAGGGAATTCTTGCACACTGTTGGTGGGAATGCAAATTGGTGCAGCCACTATGGAAAACAGTATGGAGGTTTCTCAAAAAATTAAAACTTGGGGGCTCCCAGGTGACTCAGTCCGTTAAACGTCCAACTCTTGATTTTGGTTCAGGTCATGATCTCACAGTTTTGTGGGTTTGAGCCCTACATTGGGCTCTGGGATTCTCTCTCTCCCTCTCTCTCTCTGCCCCTCCCCCACTTGCGAGTGCATGCATGCTCTCTCTCCCTCCCTCCCTCTCTCTCTCTCTCTTTCTCTCAAAATAAATAAACTTAAAAAAATTAAAACTTGAACTACCATATGATCTGGCAATTCCACTTCCAGGTATATATCCATAGGAACTAAGAACAGAGCTTCAAAGAGATACCTGCACTCACATGTTCATTACAGCATCATTCACAATAGCCAACATATGGAACGAACCTAAAAGTCCATCAAAGGATGAATGGATAAAGAACATGTGATATATATCCACATATTATATATTCATATAGATATTCAGACTATTACTTAGCTATGCAAAAGAAGGAAATCCTGTTATTTGTGACAACATGGATGGACCTTGAGGGCATTATGCTAAGTTAAATAAGCCAGACAGAGAAGAATAAATATTGCATGGTATCATGCAATGTGTGGAATCTAAAAGAAAAGAATCAAACCCAAAGAAACAGTAGAAAAGTGGTTGCCAAGGGCTGGGGGGTGGGAATAATGGGGAGAGTTTGGTAAAAGGGTAAAAGCATTTAGCTATAAGATGAATAATTCTGAGGAGCTAATCTATAACATAGTGTCTAGAGTTGACAATGCTGTTTTGTGTAATTGAAATTAGCTAAGAAAGTAGAACTTAAAAGTTCTCACCAAAAATAATAAATTAAATAAATTAAATTAAATTATATTAGCAACAACAATGCCTCAGTGCATTACTTTCTAGCTTCTACCCTATTTCTCTGCTCTCTGCCATAGGCAAACAGCTTAAGAATGTTGTCTGCACTTGCTGTCCATATACTTCCTCACGTCCTGTTCACTTTTTTCTTTTTTAATCTTTTTTTTCCCTGCAGTCACATCTTAACTCATTGCATTTTGCATTCCACTCCTTTTTTTTCCCACTCCTTCTTTCTTAACCCATTGTAATTTGCCATCCACCCCCATCACTCCCTGTTCTCTGCAAGACTACTAGTGACCTTGTTGCTAAATCTAATGGATGTTTTTCACACTTTGTTTCATGTAATATTTGGCATGTTGACCCTTCCCTCCATTTGGAGGATGATTTGCCCTTGATTTATGTGACACCACACTCTCCTTGTTCTATTCTTTATTCTTTGGCCACGACTTCTTGGTCCTTTTTGTAGGCCCCTCTCCCTCTATCCTTTCCTCAAATATTGGTGTCTGATAGGGTTATGTCCAAGGCCCTTTTCTTTTCCTACTCTGTACGGTCACGGTAGGTGATCTCATCCATTCCTATGGCCTTAACCATCCACATGCTGATTGCTCTCAACTCTATAGCTCCTGCCTACATTTCTTTCCTGAACTCCAGATCCATATATCCAACTGCTTCCTGAATATCTACCCTTGGATATCCCACAGCCACTTAAAATTGAATTCAGCATTTCCCCTTTGAAACCATTCTTCTTTGGGTGTTCTCTGTCTCAGTGAATCATTCCATCATTTACCCAGCAACCTCAGCCATAAATCCAGGCTTCTTCTTTGACTCACTCCCTTAACTACCATATGCAATCCATTTACTAATAGTGTTGGTTTTCACCTCCTAAGTATTGTCTTATTCAGAGATTCTACACAGAGGTTCATGGACCCTAGAGGGTTTTAGAAAATCCATGAACATACTGAATTGCAGGCAAAATTTGGTACAATTATGTGCATTAGCATTTTTTCTGGGAGAGTGTGCAGACCATAGCTTTCATCACATTTTCAAGCAGGTCTGTGACTTGACAGAAAGTTAAGCACATTGCTCTAACTCCGCCTATTTCTCTTCATCCACCCCTCCACTCTGACCAGATGTAGTCACTACAGAGGATCATTTCTGTATTACAGCCCCTTTGCTCTCTTAGGGCTGCAAATAGGAAGGGAATTTTGCTGAGGAAATGGGCTGAGGCTAGCAGAGCTGAATGCACCCTATTCCTAGGGGCTCCTGTGTGCTATTGTGGCCTGCTCCTCTCCCCACTTTCTGCCAACAGATCATTTATTCATTTCCTTTTCTCCTCTCCTGGTCTCTCTTTCTTCATCTTCTCCAAAACTCTTTTCCTCATTCTCCTTCCCTTCGTCTTTCCCTTTCCAGCTCCTCCCTCATGCTTCACTAACACATAATTATAGGGTAACCGGATCTTTGATACACATAGCTTGAAGCCTCTTAAAACCAAGACTAGAGGCAGCTTCACCCTGTTCATTGGCTCCCACTTGCAGAGAGCTGCCAGTAACCCCTCCAAAGAGGAAAGGGGAGTGGGAAGCCTGAGCTTGGAGGTGTGGGATCTGTAAGTAGGGAGACACCAGCCACAAGTATAGTTGTAGTGTATTAGGAGAAATATGTGGGGCAGGCCAAGGAATCATAGACCTTACAAATCTTTATTAAAACTTAAAGTTTGGAAGGATTTTTTAAAATGATCTAACCCAATCTTCCTCTCATCTCATACAGATGGTCCTTCTTGATTCTCTTCTTTTCTTTATCCTGTACATCCATTAACAAGTTTGGGGGCTCTATTTTAAAATATATTTCATTTTGTTCCATTGATCTATGTGTCTATTCTTTCTTTTAATACCACTGCCTTATATACTGTAACTTTATAGTACTGTAGCTATCTTGAAATCGGTAGTATGAATTCTCTTACTTTGTTCTTCAGTATCATTTTGGTTGTGCTAGGTCATTGGCTTTTCCACATAAACTTTAGAATCACTTTGTTTATAGCTACAAAATAGTTTGGTTGTATTTTAACTGAAATTATGTTAAATCTATAGATCAAGTTGGGAAGAACTGACATTTTTTTTTTTTTTTTTTTTTGGGACAGAGAGAGACAGAGCATGAACGGGGGAGGGGCAGAGAGAGAGGGAGACACAGAATCGGAAACAGGCTCCAGGCTCCGAGCCATCAGCCCAGAGCCTGACGCCGGGCTCGAACCCACGGACCGCGAGATCGTGACCTGGCTGAAGTCGGACGCTTAACCGACTGCGCCACCTAGGCGCCCCAGAACTGACATTTTTAACAACACCGAGTCTTCCTATCCATGAACATGGAATATATCTCTCCATTTATTTAGATCTTTGGTTTCTTTTACTTGTGTTTTGTCGTTTTTCACATTAAGATCCTGTGCATATTTTGTTATATTTATACCTAAGTATTTCATTGCTTTGCAGCTGCTGGAAGTAGTACTATTTTCTTAAAAGTTCAAATTCTACTTTTTCATTGCTGGTATAATAAGAAAGTAATCGATTTTTGCATATTGAAGTTGTATCTGCAACCTTGCTATGTATGTCTTCATTAGTTCCAGAAGGTTGTGTGTGTGGGTGTGGGTGTATGAATGTGTGTAGATTGTTCGGGATTTTCTACAATCCTATAAATTTTGATAAATTATGTTTTCATTTTCATTTAACTCAAAATATTTTAAAATTTCTCTTGAGACTTCTTCTTTGACCCATGCATTATTTAGAAATGCATTGTTTAATTTCTAAACATTTGGGGATTTTCCAGCTATTTTCTGTTATTGATTTATAATTTAATTCCATTGTGGTCTGAGAGCATACTTTGTATTATTTCTTTTTTTATGTTTATTTATTTATTTTGGGGGGGGGGCAGAGAGAGAGGGAGGCAGGCTCCCAAGCAGGCTTTGCACTGTCAGCTTGGGAGCCCAACATGGGGCTCAATCTTAGGAACTCAGGATCATGACCTGAGCTGAAATCAAGAGGTGGATGCTTAACTGACTGAGCCACCCAGGTGCCCCACTTTGTATGGTTTCTATTCTTTTAAATTTGCTAAAATGTGTTTTATGGACCAGAACAAGGTCTATCTTGGTGAGTGTTCACTGCAGTCTAGAGAAGAATGTGCACTCTGCTGTTGGATGGAGTAGTCTATAAATGCCAATGAGATTAAGTTGATTAATAATAATGTTCAGGTAAAAACATTTCCCAAATCTGTCTACTTAACTTGCTTCGCCATCACTATCATAGCCCAAACTATCATGGTCTCTCACCTGGACCTCCTAACTGGTTTCATAGCCAGCCTCCTAACTTGTCTACCTGTTTCCAGTTTTGCCTTCACTATAATCCATTCTCCTCACCTCACACAGAATGATCATAGATCATATCACTTCCAGCTCAAAGTCTCCATTAGCTTTTCACTGAACTGACAATAAATCTAAACACTTTCAGGGTGCCCGTGTGGCTCAGTCGGTTAAGCGTGTGACTTCAGCTCAGGTCATGATCTCACAGTTGGTGAGTTCTAGCCCCACATTGGGCTCTGTGCTGACAGTGCAGAGACTGCTTGGGATTCTCTCTCTCTGCCCCTCTCTCTGCCTCCCTCTCTGCTCTTCCCCCATTTGTGCTCACTCTCTCTTTTTTGCTCTCTCTCTCTCTCTCGAAATGAATATATAAACTTGAAAAAATTCTAAACACTTTCTCATGGCTGGTATGATCCTACACAGTCTTTCTTTAATTAATTTATTTTTTTTACTTCAAGGATAATTAACATACAATGTTATATTAGTTTCAAGTGTACAATATAGTGATTCAACAATTGTATACATTACTCAGTTCTCATCAAGATAAGTGTTCTCTTCATCTTTACCATTTCACCATCTCCCTATTCACCTCTCCTCTGGCAACCACCAGTTTATTCTCTATATTTAAGGGTCTGGTTTTTTGTCTGTCTCTATTTTCCCTTGTTTGTTTTGTTTCTTAAATTTCATATATGAATGAAATCATATGGTATTTGTCTTTCTCTGGATGACTTATTTCACTTAGCATTATACCCTCTAGATCCATCCATGTTGTTGCAAATGGCAAGATTTCATTCTTTTTTATGACAAATACACCCTACACAGTCTTGCTCCAGAACTTCTTTCCTGCCTCATCTAGTACCAGTCTTCCTGGTCTCTCTAGTGAGACTTCTTCTTGAAGTCCCTTGACTATACCAAACTCTTCCCCACCTTAGGGCCTTTACCCTTGTGTTTCACCCTGCCTGGGATGCCATGCCTCTGGACCTTCATGAAATGACTGCCTTCTTATCATTCAATATTGCCTTCACTGTCACCTCCTTGGAGACACCTTCTCTGACTCTCTATTTCATCTTGTTCCCCATCCCTACCCAGTCACACTGCCTTTGTACAGTTTTTTCCATTTGTTTTCAAAGCACTTTTAACTTTTTGAAATGATCTTGTTCTTGTATTTGTTGGTTGTTTGTATCTATCATCTTTTCTCTAAAATGTGAGCACCAGGAGAGCTTGGGCCCTCTTCACTACTGAGTTGTCTACATCTAGAGCAGACCCTGGTACCTAAATATTTATTGAATGCCTGAAACTTCCTCCTGAACATTTCCAGTGACTTGGAGCTGACTACTTTGATCTATGAGGCAGCCAATGCCTCTGTGGGTGGTTTTGTATGTTAGAAACTTCATATTTCTCTTGAGCTAAATACTGCATTCTTGACCATATAAACAGATTAGAAAATAAAAAAACCATGATCATTAAAAAAGATGCTGAGGAAGACTTTAATAAAATTTAACACCTGTTAGTGAGAAAAAAAATATTTTAGCATACTAGGAATAAGAGGGAACTCCATTAACCTGATAAAAAGCATTCTCCAAAGTCCTACAGCAAACATATATAATGGTGAAACATTGAAAAACTTCCCTTTAAGATGAATAACAAAACAGGGATGCCCATTATTGTCCCTTTTGTTCAGCATTGAACTGGAGATCCTGAACAGTAAGACAAGGAAAAAAAAATAACAGGAGTAAGGAATTGGAAGGAAGAAACAAAACTGTCATTTAAATCTACTTTCTCATATCTTTCACCCACTCGTCCTCCTTCTGCTTTCTGGAGGCCCACAAACCAAAGCTGTCCCCTCTTCTGCCTGAGAGCCCAGGTCTTCTTCCCTCTCTGGGCCTCAGTCACCTCAGCTGAAAAGTGAAGGGTTAGACAAAGTTATCCAAAAAACTTCTTGTTGTTCCATCTTTCCATGATTTAGGAGTCCATATCCTCTCTCCTATAGGCTAAACATCTCTATTTTCCTTAACAGTTTCTAATAGTGATTTCCAGAGCCCTCCTTTCCTATCAACACACTTTATTTTGTTGGTTTTTTAAAAAAATGTATGATGCCCAGAACTGGGCAAAAGGTGAAGAAAGGATAGGGCACGAAAAGGTTGGAATAGAGGGACTTAGACTAAAAACAGAGCATAAAAATGAAATGGTAGAGAGAGGCAGCAGGGAAAATGGGCAGGGGACAGCAGCTGAAGGAGAAGTTGCCTGGTGGGACAGAGCTCCTTGACTTCTCTCCCTGGGATGGGAGGATGGTCCCCTGCATGGTTTGGGGGACAGTGATGGGAACTGAGTTTGTAGTTGGCCACAAGCATTTGGTGGCCCTGTCAGTCCTTCCTTCCACATTTTCTATCCCTAGGCTATAGGACCCTCCTTCTCATAGCTGAGATTGGGGGAGGGGTATTGACAAAAGTCAGCTCAGGATGGGAAGGGAGGCTGCACTGAGCCGGGTCCCTGTCCAGGAGGCAGAAGCAGCCATCACAGTGGGAGGGAGCAGCAAGCCAACAGCTGAGTGAGACAAGGCCTGGGTTATTTTTTTTCCATTTTGTTGGCATGTGGGTGGATTTTTCTCCTTTTTTCTTCTCTCCTGCTCTCTGCCGTTTCCACAGAGATGTGGGAGTTTGCAAATTTGTCTCCGTGGAAGAGAGAGGCAAGAGCTGATCTGGGGGGTCCTTGTCAGGGACCAGGAGAGCACCAAAGGACACCGCAGTTCTGGTAGCAAGAAACAAGGACCTATTTCCCTGATGATATCACTGGAGCAAGGAAGGCTCTCACTCTCTTTTCCTCTTAAGGATGCAGGGATTCCTTCTCACGTCTGCTCGGCTCTTGACTCTCAAATCCATCCCACCTGGTAATTGCAAAATCCTGTTTCTTTCCTTGCTCTGCAATGCCAAATGCCTTTTCCTTAGGGCCATGAACAAACTATAGGCACACCTGAGATTGATGCCTAGAGGCTGCTCTCCTCCCCAGTACCTCTGGGGGGTTGGGGGTGTGAGGCCAAGGAACTTTCCTTTTTTTTTCCAGTTACATATTTAAAGCATTAAAATATAATGCAGTACTTATAGCACATGCTAAGTGTCAGATAAGTGTTTCAGGGAAAGCTTTCTGAAATGATTGAGAGGTGGGTAGTTTAGGAAAGGCTTCCTGGAGGATATGGGACCTAGACAAACTAACAAAGCAGGCAAGGGCATGTCAGGCAGTGGCAGGGAGTCTGGACATGTACCTGCTAATCCCACTTCTGCTATAAGTTTGTAATGTGATGTTGAACAAGGAATTTACTTCTCTTGGGCTTTCTTTTCTCATCTGGAAATCAAGCTGGATATTTAAAGCTCTACAGATCTCTGGAACCTGAATCCTGATTCCTGGCCTTGGGGGTTTTGAACCATCTAATGAGATCATGTGTATGCACAGTGCATCGAACACCATCAAGGAGTAGGATGACCAACTGTTACTGTTTACCTGGGACTCAGACGTTCCCTGGGAAGTGGAACTTGGGTGGTGAAACAGTCCCCCGGGCAAACTGGGATGGTCAGTCTCCCTAACAAGGACCACATCCACTACTTGTTATTATCATGATCATGATCATGATCTTTATCATTATCATTATTACCACTAGAGGGCAACACTCTCTTACGCCTGGGAGTAGGTCTTCCCCCACCCAATAGGTGCAGAACTGCCCCCTCATTCCAGGACCAGCCAATCCTGTGGATCTTTCTCCTATAGAGAACATCACTGAGGAACAGAGAGATCTGTGGATTTTGAATCCCAGGAGCATCCTTTTGGTCTTACCAACCCCATGTGGTCAGATTTTGCCAATTGTGCCTGGTACTCAGATGCCTAGTCTGTCCCACTGTGGCAGAACTACCCTGCTTCTCTGAGTAATGGGGAAATAGATGCTACACACAGCTTTGGTTTGTCAGAACACAAGAGACCCTTTCTTTTCTTTCTTCCTCCCTTCTTTCCTCTTTCTTTCTTTCTTTCTTTCTTTCTTTCTTTCTTTCTTTCTTTCTTTCTTTCCTTCTTTCTATCTCTACACCTAATGTGAGGGCTTGAACTCACAACCCCAAGATCAAGAGTCCCATGCTCTACTAACTGAGCCAGCCAGGCGCCCTCAACAGGCACCTTCTCAAGGCTATGCTGTTGGCCCCCTGCTTTGATTATCTGGCAGTGTACATATTCTACAATGCCAGATCCGTTGATGCAAGAGCTGGCTTCCTCCCTCCTACGGAATTGATTTCTGTATTACCTTCTATCCCTTATCACGTTGAATTGTAGTTATAATTGATCTATCTGTATACTCCATTAGATTGTTGATTCATGTATTCAACAAACACGGATTGCTTATTGCTTACTTACCGTGTCCCAGGCTTTTTGCCAGACTCGTGGTACAGTGGGGAGCAAAACAGACGGAGTATCTGCCCTTGTAGAGCTAACAGTCTACTGAAGGAGGCAGGGGGGAAGCAAACAAAGAACCGCACAAATCAATATGTAATTACATACTTGCTAAGTTCAAGGAAGGAAAACGACTCCCTGAAAGCGTGTATCAGAGGGATCTGCCTCATCCAGGAGAGACGGTGCTGTTGAGTAACTGACATTTGAACTAAGATCTGAAGGCTGAATAGGCGGTAAGTAGGCAAAGGCAGCAAAAAGAGCTTTTCCATGCCAAAAGAACAGCAGGTGTTCAGGGCCCAAGAAGGGAAGAGCGCAGCTCTCAGGAGGAACTATTTGCTCCTTGAGGGCACAGCCTGCCTCTTGTTCATCTCTTGCTATAGCTCCAGGCTTGGCACACGGATATGCCAAATCAATGTCTGTTGAATTGAATTGGATAAAATTTTTGTTATGGAAAGCATCATGGGCTGGGGGTGAGGGTGTCAAAAGACCTAGCTTCTGCTTCCAGCTGTTCTGGGCAATTCAGTTCGATTTTCTAAAGATTTCCTGTGCATTCACTATGTGCAGGGACTTGTGGCCAGGTCCAGTTGGGGGATTAAAAGGTAAACAAAAAAAGGTCTCTGCCCTTCAGCAGTGCATGGTCGGTGAAGTGGCTGACAGGTAGACAGGCCCCTTCCACTCTCTGGGCCTCTTTCTCTCCAGTTCTAAAATGAGGGGTTGGGATTATATCACCTCTAAATCTCCTTCCAGCTCTAACAGTCTTGATGTGCTCTTTCCTGAATAACAGCAGTGGGAGCAATGGAGCTGATGTTTTCATTTCTCCTGCCGCATAGGAGTCACATGGAATAAGACTGGGGAAATGCAGCCTGGGATTCTGTTTCTGGACCACTCTCCCCTTTGCAAGCATCTCAGAAGCAGTTAGGGTTTGCTGCTTTTAACTAGAATGTTCTAGCATTTGATGAACTTCAGTTTCTTTCTTTCCTGTCTCCTTTCCCCACTTGGCCCCCCTCTCTCCTGTCTTCTGTTCTACACCTAGGGCTGCATTTTGCATCTATTAGGACTGGAAATGGCCTTTAAAATCATCTTATCCAACCCCTCCATCCAATGTTTCCATTCCCTCTGCAACAGACCCTCAGGATTAGGCTGTCCAGCCACTATTTGAAGACCTCCAGCAATGAACTCACCATTTTTACTAAGCTTTGCCTGTAAGAGGTTTGTTTTCTCAGGGAATTTGTCTCTCTGTAATTTTCACCCATTACTTCTGGTTGTGCCCTTTGGAGCTAAGCATAATAATTTCACCACATTGCCCTCTTGACAGCCTGCTCGATATTTGAAGCCAGTAATCATGTCTTCATAAGCCTGCTCTCTTCTAGGCCAAATATCATCTGTTCCTTCAAATGTTCTTTGCTAGTTCAAATCCCCTTTGCATCTGTAAATATAGTTTAGTTTATGTAAGATTTATATCCCGCCTACTTTAAAGAGGATATTAGGAGGCTCATCGGTTACAACATGAAAGAAAGACAATTAGGGATAAAAATGTGGAAGAAAACAGACCAGAGACCATGTAAAGGAAGCACGAATAGATGTTGCCAGGTACCTAAAATGAACTGGATTATAATTGGACTCTGAATTTGGCTCAAAGTTTTATGGCAGCTAGGACAAATTTGGAAACACATTGGGTTATGTGGTTTTATGTTCTGACAGGATCAAGCTTACAAATCATCTTCAGAGAGAAAATTTTTCCTGAAACAAAACTCCAGACTAGCCTATTCGGAGTGCCTTTTGTTAGACTGTTCAGGACTGACAGGTACTTTGGATAAATCTTGCCCCTTCCCCCAATAGGGGAAAGAAGGCTGGAAGGATGATTAACTAATTAGCTAAATGCTGTCTCAGTTTTAAGCACCGATATCTCTTTAGGGAACCCCACAGAGATGAGAGACTTCCTTTTCCTTTCCTTTTTCATTCTCCTATGCTCCTTGAAGATGGTCACTTTCCTACCATTCTGCTCTTTAAAGTCTGCAATGTTAAGACTCTTTGGGACACCAGACCTCAGGAACTAGCCCAAGTAAGGAATTGCAGCCTAGCGATCGCACAGCAAAAATGTGCAAATCATTTCTCTTGGGTCCTCAGTGTTCTCATGTGAAAAATGAATTAATCTCTTTGGTCACTTCAACTCTAATGTTGTGGACTGTAAACTTTTTTAAAGTTATTTTTTAACATTTATTTATTTTTGAGAGAGAGAGAGAGAGAGAGAATGGGGGAAGGGCAGAGAGGGAAGGACACAAAGGATCTGAAGCAGGCTCTGCACTGTGGGCACAGAGCCCGATGCGGGACTCGAACTCATGAACTGTGAGATCATGACCTGAGCTGAAATCAAGAGTTGGATCCTTAACCAACTGAGACACCCAGGTGCCCCTGGACTGTAAACTATTTGATGGAAAAACCAATGATTTGATGGAAAAACCAATGATTGTTTTTTTTTTTAATTTTGATTTTCCTGTTTCATGTCTGGCAGCTAACCAGTATAACAGAAGATCTGTTTATGGACAGAGCTGTGAGAACCCAATAGGAAAAACCAATTTGAACAGATGCCACCTTTGCATCTGAAGAAAATATTTCCTGGCTTTCATTATCATGACGAGTTCTTGTTGACTGGCTACTGGCAGTGGTGAGATGTGGTTTTCAGGGTTCTTTCCTGCTCAAGCTCCATATTCCTTGGCAAAGCCAGCTCTAGGGTAAGGGGAATTGGAACAATCACACCAGGGGTTGAGGCTTCTTGGAAATGACTCTGGGAGCCAGCAGGCAAGGGGAAAAAAGGGTAGTACCACAGTCTCTGCTAAACAACAACGAACCAACACAAAACTCACCTTGTAGTGTGTATTATTTGGTACATATAATATCCATGTGGACCCCCTCCCTGCCTACCATGTTGCTCTCGCTCAAAAATATTCCATGATTTTTCATTGCCTATAAGAAAAGGTCCAGATGCTTCAGCTTGGCAATGGAGCCTTCTCCAAGCTAAATCAAGCCATGTCTTCCCACTACCTCCTATCCCTTACAACACACACACACACACACACACACACACACACACACACACACCTGCTCATGCACGCATCTCTTGTGCTCTCTTCAACCAAACTGTGTGTGGTTCCCTAAATACACACTGTTTTACTGACTGCTCGTTTCCTCCCACCACACGTGGTTCCCTTCAACAGGTATTTCTCCGCTCTACCACTTCCAGCTGTTGAAATCCTAAGCTCAGTTCAAACAACTTCATATTCATAAAGACCTCCCAGCACCCCAGTCCTGGTGCCTACAGTCTGGCACTTTACACATTGTCTTGTTGGTCCTGTTTGTGACTTAGGGTCATAGCTCTCTGACTAGATGGGGAGCTCTCTGAGGCATAGGCTATGTCTGATTCACCCAGGGCTCTCTGTCATCCTTTCCCGTGTTGTCTTTCTCCAGAGCATCTATCATCATCTGTGTTAGTCTCCTGGGGCTGCCGTAACAAACTACCACAAATTGGGTGACTTAAAACAATGGAAATTTAATTTCTCACAGTTCTGAGGGCTAGAAGTTAGAAATCAAGGTGTTGCCAGGGCCATGTTCTCTCTGAAGTCTCTAGGGAAGAATCCCTCCTTGTTTCTTCCCACCTTCTTGTGGTTGCTGGCAATCCTTGGCATTCCTTGGCTTGTAGACTCCAATCTCTACCTCTTTCTTCGCAGGTCATTCTCCTCGTGTGTGTGTGTGTGTGTGTGTGTGTGTGTGTGTGTGTGTCTATGTCCAAATTTCCCTTTTCTTATAAGGACACCAGTCATTGGATTAGGGCACACACTAAAAGAGTATGACCTCGCCTTAACTTGATTACATCTGCAAAGACCTTTATTTCCAAATAAGATCGCAGTCACAAGGCAGGCCTCAAGTTTTGAGGGGATACTATTCAATCTAGTACACTATCCAACATGCTCTCTATATTTTTTGTTTATTGTCTCTCTGTCTAACCCACCAGAATGTCAGCTCCATGAGGTTAGGGATTGTTGTCTACTTTGTTCATTGCTATATCCTCAGCATCTAGAATAGTGCTTGACATGTGGCAGACATGCAATAAGTATTTTGTGAATGAACCTTTGTACCCATTTTCCCTATACCCCACAGGGAATCTGAATGGGAGAAGCAAGGATAAAGATGATAATGCAGGTATTGCCTAGAACATAATAAATATTCTGTAAGTGATCACTGGATACATAGAAGTATTTGATGCATGTGTTAATTTAACACTTATGGGTACCTTTTTTTATATAAAGTACTGAGGAAAGGTACAAAGAAGCGAGATGGAAACATCTGAGCATCCAGGCTATGCCTCTGGGCAAGTCAATTCAACCTCTGGGTTTCCCTACCTGTAACATGGGACTAATAGCACTGCCTACCTCATTGGATTGTCATGAGGAGTAAGTGAGCTCATACATGTAAAATGCCTAGCACAGTGCCTGGCACATGGTAAGCTCCATAGATGTGTTAGTTATTATTACTGTAGTTGCTGTTATGTGCTATACTCTGTGCAAGGTATATGGGTTTTTTTTAACCAGCTTTATTGAGATAAAATTCACATATCATAAAATTCTCCCTTTAAA
The DNA here is from genome assembly GCF_018350175.1 of Felis catus. Lineage (NCBI taxonomy): Eukaryota > Metazoa > Chordata > Mammalia > Carnivora > Felidae > Felis > Felis catus. The sequence continues at coordinate 46,068,160 of NC_058386.1, read as the reverse complement.
AATGTACAGTTCAGTGATTTTTAATTAACAGAGCTGTGCAACCATCACCACAATCTAATTTTAGAATGTTTTCATTCTCCCTCCAAAAAAACCCCATACCTGTTATCAGTCACTCCTCTTTCCCCAACACATGCCTGGCAACCACCACTGTGCTTTTTGTCTCCATGAATTTGCCTATTCTGGAATTTTATATAAGTGAAATCATAATATGTGGCCTTTTGTGTCTCATGGAGTATAACACAGCAAAATGTTTTTAAGGTTCATCCATGTTTTAGCATGGATCAGTACTTTATTCCTTTTTATGGCTGAATAATTCTCCATTGTGTGGATACGCCATATTTTGTTTGCCCATTCATCATTAGATGAACATTTGTTTCTATGTTTTGGCTATTATGAATAATGCTGCTATGAATATTCATGTGGAAGTTTTTGTGTGGACATAGGTTTTCATTTCTCTTGGGTATACACCTAGGAGTAGGATTCCTGGGTCATATGGTAACTCTATGTTTAACATTTGAGGAAAATTTCAAACTGTTTTCCAAAGTGACCACACCATTTTACATCCCAACCAGCAGTGAATGAAGGTTCCAATTTCTCCGCATGCTCACCAATACTTCTGTCTGTCCTTTTTATTTTACCTGCCATAATGGGTGTGAAGTGATGTGTGTGTGTGTGTGTGTGTGTGTGTGTAAAGAAGCTGATGTCTATTTTTCGACAACTTTATTTCCATTTTTTGTTTAAGAGCCTGTGGAAGAACAGTTTAAGACCACCACTAGTTGTTCCTATCCATTCAGTGGGAGCTTCGGACCAGTCTTCAGCGGTGGGCTGAGCACTCCAGTCTTCAATAGGGAACTACTGGAAAGGCACTGAGGGCATATGTACACCTTCAGACCAGTCTGTGATCTTGAGTTGAGTAACAGTAAACCCAGGAGTTGGAGCGGTAAATTCACCTTGAAATTCCTCCTTAGACAGCCTTTTCAGCAGTGGCCTGCTCTTCCTTTTCAATGTCTTCAGGATCTCTGCTAAACAGAGATCAGGTATGATCTCCCATGGATACTCATGGGAGATGATGCCACGTGCGCACACAAAGAACTTCCTGGTCCAACAATCACCACAGCAAACCCACTAAGGTGCTCCCTTGTTGTTGCATGGGATTGCAATATCTACAGGGCACAGAGAAGAGTCTGTGTTACACAGAGCAATGGTAGGCAGGTTAACATAAGACACCTCTGTGACAGGCTGGTGGTCAGCCTGGGACCAGTAGTCATGGCTCCCGGGAGGCTGCCTTGATCTGTTTAGTGAAGCTTCCAGGAATGAGATGGCCAGCAATAGGAGTGGCCCCAGTTTTCGGCCCTGGCAGAAAACTTTAGCACAGCTTGCTGGTCAGTATTCCGGTATCAGCTGGGTTTTCAATGGCAACAATGGTAACAGCCACCAGCAGAAGCTTCTCTTGGGTTATCTTCAGATTTAAGATGTGGATGCCTTCACTTTTCCATTTGTACATGTACTGTTCCACTTGGAAGTCAAGATTGGAAGTCAAGGTTGGTGCCACCTAAGAGGGTTCCTGCTGCAAAGAATTTAAGGACAGCCCCCTCCTTCATCTGCAGGACCCCAAGGGCTCTGGAAATCATGAAAGTTTCCCTTTAGGTTATGACAGGAATCCAGAACACCACCTTGTGGGTAGCACAGAAAGCTCATTGTGTTTTTTTTCTCATTGTGGTTTTTGATCTGCATTTTGCTGGTGGTTAATGATGTTGAGCATCTTTTCATGAGCTTACGGTCATTTGTACATCTTCTTTGGAGAAATGTCTCTTCGAATTCTTTGCCCATTCAAAACAAAATTGGGTTGTTTTGTTGTTGTTGGGCTGTAACAACAGTGGAGAGGGGGCTGAGGTTCTTTGCATATTATGAATACAAAACTCTTATCAGATATATCATTTGCAAATATTTTCTCCTATTCCCCGGGTTGTGTTTTCTGTGCCAAACGTTTTTACTTGCTTTTTTCCAAGACCATTCCTGTGAGGCAGGTGGTATTGATAGGGAAATGGAAGTTCAGAGAGGAGAAGGTGGAATTTAGATCCAGTTTTGTCTGACTGTAAAACATATGCTTTTTCCTCTACCTCAACTGCTCACAAAGATGAATGAAGACATGTTTCTGGCTTTAGGGAGCTCAGCCTGGCAGAGGACATAAAACAAGAACACAAACTGACATGCTATAACAAGAACACAAACCAATGCGCTATGAAGTAGGGTTCCACTTGTTCCACAAGTGCCACGAGAGAAGTGTAGAGAAGTGCAATTGGAGGTCCAGAGGAGAGACAGCAAGCACTTCTGGCTAGAGAAATCAAGGTTGGCTTCAGGAAGGGGGCATTTAAGTCTTGAAGGATGGGTACAGTTTCATTGGATGAAGATGATGGACAGAATGGAGAAGAGCATCTCCAAAGGAGGATGGAAAGTGAGAGTTGAATGAATGAATGAAGCTTTGATCCTAAGATTGGCAGCAATGGGCAGTCCCAGAGCTTTTGGGATGGGATCCTGGGACTGCCTTGGTTGGAGGACCCAGAGACTGGCTAACCTTTGGGATCCTGGGGTTGACTGGGTTAGGGGATCTGGGTGCTGGCTTGGATGGAGAGTTTAGGAACTGGCTGGAGTGGGGGATGACTGTGATGTTGTGTGTGGGGATAGGGGAGTGATGTTCCAGAGGCTGCCTGGGAAGGGGGAACTGTGTGTGGACTGCCTGGCTGGAGGGACACGGGGCTGGGTGGGATGGAGGAATGGTCAGGGGACTGGCTAGAATGAGAGATCCAAGGACTACCCGGGATGTGGGCGGGAGGAAGGTCGCCTGAGATAGGAGGCCCAGGTGTTGGATGGGATGGGGAATCTTGACACTTGGGACTGGCAGACCCAGGGAATGGGGAATTCGTGGGATGCTCAGACCTGGAGGCTGCCTGCGATGGGGGTTCCTGGGAGGTCTTAGATGAGGATCTTGGGCTGAGAGGACCCGAGGGATATTGGAACGGACCGGGATGGAGGGCTTCGTCAGGTTGAAGACCTTGGTTAGGTGAAGACCCTGGGACCGGTGGAAGGGAGAGCTCTCCGGCAGCCTGCGATGGGGATGGCCCCGACCTGGCGCGGGTGTCTCGGGTCGGGTCCGGCTTCGGGCGCGGGTGGCGGCGGCAGGTGGGGCGCGCGGGGGCGGGCCGGGCGCGCGGGGTGGGGGCAGGGGCGGGGGGCGGGCCGGCGGCCGGGGCGGTCCCGCGCGGCCGCGCTGCGCAGTGACTCCGCAGCGGGCGGAGCGCCGTGGGCCGCGTCCTCCTGAGCTGTGGCGGTGGCGGTGGCGGCGGCGGCGGCAGCGGTAGCCTCAGCTCCTGCTCCCCGTGCCGCCGGCCCCAGCGCTGTCTCCCGGGCCCCCCCGGGCCCCCGGGCCCTCGAGCCCGGTGCGCGCCCTCGCGTCCCGCCGGCCCCCTCCCCCGGCTGGGCCCGGGGGAGGGTGGCGCCGTGAGCGAGCGGGGACCGGGCTCTCCTGCCCCTTCCCTTGCCCCTGGGCCGCCAGGATGGAGGCGGGGTCGGGGCCCCCGGGCGGTCCGGGATCCGAGAGCCCCAACCGGGCGGTGGAGTACCTGCTGGAGCTGAACAACATCATTGAGAGCCAGCAGCAGCTGCTGGAGACCCAGCGGCGGCGCATTGAAGAACTGGAGGGCCAGCTGGACCAGCTCACCCAGGAGAACCGCGACCTGAGGGAGGAGAGCCAGCTGCACCGCGGGGAGCTGCACCGGGACCCCCACGGCGCGCGGGATAGCCCCGGCCGCGAAAGCCAGTACCAGAACCTGCGCGAGACCCAGTTCCACCACCGCGAGCTGCGGGAGAGCCAGTTCCACCAGGCGGCCCGGGACGTGGGCTACCCGAACCGGGACGGCGCCTACCAGAACCGGGAGGCAGTGTATCGGGACAAGGAGCGGGACGCCCCCTACCCGCTCCAGGACACTACCGGCTACCCAGCCCGCGAGCGCGACGTGGCCCAGTGCCACCTGCACCACGAGAACCCAGCCCTGGGTCGCGAGCGTGGCGGGCGGGAGACCGTGCCAGCGCACCCGGGCCGCGAGAAGGAAGCCGGCTATTCAGCTGCGGTGGGCGTGGGGCCCCGGCCACCGCGGGAGCGGGGCCAGCTGAGCCGTGGCGCATCCAGGAGCTCCAGCCCCGGGGCCGGTGGCGGCCACAGCACCAGTACCAGCACCAGCCCGGCCACAACCCTCCAGAGAAAGTAAGGAATGTGTGTTTGTACCCCTCTCCCCCCTACCCCCTTCACCCCGGCTCTTCCCCTCCAGTTCCCCCTCCAACTTGTCCGGCTGATAAAGTAAGAAGCCAGTGCCTGATACCATGTCCTCCTCTCCCGTCCCAGACTGTCAGAGAAGCTCGGTCCTGCTCAAGCAGCCGACACCCCTTCTCCGGCCACCCCAGCCTGGCTTGGCCAGATGAGTGCAGGTGTCTCTTCTTTCTCAAAACCGTGGCCAGTGAGGGCCTACAGCAGTCATCACCCCTCTACTTCTTCACCCCCTAACTGTACCCTTGCCAGAGGATGGCTTTTCATTTATTTCTTTATTTTGGATGTGCTGCTTGGGATTTTTATTATCTGTGACATTGTCACCTCAGAGCCCCAAGGGAAAGAAAGCCCCCGTCTCCCCCCCCCCCCCACTTTGGGTCTCCTCTGCAGGTCCTGAGTGTAGGCCTGATCTTGTCTCCTCTGGTGGCTTCAGCTCCATCCTTTCCCAGAGAGGCAGGTGGGGACTAGAATGGCTGCTGGAGGCTGAGACATCCCTCTGATGGGAACCGCAGCACATCCTGGCCAGGGGAGCAAAGATGGGGGAGCAAAGATGGAGGCCAAGCCCTTGGCTAGTTCCTCAAAGAGCACCCCCACTCCACCCTCAAGAAAAACACCGCCCAATTAAAGAGCTCCCAGGAAGGGAAGCCTACAGATCTTCTCTCTTGTTGGATCAGTGCCAGTTTCTTTGCTGGTGTCCGTGTGTCTGCCTATTTGGGACACCTTGGGTTGGTGGGACATGGGCTGGGTCCACTTCTTCCATGCAGATACTACTGTGAGCGGTCAGGATAAATGTCAGGCTAAGAGAGTCAAGGGCATGCAGGCTCACAGGGCTGCCCTAAAGGCCCCCTGATTTTTCTTTTGCTGTATTGGAAAGAACAGCACTGAACTGGGAGTTAGGACACCTGGGTTCCCCTTCCAGCTGTGCTGCAGATTGCCTTTGTGACCTTGACTGACTCCCTTCCTCTCTCAGGCCATCAGTTCCCCCCATATCTTGTCTTTCTTGAATGCTCTTTAAGACCCCCAGCTTAGATTTGATGGTTCTGTGACTAATCCAGCCACACTACTGAGCAAGTCTGAAGTCCTCTAGCGAATGGACAGCCTTCCCCCTCCTCTCACTGCTCAGCTGGTCCTACCATGTGCCACAACCAGTGGAGTGTCTCTTGGAGGCTGGGCTGGGGGTGGGGAAGCCTTCTGCCTCAGGAAATCTGCTGGGAGACAGCTCTCTGCAACTCCCCCGTGGTGAGGCAGCAGGCTGGGGTGCTGGGTTGAGATGGCTGGGCCCCAGGAGCAGCAGCTGCAGCTTGAGGCCTCGGCTGGGCTCCACTGCAGTGCACCCTCAGCTGAGTTTCGGTGTGGACTGCCTCAGAGTAGTCCCGGGGCCAGGGAGATGGGTTCTCCTGTCCAGGCGTGGTTGCTGGGAGCCCATTCCCAGTGGACCGACTGTGTGCAACTTGGGGCCCCACCCTGGAGGAAGGGTCCAGATCAACCAAGCAGAGCTGTTTCAGGAGAGGGCTACGGTGGGTGGGAGCAGGAGACTGGAGCCTGCTGTGGTCCTTGAGCCTGACTGTGGAAGACTTTTCTGGAGTGGTCAGGCCTATGACAGAAGAAAGAGGCTCATTATGTGTGGCTCCAGAGAGCAGAGCCAGGAGCGGTTGGAAATTTGGGGGTAAATCAGGGAGAACTTTCCAACCTGGCTGCCTGGTGATGCAGAGGACTGAGTCAAGAGGTGGGGGTGGGAGCTGGGTGGACTTGTCCGGCAGAGGCCCAGTGGGTGTCGGGAAGAGCTGGAAAAAGCACCATTCCTGAATTGGGTGTAAAGCCCAGTGAAGTGACCTGGGTCTTCCCCGATACCAGGATTTCATTACCCTCAGATTCTCCATCCTGCAGACGTGGATCTCTTGGCTGGCTGGAAGCCCATTTGCTCTTGAGCTCTGTGCTTCTGCACAGGCCTGCCTCTCAGTCTATCCCTCTTTTGTGCACCCTCCAGGCTGTTTGTCGGATTTCTTTGCCTCACATTTCCTACTGGATTAATAAGGGGGTTTAGATAGTGCTTTGAATTTCTCCTAGCCACATATTAAATATTTGCACATCAGTTATTGCCTCTTTTGGGCCTCACCACAGGTTCTGGTGAGCATTAGCAACTCCATTTGAGAGACGGGGAAACTGAGACCCCAAGATGAAAGGCTTTTGCCCAAGGTTACGCTGCTAGTTCCTAATGGAGCTGGGACTAGAACCCACATCCACCTGTGTCTGAGACCTGTCATTTTTCCACTAGAGCTTTCCAACCCACATGAGTCTCCTGGCTTCAGGACCTGGCCAGGTCCCAAACTCGGAGAGGCCAGGCAAGCCTTAGGTATCTATAGGATTGGAGCAGGAGGAGCTGACTCTGGGATGAGTGGCAGAGTCAAGGGGCAGGGGTGTGGGCGAGAAGGCTGTGTCTCCCTCCTTTCTACTCTTCCTCCCAGCCAAGCATCCAGAGGGCTTGTTCATGCAGTAACCATTGCTGCCACCACAGCTGCTGAAGAGACTCCCTTGCCAGGCCTGTTCTGGGTTTGTAAGGAGTGGGTGAGAAGGCTGCTGCTGGAAGCCAGGGCAGGCAAGGTGGGAGTTCAGCGGCAGAGGCTGCAGCACTGGGGGTGGATCGGTAGAGCAGGTACAGGCTAGGCGTTCCTGGTCCCCAGGCTCCCTCTGGTGGAGAAAGAGGGGAGAGATGGGCCTGGGCCCCAGCTGCCTCTTGTTGAGGGCCCCTTGTGCCTAGGGACTTATTTAGTCCTCCCAACGACCCTGTGCGTCAGGCACCGCAGTCCACATTTTACAGCCGAAGAAACCGAGGGGCTCAGAGAAGTGAAGCGACACACCAGAGGTCAGTGGCCCTAAGACAGACTCTTCATCCTGTGAACTTTCCCTCTACTGCGGTTGCTAGTGGCTGTCATGTCCACCCCCACCCATATCATACCCCCAGGATTCCAACATCCTCCCGCACTGTCTCTTCTGGACGGGTTCCCGGATGCCAGTATGCCTTCTGCTGTGCTCTGGGTGTGGCCTTCTTAGTGCAGCAGAGCACGAGATGAGGCTCAACCTCCTTCTGCCCCCTGGTCTTCTGTATGTGAGGGCTTTGCTTGCTTGTTTGTTTGTTTGTTTGTAGCTGCTGGTCTCCACCAGTGTTCAGGTCTTTTTTCCCTGGAATTGTTCCCCTGAACCCCCAGATGATTAGAGAAGAGTTCTGCTTTCGTTGTTGATCTTGACCTGGCCCCCCTTGCAGTTCTGGCGCCTGGAATGATTTACGGGTGTGCTGGGGGCCACTGCTGAGTTGCTCCACACTGAAGAGAGCGGTATTTCCCACGCTTTGTGCATGGGCCCAGCTCCGGCTCTGCCGTAGGCGGTGGTGGGGTGAAGCTGGTTTGGTGGTAACTCTCCACCCACCGCTCCCCCCCCACACACACACCCTCACCCACCCTGCAAGCTGGTCCACATTGGGGGGCAGCAACCAGAATGCCTGGCCTGGTGTTCTTGACAGCCAGGGCAATGCGTGGTCTGCTGCTTGGCTGCTGGGCTGTGTCAGTGTTCTCCCTGCAGGGGCTGAGGGCACTGGGAAGGGGTGGGGGGGGAGAGAGTGAGCCCAAGGGAGGGGCTCCGGGGAAGTCTGTCTCCTTTGGGCTCTCAGGTACTTTTCCGGGGGGGGGGGATTTCTCCTTCTTCCCAGGAGGGTAAGCCATCTATTTTTCCCCCCACTGTGTTGAGAGCATTATACTTGTGTGGGAGGAAATGATAATGTTGAGTTGAATGAGAATTAGAGGAGTCTTGCTTCTCCGTCTAGATCTGGGGCAAGAATGGGGTTGTTGTCATCCACAAACATTTCTTGGCTGCGTGCACAGAGCAGGAGGGGCCACCAGGCTGAGCAAACACCATGCTCTCTGCGCTTGAGGAGCCCCCTCCTCCTTGCCGGAGCTGCAGGGCTCCAGGCTCATCCCACCATCGTGACAGTGCTCTGGACAAAACAAGTGGCAAGGCTGGTGGAGTGTGGAAGTTCTCAGAGGAAGGATCAGGGTAGGCCAGGCCACTGGTTGGGGACCCTGCTCAAGGGCTTCAAAGAGAGTGGGTGTCTCCTGGGGTCCAATGGGGGCCTAGGTGGGAGGAAGACTGGACTGAGGCTTACCCTCTGCTACTCTTTCATCTCACCCACCCCTGCCTACTGTGGCCTCTGAATCTGCTGAGAGCATAGTAAAGGCCTGGAGCACGGAGAAGAGGCCACACATGTGCTGAGTGAGTCTCAGCCTTCTGTGTGCCAGGCACCACCCTCTGTGGCTTTATGTAATAATAGCTAACTTTTTTTTTTTTACTGCATGCATTTACTGTGTGCCAAGCACTATTTGTTCTGAGTGCTTTCCATGTATTAATTCATTCAACCTCCACATGAATCTTTTGATGTAGATATTGTTATTAAATCCATTTTACAGATGAGGCAACTGAGGCCCGGGAAGGTTGGTTAACTTACCCAAGGTCACTCAATAATAAGCAGGAGAATTGAGAAGGAGCTAGATGGAGCACAAGTAGCCAGGCTCCAGAGTCCATCTGCAGCGTTCTTACCCACCATACAGTACTACTGCCTCTTATCTCATTTGCAGAGTCCCTGCCAGGTGGGTGTTAGTATTATCTTCATTTTTCAGACGGAAACAAGGATCAGAGGGGTGCAGTGACCTGCCTGAGGTTACACAACTGCATGGGGCCCAGAACTGTCGGGCTTGAGACTGTGGTACACCACTGCCTCCCGCAGGCAAGGTGTAAAGACGTTAGAGACACTCCAGGCATGGCTCCGGGCTTCCCCCAGCAGAGCTCCCAAGACCACTGCTCCAGTCAGGGTCCGTCTCCTGACTGCTTCCTGAAGTTTTGCCATAGTCTTCTCTAACAGATGCCTCTCCTGCTCTTGTTCCATCAAGCCTCTGACGAGATGCAGCCTGGCCAAGCTTTCTGCAGGGCTCCAGTGGTTCCACTCTGTCTTTGGCCTGCAGGAGAACGTTCAGACTCCTCCATCTGCCATGCATAGTCCTCTTAGCATCGGCACCTGACTTCCCTTTCTCCCCTCATCTTTTGACAGTCCACTTCCCACAGACCGTGCCCCAGCCAGAAGGGCCTGTGCACCCCAGTGTTAGCCCACTCAGCCTTCTGATAGCCTCGGGGTCTTTGCTGATGCTGGTTCCTCCTCCTGGGCTGCTCCATATAGTTCCCACGCTGAGCTGAGCTGTCATCTCTCCTGTGTCTATTTGCTGGTCTACCCCTGGCCCTTGAAATGAGCACTTTCTCTCTTTTTAAGTTTCTTTTCTTTCCTTTATTTTTTTGAGAGATAGAGAGCAAGCAGGGGAGGGGCAGAGAGAGGGAGACAGAATCCCAGGCAGGCTCCATGCCATCAGCATGGAGCCTGATGTGGGGCTCGAACCCACAAACCATGAGGTCATAACCTGAGCCATAGTCAACGGTCGGTGGCTTAACCAACTGAGCCACCCAGGCGCCCCTCTCTCTTTTTATACCTTTATGGTTATTTGTTTACATCTTGTATCCTCTCTGCTAGATTGAGAGCCCCTACAGATTGACATTTAAGTGACATGTATCAAGAGCATGTTGTGTTGGTCCCTATGGTAGGTGCTCTGGGCATGAGTGACAGAGCCAGCAGCTTGGAAACACACAGCACAGCACGTAGTAGCTGCTCAGTAAATGTTGAATAAACAAATGAATGTCAGATTAAGCCTTGGTGCACTAATGGCTAGAGGTGCCTAAGTTTTTCTTCATTCTAGGGCCCCCCATAGAGAGATGACTCCACTTCAGAATTCTGTTGGCTCCTGCCTTGCTTTCTCCTCATGCTCCCAGGAATTGTTTGGCCTCTACTCTGGGCTTTTCACACTTACCAGCCTTCCAGTTTGTGGGATATGAGGGTAGCAGAATCAGAGGAAACTTTGGAGATATTTAGGCCTGTCTATTCATCATTACCTCTCCCTCCCATGCTATGGCCATATCATACCGTGGTCTTGACCCTCAGTGCAAGATCTTCTGTTCTGAAAGGAGCAAAGAGACATGCGTAGGACTCGTATGCAGCCTGCCCAGTTTAGTGGAAAGCTACTTATTTATCCAACAAGTCTCTGTTGGGGCTCAGACCCTGGGCCGGGTGTGGTGTCTCAATGTCATAATAAGACACAGCCCCTTTGGCTCACTCCCTGGCTGTATTCCCTGGCAGAATGATAAACATGGGTCATGGGGGAGAACGATAAATAAATGACTTATTTCCACTTTTGAGGTAACTCATTTAGGGCAAGGTAATTTGCTAGTTACTCTAACTTTCTCATGGAAGTTATTTGATCTCTCTCCAGGCATCCATGTTGAAAGCATTTATGTAGGGAAGCCTGTTATCAAGCACTTAAGAGCTGAAGCTCTTTGGGGCCTCTGTATTCACGGAAAGCGCAGTGCCGTGGAAGGGGGACTCTCTGTGACTCTAGGCAAGTCACTTAACTTTCAGAGCCTCGGTTTTCTCAAGTTGCAAATGGGGATAAAACTATATTTTCTGATATATAAGATTCAGATTCATGTTGCACCCCACCTCCCCAATGTATCAAAAATTTTCCTGTCTACCTAACACAGTAGTCAAGGAAGGTTCTGGTCAGGATGGAAAGCTGAGAGACAAGGATGGAAAATAGTCTGTGGGATTGCCCTGCCCCCTAGAGGTGGAGTGTAGCAAACCAGACAAGTCAGCCAAGATCCACACATCACATCCTTTTCAAAACAAAGATAACAAGCCAGAGCTACGTGGGCTGATCAGGATGATTCCTCGAACATTTTAAGAAGGAAAGTTTGTTTTTATTTTATCACAATTTAATCACAATTATCACCTGATATGTGCCACTTCTCCAGTATCAATGCCTGTCTTTTTAGCTATGTGATTTTTATACCCTTTTAAAGGGATAATATGACTATATATCTGGGCCTTGTGATTTCCTACTGGAATCCAGGATGCTGTATTTGCCTTTATAAAACCAATTATTTTCCTCTATATAACCACTTTAGAATTATTGTCATCATATCTGTGATTAAAAGTACCTACATGTTTCTTCCCTAAAATTCCCTTGTAAAACTGGGAGGCACTTGTACATCTGATATGCTGGCCAGTTCATAAATAACCCATATTCTCATGATTGTTGTAAAAATTGAGTAAGATGACATATGTGAAGTATTCAGCACATAGTGTATGTTTAGTTGGTGATAGGCATTGTTGTTATTTTTAAAAGTTTTTTAATGTTTATTTTTGAGAGTGAGCACAAGTGGGGGAGGGGCAGAGAGAGAGAGAGAGGGAGACACAGAATCTGAAGCAGGCTCCAGGCTCTGAGCTGTCAGCACAGAGCCTGACACAGGGCTCGAACTCATGAACCATGAGATCATGACCTGAGCCAAAGTCAGAAGCTTAACCGACTGAGCCACCCAGGTGCCCTGAGGCATTGTTATTATTAATAATTTTGCAAAACTCTGTGCTGGGGAGGAGCCAGAGGGACAGGCCATGTGGGAGCTCACCACACTTCTGAAAGAGAGGTCAGTCCAGTGAATATTGTGTGCCTCGGATGTGCCATTCCTTGTACTGCTGCAGGCAAGGAGTTCTGTGATTAATGTTATACAGTTCCTGGCTTCAGGGCATTCACAGTTGGGCAGAGAAGATGAATGTGATGCGGTTTCCTGTGTGCTGTGCCGGGGGGCGGGGCACAGGGCTCTGTGGGTGCCCAAAGGAGGGACATCTACCTAGACTATCGGGGAGAGCTTCCTGGAGGAGGTGTTGCCTGAGCTGAGGCCTGGAGGATGAGTAGGAGTTAGCACAGTGAAGCAGGACAGTGTGTGGCTTGGCAGAAATGGAGAACAAAAGGGAGACTAAGGCAGAGGGGCCAGCATGAGTGAATGAACAGAGGCATGGAACCAGCAGGGTGTGTTGGGGGGCGGAGCACTTTTATTAGGTCAGTACAAACTAAAGCACAAACTGAGGCAGGAAAGGTCTGGAGAAGAGTCTGAAGAGTCAGCCATCCCAGATCAGGAGGACACTTGACTAGCAGGATAAGGAGCTTTATTATGTTGGGAATTGGGAGCCAAGATCGGGTTTTAGGTTGGGGCAAGAGGTCCTTATTGTAGAGAATGGGGAGATGTGTTGAGAGGCATGTTTTGGAGAGATCCCACTAGTGGACAGTTTGGAAGACAGATTGGAGGGCACCCAGTGAGAAGGCGAGTGTGACAGTCTAGATGAGAGATGATAAGGCCTGAGCTTGGGTAGTGGGGAGTAGAGATACTCTGTTGGAGGAGAGTGACAACACATTGACAAGTGCTGTGACAGAGGGGCATGCAGCCTACTGTGGGGACACAGAGGAGCGGCAGCCATTCATGATGAGCAGGATTTTAATAATACCAGCATAAAAGCCAAGAAACTTCAAGCTAGAAGGGTCCTTAAAAATCATCCAGCTCAAGCTGTTCATTTTACAGATGAGAAGACTGAGGCCCAGAGAGAAAGGGCTTGTATGAGGCTGCTCAATGTATGAGCAGAACAGCTCTGACTAGAAAAGTCACTCTAGGGGCGCCTGGGTGGCTCAGTTGGTTAAGCGTCTGACTTTGGCTCAGGTTGTGATGTTGTGGTTCATGGGTTTGAGCCCTGTGACAGGCTCTGTACTGACAGTCAGAGCCTGGAGTCTGCTTCAGATTCTGTGTCTCCCTCTCTCTGCCCCTCCCCTGCTGATGCTCTGTCTCTCTCTCAACAATAAATAAGCATTAAAAAAATGTTTTTTTAAAAGAAAAGTCACTCTACTGTTAATGCCAGTGTTTAAAGTACTGTTCCTTAGATGTGCTATTTTATGCTTTAAAAGCCTGTGAAGATTATAGGGATCATTATCTTTGGGTCCTGCTGATGAGAAAACTGGAGCTCGAGGAGGCTTGGAGACTTGCTGGGGAGGAAGCCGTGAAGAGGAGGGATCACCTAAATAAAGGATCTCTTGCTTTGATGGCAGACAGACCCTCTGCTCTGTCTAGTTCAGCCCCTCAGAAATCAGATCTCCTAGATTCATAGCTGGGGAGTAGACCCAGATTTCACTTTCTCCACCCAGGCCCACCGTTTTTTCTGCTGCTTTTTACCCTAGGAGTCCTCATTTAATGTAACTGAGGCAGCTCACAGGCAGTTTTTGCCCTGAGAGTTAGGCCTGTCATCCCCCCTTTTTCTATTTTTGTGGAAGAGGGCGGGCTTGTGTCTGTCATCACTTGTGTGCCCATCGCCTTGGGCAGAGTGTCTCCAGCCTGGATGCCTTTGTTATGAGTCCCCATGGTATGATACACAAAGAAGGAGCTTTGGAGACAGACAGACCTAACTTTGTTTTTGTTTTGTTTTGTTCTGAGTATAGTGACACACAATGTTACATTAGTTTCAGGTGTACAATATAGTGACTTTGCAAGTTTATACATTATGATATGCTCACCACAAGCATAGCTACAGTCAGACAAACCTAAGTTTGAATCTAGGCTGTGCCCCAACCCACTGGATGACCTCAGCTATGTCACTTACCTTCTCGTCTTTGGTTTCCTTATCTGGAAAATGGGATGACAATGCCCATCTCTCAGGATTAACCAAGAATGTTTGAATGGCATTCCCTGATACTTGTAGGTGCTTAATAGTCATTTGCAGGGGAAGAAAATCAATGAAATAACCCAAGATTGTGCCATAGCACATACCTCATTTCATAATTATGGTATTACCTGAAATTCTTTAGTTTTTATGGGAAATAACTCATCCAAATATCTGAATAGTTCATCCTGAATAAGACAACTTAAAGTTTAAAAAACAAAACAAAACAAAACCAGTCATCTCCTTCTCCTGCTTGGAATCTCCCATAGACAATGATTTGAAGAATTCAGTGCTCAGCAAAGATTTGCTTCCCCTGAAAACGGGTGTATTTCCTCCTTCCTAATATGAGGTTGCCATGGCTCATTGTATCTTGCTTTCTTCCTCGGCTACCAGTTAATTTGAAGTACAGCTTTAGCATCTCTGTTGATCTCTTTTTCTGAGCTCTCGTTTTCTAGTTCAATTTTTATTCTTTCTTTATCTGTGTTATTGGAGTAAGCCACCTCAAATCCTTTGTGACTCAGGCAGGTATAAATAACTAACGGGTGTAAATAGTTGAATGAATGGAGGGCTGGAGAGGCTGGACAGGCAATGGTGGGACTTGAAGGAGACCAGAGGGCGGTGCAGGCTGGGGCAGCTGAGAAGGCATCTGCATAGATGACTGTGGTGCCATGAGGAGTTGAGGCATTAGTTAGGGGGAGTCAGCCCTTTACTCGCCTGTCTTGTTCCTGCTCTAAAAAGAAGCATGGAGGGGCACCTGGGTGGCTCAGTGGTTGAGCATCTGACTTTGGCTCAGGTCATGATCTCGAGGTTCATGAGCTTGAGCCCCACATTGAGCTCTCTGCTTTTGACAGGGAGCCTTTTAAATCCTCTGTACCCCCCACCACCCTCTCTGCCCCTCCTCTGCTCGTTCTCTCTCTCTCTCAAAATAAATAAATAAACTTAAAAAAATTATAAAAGGAAGTATGGAGAACAGGACCTCACACCACGTGGAATCATCAAGCTCCCTCTTTTGTATGTAGCATGTGGGCGACCAAGGTCCAGAGAAAGAGGAGGGACTTGTTTTTAAAATTAAATTAAAGCAGTACATATGCATAGTTTTAAAAAGGCAAGTAGTACACAAAGACACATGTAAAAAGCCAGTGTCTCCCTGTTGCCCCCTTCCCAGTCCCCAGAGGTGGCTGCTTTTACCATTTAGGTTTTCTGGCAGTGACTTCATATCTCTAAATAGCATGCATCATTTCTTCATTTATCAACTTTGAACATTATCCACTGACTTCTCTCTACTATGACAAGTGAGGATTTAGCTTATTTACACCACCTGACTCTTTCTCTCCTCAAATTTGTAATTTTTATCAAGTACTATTTTAAACTATGGTTTCTTATTCCATCCATTTTCTACAGTATCTTTCTTTTTTTTTTAATGTTTATTTTTGAGAGAGAAAGAGGGAGACAGAGGATCCGAAGCAGGCTCTGTGCTGACACCAGAGATCCCGATGTGGGGCTTGAACTCATGAATCAAACCCGTGACATCATGACCTAAGCTGAAGTCAGGCACTTAACTGACTGAGCCACCCAGGTGCCCCTCCACAGTATCTCTCGACCACTTGGTTTGTAAGACATAGTTATTAGGGCCCCATCCTTCCTTCCATCTCTCCTCCACCCTTGTAGCTCCTGCTTTGTGTGTTCCATACTTTTGTCAGCAAGCTTGATTGCATTTATATTCTGTTCTGTGACAATAATTAGGTCTTCAGTGCTGTATCAAGACAAATTGATTTTAAAAGCTGACCACATTGGGGCGCCTGGGTGGCTCAGTCAGTTAACTGTCCGACTTTGGCTCAGGTCACGATCTCATGGTTTGTGAGTTCGACCCCACGTCCAGCTGCTGACAGCTCAGAGCCTAGAGCCTGCTTTGGATTCTGTGTCTCCCTCTCTCTGCCCTTCCCCCACTTGTGTGCTCGCTCTCTCTCTCTCTCTCGCTCTCTCTCTCTCTCTCTCTCTCAAAAATAAACATTAGAAAATTTTTTTAAAATTTGACCACCAATATACTCTATTTATGGGATTATGATTATGTCAATATTATTCATTGCAGGGCCAAATAGTGTACTATAATTGCACCTCAGTTCCCAAGGTCCGTTGTCAAAACCTCTGTACTCCCAGGAAGATGTTCCTAGCATCCAGATCAAATGAATTTTCCTTTCTTCTGCTCTACGACATTGTTCAAAATCATGCCACTTTTTACTTTGTTTTATATTTGAGACCAGGACTTCCTTTCTACCTTGTTTGTTTGTTTGCTTCCTTGCTTATTTAGTTACTGTTTTGTGGAGTTCCTTGCACCTGCAGAATAATCACAGCACTTCTTCTGGGGACAATCTCCTTGGAGATTTCTAGAAGAAGGATTTTTTTTAAACTTCACACCGAAACATAATATGCATACAAAAAAGTGCTCACATCGCAAATGAATAGCTTGGTCAATTTTTACAAGCCAAACACACCTATGTAACCAGCACTCAGTTTTCCAGTCACTGACCCCCCGGTAAAAATGTGATGCATTTGTCTTTTGTTACATAATTTTTTTGATAGTCTCCTCCCCTTCATTTTCTCTGTTTCCTCTTGCTGGAATGTCATTTAGTTGGATGTTGAGCTTCCCAGATTGATCCTCTGGGCTGCTGCTCTTTTCTCTCATACTTTCTATTTTAGTAGTTTATAAATGAGTTAGTAGAAAGTCTGGTTGAGATGTTTGTATATCCACACTGGCTTGTCCACTTGCTGGCTTTCTTTCAGATGAGCCTCCAGGGAGCTGACTGTTATAATGGGTGCCCCCTAAATGCCAGGATGAAAAGCACTTGAAAAGCACTTTATTCCAGGGACACCAACATGCCACTTGGATGCCCTAATTCATCCCAGATAGTTTAATTCCTTTAGCCCTGAGCTCTCTGATATTTTGCCTAGGGGTGAATGCCAGGCAGCTTGTATTCTAGATTTGAGGGGTTAGGGAAGCAGGGGAGGATTTCATGTACTTACCCTTGGTTTATTCCCCTGTCTTCAGATCCTGAGCATTCCTACCCTTTCCTCATAGCTACCATCTCCAAGTCTGGAGTCTTTCTGGGTCTCTGCTGGCCCAATTGGTTCCCACCCCGGACTGCAACCCCCTGAGTGGTGCCCCTGGCTCTCCTTCCAACTGTGCACACTCTTCTTTTTGTTTTTTGCTTCCAGAAATTTGTCGAAATCTCTCATCCATTGATCTCACTCTCTTCCATCCTCTTCACTGTTACAATTTCCTACCTTCTTTGATTTTTCACATTCGTTTTAGTGGGGTCCTGGGAGAGAGAGAGGAGATAAACATTTATGCTCCTGAGGCCCAAATGAAGCTAAAGATACTTTTAAAAGTGGTTGTTTTGCTTTCTCACTCTGCACTGAGACTGGAAATTATTAGGAACCCCCCAAATACCTAACCGTGGAGGGCCTCATTTCAGCATGTGTTACCTCTGGCTCCATGTGCATTCATGAGCATTTTTCTCAACCTCTGGTGCAGTCAAGAGAGCCCTCAGCAAACTGAAGACCTGGGTTCTGACTCCTGCTCTGCCACGGCCTCCATCTGTACCCCCCAACCCGGGCCAGCCCCTCTACTTCTCTTGGTACCCTCACTGTGACCTGAGAGGGTCCTGGGTCTGCTGTGAGCTGTGCTGTGGCAGCATTGGGTGGGTGTCTGGCATGCAGCCCAACGTCCTGGTCCTTTGCTTAGGCCGTGGGAGCAGGTAGACCAGAGATGGGCCCCCTGGTGCACAGGAGGGGCTTTGAGGCTGAGCTGAGGCCTCTACAACAGCAAGCTTCTCTAAGCTGCACCCCCTTCCACCCACTCTCCTTCCAATCATGGCTGAACCTCCATCCCTCTGCCTCCAGCAGAGGGAGGCAGGAAGGGAGGGCTGGAGAGAGCCAGTTCCATTTTCCTTTTCTCCCTCTCTCCTCCTTCCTTTTTTTTTTTTTTTTTTTTTTTTTGTCATAATGCTGAGCTGATCTGGGCTGCAACACCTGTGCCTAATCCCACCTTCCCTTTTCTTTTTGCTCCCCCTCTGACCTTGAATGATTGTTTCTTCCAGAAGTACTCTCTGAGTGCTCATGGTGTGTCGGGGGTGTTGGGCTGCACTGTGTGGAGGGGATATTGGAGCCAGGTGAGGGAGAGAGGCCAAGCTCACAGTCTGGTATGGGAGATGAAGTGCCGCTTAGCTCTGGCATGACAGAAGGAAGCCACAGCTGTAGCAGTTAAAAGCCTTGGTTTCAGAGTCAGACAAACCCAGACTTGAATCTCAGCTTCCCTGCTTATTAGCTGCGTAACTCTAGGCAAATCTCATTGCTACCCTGATCCAGAGTTTTCACATCTATACAATGGGAAGAATAATCACTATCTTGCCCAACTGTTGAGAATATAACACAAGCCCTGAACCATTGTAGGTGCTTAATCAATAGTCACTTTATTCTTTTTGGATTATTAGAAGGCAGAATATGCTATGGACCAAAATAAAGCCTGCTTGACAGAAAGGAGCATGAAGTTGGGGAAGGCAGTATTTGACCTAATCACTCCTAGGGCTGAGCTCCCCAAAGGCTCCTCAGAAATTATAGGGCAATACACTGTTGCCTGGTATTCAAGGCTCTTTGTTGTAGTCTCTGCCTATCTTCTATTTGAAATAAAAATGTGAAGTGGTACTTGTCTCATTATTTCCTGAAAAGAAATTCAAAACATTAAAAGCAAAATATTTCCTTTGAAGTATGCAGCAATCTTCATTATTATTATCATCATCCTTATCATCCCAGAACTTGTTCAATGAATAGTGGCGATCAAGGACCATGGGAAGAGTAATCACCAGCAAAGGGATAAGCAGCAACCAAAATTACCATGGCCTTCATTTTGCATCCGTGCCACCATCTTGGCCTTCGATGTGGCTCTATTGCTGAAGGTGGTTTCATTATCCAACAAGCTTTCTGATTTGTCTGGTGGTTCATCTGGTTGTTCTCTTTCATTAACCTTTATAAGATTTTTTTGCACATCACCATCATCTCATTCTCCTGACTTCTCTACCTGCCTATTTGTCATTTCTAGATCTGATTCTTGTTTCAGATGGGTCCCTTCGGAAAGAGTCTTCTCCAGCTGAATAATCTTTCAAAAGGTTTTGACTTTCATTTTTCACATTGTCATGATTTAGATGCTCTTGGACTTGGGAGGTATCTTTGCCTCTCCCCCAAGTGCTTTTCCATTCCCTAGCCATCAAAAGTAAGTCTTTATACCACTTGTGGTCTGGGAAAGCTCTTGCATGCTCCTTTTGGTCAGGCTGTGGCTCCATTCACCTTTCTAGCCACTTTCTTCCCTTCCTGGCCAGTAATCAAGTTGTATTCAACTGTCTATGGTTCCCTAAGCACAGTGGACTTCTTTGTGCCTCCATGCCTGTATTCTGGCTATTTTATCAGCCAAGAATGCCTTTTTACCCCTAAGTAGCAGATATCTACCTAACGGTAGAAGAACATCTTCTATGTACCTCACACTGTTCTAGGTACTTAGAAACAGTGAACAAAACAGACAGAATCTCTGCCTTGTGGAGCTGATATTCTAGTGTTTGTATGTTGGAGGGGGTGGGGGCAGAAAAGAAACAAGAAGATATGAGTATGTCACGTAGTAGTAAGTGCTGTGGAGAAAAATAAAGCTGGGCAGGGGCATCGGGAGTATAGAAGGCCTCGTCAACTCCACCATAACCAATATTTGCACAACTATTATTAAGCAGCTTTTCCTCATTTAAGAATGTTCCAATTTTATTACATATTTTTTACGACCATAATCCTTCCAACAGCTTTATCAGGTTAACGCTATTAATACCTCCATTATATTGATGAACAAACTGAGCCTCAGAGATGCAAATCACATAGTTAGAAGGGGCAGGGCTGCGATTGAAACCTAGGCCTGTCTTCTCCAAGGCCTGTGCTCATAACCATTAGGCCATCCTGTTCCCAGAAAGCCTCACCACAACTCTCTGAAGTTGGAATTATTATACATATGTTATAGTTGGGAAAACTGACGTTCAGAGAAGGGAATGGACTCATTCATGGTTGCACAGCTGATAAATGGATTTGAACCCAGGTCCATCCACCTCTCAGTGTTAGACCTTTCTATAAACCCGGAGGCTTAGGTATGGACTTGCCTGGCTCTACTTTTGTAGGCCCGGGCAAGGTACCAGTTGACACCCTTGGCCTGTCCCCATTCTGTATGAACCTGTGGTTTGTATAGAACCTTGAGATGTGTATGGACACTCCAGGCCACATCAAAGCCCTCCCTACTCCCAGATTCCCCTTGGCCACCTGTTGGGCCTAGCTGGTGGACCTTGATAATAAGACCACACAATTTTTGCAAATAAGCTCAAGAGACATAGGCAGGGAATGCCGGGGTCCTGGGTACCCGGAGTGCAGTCTAGAAGAAAGAGGGCCAAAGATCCTGATGGTCCCATTCCCTTGGCCCCTGAGACCCTGATGGTCCCATTCCCTTGGCCCCTCAGATCCTTTACCTCATGGATAGGGGTTTCTAAAGTTTGGGGCCCAGTGTAGGGGCCTCTGTTTCCCAGGATGGCCTATGGTATTGCTATTTGTAATAAGCTAGACTCCAATATCTTCCTCCTTTGGCTTCCCAAGCTAGGTCCTACTTTTGCAGCGAGAGGGGTTCGTATTCCATA
The DNA here is from genome assembly GCF_018350175.1 of Felis catus. Classification (NCBI taxonomy): domain Eukaryota; kingdom Metazoa; phylum Chordata; class Mammalia; order Carnivora; family Felidae; genus Felis; species Felis catus. The sequence goes on along the minus strand of NC_058386.1, from coordinate 46,047,504 downwards.
GGCCTGGGTCTTCAAGGTCTCTGGACAGTGAAGAATGGAGCTTTCCCACCAAGCACTGTGGGACCTGCACACAGACTCTTAGGTCCCCCCTCACAGTATTTTGTTCATAGCACTCTCAGGACATTGGCCTTCACGTCTCAGGACCTTTTTAAAAATTAGACATTTAATGCATTCTTCCATTAGAAAATGTAGAAAAACTTGGAAAAGTAGAGGAGGAAAACATTACGCATAATTATAGCACACAAAGGCAGCCACTGCATGCAAACAGTTGGTGTGTTTCCCTTGTTCTTTTCATTCTTTTCATACAGTTGAAATTATACAGCACATAAAATTTTTTATTGCTTTCTTTTCATTTGAGCATTTCCCCATGTAATTGCATATTCTTCATAAGCATTTTTTTTCATGGCAACTGATATACCATAATGTACTTAACCATCCTATGAATGCAGGGCATGGAAGCTGGGCCCATTTGTCCACGGTTTTAAATCATGCTGTAGTGGGCATCCTTGCACATCTAGCTTTTAGGGAACTGGCCTTGTATAGGAACAATTGTCTTCAGCTTATTTCCCTTTCTAGATGGTCCCTCTGGCTGGGTCTGATTCATCTTTGAAGTCATTCATTTATTCATTCATTCTATCACCACATATTTGCTCTGTGCCTCTGTGGACCAGACCCTGGGAACTGGGGGGTACAGGCATGACTGAGTGACAGCCCCAGACCACCAGGAGCTCCTGATCTGCAGGGAGAGTCAGGAAATGGACACTTTCAGAACAGTTTGATCAGGGCTGTGATGGAGGCAAGAAAAGGACAGTGCAGGGGAACAGAGGAGGGCCTCCTCATCCAGCCTAGAGACATTAAGATAAGCTTTCTGGAGGAGGTCTTGCCTAAATGAGTCACAGAAGATGAATAGGAGTTAGCTGCAATAAGAAGAGGAACTTCCTGTTATACATAATGAGTTGAATAAACTTATTTATCTCTGACACTTCCCCAAATCCAACTGAAATATGAGTAAAGAAACAAAAAAGGTAGGGGCACCTGGGTGGTTCAGTCAGTTGAACATCCAACTTCAGCTCAGGTCATGATCTCATGGTTTGTGAGTTCAAGCCCCCATCAGGCTTGCTGCTGTCAGTGCAGAGCCCACTTCGGATCCTCTGTCCGCCCCCACCCCTACCCCTCCCCTGTTCACGCTCTCTCTCTCAAAAATAAATAATTTTTTAAAAAGAAAAAGAACTAAAAAAGGTAGAAACACACAGGGTCTGGGATGCTGACCAGAAGTAAACTGTTCTACCCAGAGAGCCCCAGAAATGCTTAGGATTTGGAGGGGCTATGAACCGCAGCAGACAGGGTGAGGTGTGGAATTCAAAACAGGGAGAATATTGGAAGTCTGTTAACAGACACTCTTGGCCCCTCCCTGGCCCCATCTAGTGAGGGCCCCACCCCCACCCCTCCAGCCCCATCCCTGCACATAGGGGTTGATTTTTTGGAGAAATTGAAGTTAAGAGGCCCTGGGCTTGGGGATACCAGGTACAATGAAGGATGGGGTGAAACAGGCTTACAAGCATCCTAAAACAGTGGGATCCCAACCTCTTCCACTCCCCTACTTCCAGGACACCGAAATCAGGAGCATACAAGAGGGTAAAGTAATCTTCTCTGAGGAAACTGAAAGTCCCTAGAAAAGGGCCTCCAAAAGATAACATGTGGGAGTCTTCCAACAAAAGAACAGGCTTCAGCCCAGCAACTGTAGTGAAGCCCACCACCTGGCAAGCTCCATCTATCCACAGAGCTTCCTATCAGCTTGTTAGTGTCATGGGAACCAGTCACCAAGGATCACCAGCCAAGGACACTTACTCCCATTTCATATTATGTAAATTAAACCTCAGTACAACTGACATTTAACCTCCCCCCCCTCCCTGCCTGCCCTTGACTAGCAAGCCTTAGGTAGCCAGAGATGATCAGATAGTACAAGTCTGTTTGAAGAAGAACATCAACCTATAAGAGTGACCAAAAAAGCAAGCAAGAAAACAAAAAACAAAGGCACTTGGAGGGAACAGAGGTCACAAAGGGAGGAGAAGAAACCTGGGAAGTTAAAGATAGAATCAAAATAAAGATTTCCACAGAAGGATTAGAAAATAAAAGGTGAGGAAATATCCTAGGAAGCAGAATAACAAGACAAAGAAATAGACAACAGAAGAGAAAAGATGAGAAAATTGGAGGATCAATTGGGGAACTCCAGCATCCGACATTAGGAGTTCCAGAAATAGAGAATGGAGGAAACAGCAGGAAGAAAGTGATCAAAGCCATAATACAAAGTGATCAAAGAAAGTGATCAAAGCCAAGAACATGTCCCAGAACTGAAGGAATGAAAATCCTACTGAGTAACCCGCAAAATAAATGTTAAAATGACCACAGCAAGGTATGCCTGTGGAATTTTAGAATACCAGGCATTAAAGAGAAGATCCTGAAAAGTTCCAGATAAAAAATATGACACACAAAGAATCAAGAAAAAGAATGGCATTGGCTTTCTCAACAGCAACACTGGAGAGCTAGGAGACCATGGAGCAGTGTTCTCAAAAATCTGAACGAACATAATTTCCAACCTAGAAGTCTATACTTGGTTGAACTATCGATCGAGGTTGAGGGTCTAATAAAGACATTTTCAGGCATATGAGATCTAAAGATTCTATGCCCTAGGCCTCATAGGGAGCACTGGGGAATGTGCTCCAGCAAAATGTGGACATAAAGTCAGAAAAAAGGCCAAGGGATCCAGAAAATCCAACACTGAAGAGAGGTGAAAGGAAACCCAGAGTGATGAGGAGAGAAGATCTCAGTGCAAACTTGTTCAGGTCTAGAGAGCGCCCAGTCTCAATTGCACTAGGGACAATGTCTCAGAGGGGGAAAAAATAATCTGATAGATTACCTGATGTGTCAAAACGTATTGAGAGGAGAATTGCACTTCTGGCAGAGTTTGGGGAGAATTGATCATAGATATGAAGAAAACTAAGCAAGCAAGATCATCGTCACCATCATCATCATCACCATCAACAACATCAACACCAGAGAAAAGAAAAAGTTGCATGGAAAAGGAAATGTGGTTATAGCATATGATACAATTTATCCATTATTAGTATTGATATAGTCACAGTAATGTCCGCTACCAGTATTGATTGAGCTAGATGTACACATGGGCTCTTTAGAAATGAGGAGGTAAATACCTGAAAAAGCGGTTAAAAGAGTTGAAAAGGGTTTGTCCCTGAGAGTGGGGGTTGGGGGTGCAAAGGGGGTAGGGTAGGAAATTTGTGTGTTTTGTTACAATCCTTGAAGTACTGGGTGACTTGAAAATCTACATATGTGTATTACTTTGGCAAAAAATGGTAAAAGGACACACAAGAAAATATGTTTCAAAAACAGATTAGCAGCACGAACATATACTTTAGGAATACGAAAGTGCAATCAGAAAAAAACGTGGAAAATGAGTTTTGTGTTAAGATCGTTTTACAATTTGACTTTTTAAACTATTTCACGTATCACTCTAATACAATTAAAAATACTTTAAAAGGCATAAAAGAAGGGCAGGAGTGTTCCAAGTAGCAAATACCAGATGTGCTAGACAAGTAGGTAGGAGGCGGAGTAAGATGGAGAGCTTTGGAGAGTTTGGGCAGGACTGGCAGGGAGGTCTCTGAGGGGAGTCACTGAATGTTTGGTGCAGGAGAACCACGTCAACTGATTTGCAATGAGAAGGGAGTTCTCCGTTGGAGAGACTTGCAGTTAGACCAGGTGATGTCCAGGAGAGAAGATGCCTGGTTGCCCCTGGGCCGGTTCTCAGCTTTTGGAGAGACCTGTATGATCCCTGGACCAGGGTATCTACCTCTTTCCCCTCAGAGCACTGCTGGAAGGAGCCCTGTTCACATTGTCCTCGAAACCCCACATTGGGTAGAAATCACTTAAGAAAAATCCTTGGTCAGGGCACCTGGGTGGCTCAGTCAGTCAGTTAAGCATCTGACTTCAGCCCAGGTCATGATCTCATGGTTTGTGAGTTTGAGCCCTGAACCGGGCTTTGTGCTGACAGCTCAGAGTGTGGAGCCTGCTTTGGATTCATTCTCTCTCTCTCTCTCTCTCTGCCCCTTGCCAGCTCATGCTCTCTCAAAATATATATAAAAAATAAACGCTAAAAAAAATTAAAAAAAAAGAAAGAAAAATCCTTGGTCATATTACAGAAACTTTGGCATTCTGAAGAAACTAAATATTTTAGGGCCCAAAGATTGTTTGGAACTCAGCCAACATAGCCCTGTTGTTTATAAATGAGGAACCAAGGTCCAGACAGCAGTGACTTATCCAAGTCTGTGCCACCTCCCCCAAAATGGTGGCTCAGCTTCATGGAGTAAGAGGTAGACTGACCATTAGGCAGGGCATTTGCCCTCAGAGAGGTGTAGGAAAGCACAGCACTAATGATCATTGGTATCTACACATAGTTAATCATACACTAAATGCATAAAGGGCTGTAAACCTCTGAGGTGGGATGCCCCCCCCTACATTTAGGGTCCCACGATGCCATATACCCTCAAACTAGTAAGAATCAGCCCACAGTGAGGAGAACTGGTTAATTCATTCCTCATCATGGCTTAGAGATCTTTTGCTCCCCTCAGCTGCCATCTTAAGGACTGTAACACCTCATATAGGCCTGCTTTTGGAGTAGAGATAGGTATCTAATAACCTCTCAGAAGAAAGAGCCCTAGAGAGGAAGGGTCTGTCTTGACATTAGGGAAGTCGGATAAGGGAACTCACCTTAACAGTACATATGTGCCCAGCACTGAGCTACCGATACAGTGGCATGTGATGGTAAGAGCACGAGCTTTGGGGTTCATGCCAAGCTCCCCTACTTACATGATGTGTGGCCAATCATTTCAACTTCTCTGAGTCCTCGTTTGATCATCTTAAAGTTGAATGAGTAGTTCCCCCTTTGCAGGATCAAAGTAGATAATGTAGGGAAAGAGTCTGACACTGTGCCTGGTACATATAGGTGCTCAGTGCTGACGGGGGTGATTATATATGTTGCTTATGCTCAAAAGTAGATTGGGGCAGGAGGCCAGTCCATGAGTTCCTGGAGGGTTCATATTTCCAGGTCTGGGTCTGGTATATGGTAGATTGAATCCATGTGTGCTGGGGCTTGGGGGTGGGATGGGGCAGCAAGAAGACCAGCCTGTCTGGAGCAGAGGGTTAGTGTTAGGGAGAGAGGCTGAGGGGCTTGGCCTCAATTCTGTTGGCAGTTGGGGAGTCATTGAAGTCAGACCCCTCTGACCTGGTACCTGTGAATAATTGGGCCAGGCCTCAGAAGCAATCGTGTTGCTGCACAGTGAGATGGAAAGTTTTAATAAACATGAAAAGGTGCTCTGTGGCCCTGGTCATCTGTCCCTTTACAGGACTGTGAGGCCAAAGGTGAGTACCACTGTCCTTGGCTGAACATGTACCATGTGCCAGGCAGACGCTGTGCAAGTCTTACCTGACAAGAGGAGGGATTCTCCCTCCACACACACACCCCATTTTACAAGTGAAAAAGCTGAGGCTGGGCATAGGGGAGTGCCTTTCCCAGAATTACGTGGCTAGTAAGTAGCAGAACTGGGAGCACAGTACTCAACCAGTCAGAGCTTCAACACCCTGATGCTTGCCTGCCCCACCTCGCTGTGAGTGCTCCATTCACTCTTCTAACAAATACTCCCTTCTGAGGTCCACCTCCCCTCCCTGTGCATCCATCTCTTGCTTTGCACTCAGCATAGATGATGCTCCCCTCACTGAGGACAGAGCCTGTGATGTGTTATCTCTGTCTTCTCTGTGGAAAAGGCACGGAGGGGATGGGGGGCACATAAAGGAGGAAGAAGAAGACAAAAGAGATAGGAAAGCCTGCTTCTACACTCTCCCACTTCTTCCAAGTTCCCTGGTCCTTCTTCCTCCCCTTCCCCACCCCTAAGGCACCAGCTTCACTGTCTCAATCCTCCCCCCACCCCACCCCCCACACCCCTCTGAGGAGGAGCTGCCAGAGGGGTGTGGTTCAGATTTCACTCATTCCCTTGGATTCCTTCAAAGCTGTCCTCCACTCCATTCTCTTCTCTCGCAGTTCCTTCACCTCTGAGGGGGCCTCACAATGGAGAAGGCAGGGCCCGTGTAGTAGAACGGAGCCCAGCAGCTGACTCACTTACCCTCTCAGCCTCATTCTGTTCATCTAGAAAATAAGCAGGTTGGACCAGGCAATTGGTGAAGCCTTTGCTATGTTGTTAATAATACCTGGTATTTGTCTGCTGGGTTCCAAAGGGCTTAATCATCCCAACAGCCCTGCCAGGATTGGCGTTGTGTTCCAAGTGGGGAGACTGAGGCTCAGATCCTGAGAAGGGGGGTGGCTTGCCTGGGTCACAGGGCTGGTAGATGGCAGAGCCAATATCTGAAGTGAGGTCTCTCTGGGTTTAAAGCTTGGGCTTTGCCTTGGCCCAAGCTGCAGGCTGCCTCTCAGCCACTCTGATTTGGGCCTTACCTTTCACTGTGACCCACTGGGACCCACATGGTTGGCTCCTGGCACCTCCCTGACCTCACCCCCTACCGTTCCTCCCTTTGCTCAGTGCACTCCGGCCATGCTGTCCTCCTCACTGTCCCAACAAATGGCTAGGCCCTTCGCCATCTTCCAGCCTTCTCACTGGTTCTTCTCTGGATGAGATACCCTACCCCTCATTTTCATAACATGTATTAGGCCACCAGGTCATTGCATAGGGCACAGGGAGAAGAACAGAGAAGAATGCTGACTTTTTTTTTTTTCTGTTTCCCTTTCAGATCTGATGGTGAGAATTCCAGGACAGTCAGGTCAGTACCCCCTTTCTCTAGTAGCAGTTGGGAGATGGGGCAGCGACTGGGGTGGGGCCCTCTGATTTCTAACTTGGGGATCCATGGGCAGGGGTGGGGGCCAACCCCAGGGGTTTTGTCCCATTGGTATTAGGGATGGCTATGGAGCAGACTGGGAGGGCTGGGTGAGTGTGGCAGGCATGGGAAAGGGGTTGAAAATTGTTCCTTAGTCTTTCTGACCCTAGCTACTCTGGGCTGAGCTGGGCTGAACCCCAGAGGGATTCATGGTTGCTGCCCAGATGGGAAAGCCGACTTGCAGAGAGGTCGGCTCTGGACCTGGGACCTTCTCCACCTTTTCCTTCCAGGAGAAGAGGGTATGAGAGAAGTGGGGCTTCTCTGTCTAGTGTTGGTGCTCTACCCCAAACTGCACTAGCCCTGAGTACTGGGATCTGGGTGGACTTTTAATGTGACACAGTCTACACATTAGAAACATACATCATGGTGCCAAGTGCACATTTTTTTGTTTTTACATGCTTGGTAAAAAGGATTTACAAGCTTCAGTAAGTTTTCAGGGTGTGATTAGTTGGCCGCTTGTGGGGGCAGGAGTAAAATGGGGGTAAAGAAAAGGGCTATTTATGAATTTCCCAGGCCTTAACCCATCAGAAGCTTCATGAAGACACAAGTGTGAAGGATAGGGGGTCTGGGTCTACATGGGAATGGTGGGGGGACTCAGGATAAGGCTCGCTCAGGCTCAGCATCTAGGCCAGGGGTGATCTCTGAGATGAGATGGGCCCAGGCAACAAAGGGATGGGATGGGTATACTCAGTCCCAGCCAGGATTGTAACTAGCATATACAGTGCCTTCGTGAAGAGTAGAATCCACTGAGTTGATCAGTTGGAGGAAAGTTCCCCTACTTGTGGCCTCTTGGTTGTGAACCCTTGTACGGGGCACAGCTTGCCCAACCATATGTGGCAACCCAGGTCCTGCCATTCAGGCAGTAGATATGGGAGGGAGGCAGAGGATCCCAGCATACAGATGGAAGTGTGTAATGGGACACACCGTGTCCTGGCATCCCAAGCAGGGGCTATGGGATGAGCACACTGATGAGGGCCAAGGTTGGGACTGTGGGGTGGGAGCACACTTGTGTCAACAGGAAAGCAGGGGAATGTGACAGATGCAGTCAGGCCCAGTGTCCAGGCAAGGAGTACATGACAAGATGCAGTTAGTCCCAGGATGCAGCCAAGGAGGGTGGCATGGGCACAGCCTGTCCTAGCATTTAGGAAGGCACTAGTCTAGCAAAGGACCTGGGTCCCACTGTTCCACTGTGGGTTTGGAGAAAAGCAACCTGGCATGGCTCCAAGCACAGTCATAGGCCTCCACACTGATATCCCTGCTACTTGTTGAAGAATCCTATTAAAGGCATCTCTAGCTCTCAGCTCTTCCAGCAGGGGAGTTCCTGGGACCTATAGCTCAGGGTATTTACTAATGATCATAATCATAAGTCATGATGACATGTATTGGGCCTTTACAACTTATAGAAGTCATCAGGGACTTTCTTTCATTTGATCCTCCTAGTGACACTGTAGGTGGAACCCAGGCTGGCCTTATCATCACTGTTTTAGAGCTGAAGAAACTGAAGCTTGGGCTGGTTATGGGTTTTGCCTACAGCCACGCAACTCATAGATGGCTGGGCCAGGATTCAAACCCAGGTCTGCCTGGCACCAAGCCCGGAGCCCTGCCCACGCTGTCACTGTGGGAGCTCTTGACAGCCTTGCAGATAATAATAATCATCCTCATCATCATCCTAATATTAGTAATAATAGCAGTTATCATTTGCTCCTCGCATATTAAGAACTCTGAACATGATCTTATTTAATGTTCATAACAGCCCTATTAGATGTAGATTGGGATCCCTGATTTACAGATGAGGAAAATGAGGTTCCCCAGAGGGTCAGTGCCTTGCCCAAGGAAAGAAAAGCAATAGGTCAGGGTAGCATCACTCTGACTCATACCCTGTGCTGTCTGGTTCCAAAGCCAGCATTTGTTTTATGGAGACTTGCTTCCCGACATCCATCCTGTGTCCACAGCCCAGGAGGCTACAGCAGCCTTGAGGACTCAGCAGTTGGGAAGCAAGGGTCACACTTGGGCTGTGGAAGGGTCTTAAAACATAGCACTTGTGGGGAAGATCTTGCAAACCTGATTGGTAGACCCTTGAACTTGGAACCAGGGCTGTGTGAGGATGCTCACAGGACCACATGTAAATTCTTGAGCTGGCTTCAGCTAGGGGTCTAGGGAGAGCTTCCCGGAGAAGGCAGAATCTGATCTGGGCTGTGGAGGACTGACATGCAGGCTTTGCAGTGGAGGGTGGGGGCACATCCCTGGGAATGTAGCCAATATGCATCAGAAGTGAGGATGGGACTCCAGGGGGGCGCAGTTGGCTGGGCAAAAACAGATCCGGGCAGGAAAAGAGCTAATGTTAAAGTTCAGAACACGGACTGATACCTTCTGTCATCAGTGGGAGCCAGGGAAGGCTAGAGGGGAGAGGCTGAGCTCTGCAGCATACCAAGGGCAGCAAGTAGATCCAGGTAAAGGGCTCCATTTATGGCAGGTCACTTTCTAGTTATGTGCTTTTGGACAAATCTGTTCATCCCTTGGAGCCCCAGTGTCTTTATCTAATAAGCACTGTGTGTGCGTAAAAGAGAGAGGCTGGGGTGGGGGAGAAGAAACACCAAGGAGAGGAGCGAGGCCTTGGCAGTTGTGGAAGCAGGGTAGGTAGATTGAAAACCACGGAGGCCTGAGGGCTTCTAAGTATGGGGTGGCAGAGGAAGTGTGGAGTCTAATTAGAGCTGAACAGCTGGTGTTGCGCGAGGGCTGTGGGCACAGGAAGGTGCCTGGACTTCCTGTAGGTTTGTGAGAAGTTGTTAAGCCTACAGGCACTTTAAACCAAGGCCCTTGGAGGGCAATGGCTCAAGTTCACAAAGCCAGCTCTTAGCAGAGCCTGTTTCCTAGCCGGTGTGCTCTCTGCAAAGTCACTGAACTTCTCTGATCCTTGGTTTCCTGGCCGGTGAAATGAGGATGAAGATTCTGACTTGTCCAGGTCAGATGAAAGAAATTAAAGTAAAACAATGTTCAGCATAAAATAGTGCTCAATATGTTGTAGTGCCCTCCACCCTCCTCTACGCCCAATCCACTGTCTCTTACTGGATGGTCAAGCTTGAGAGATGTGGAGAAGTGTGGGGAGAGGCAGGAGGGGCCAATACCTCCCAGGGGTCCCAGATTTGGAGGCTCTGCCACAGTAGGGAAGGTCGGGCTGAAACTGGGGGGCCTTGGGGACAGGGCTGGGGTTGCCAGGCACACAAGGAGGAGAGCCGAAGAGGTGGCCTGTTGCTAGGGAAGGAGGGAGGAGGTGGGGGAGCCACTGACACCCACAGAGCCAGGGATGTCCCCATGGCAACGGGAGCCCGCTGCATTTGGGAAGAGAAGTGGGAGGAGGAGCCATGGTTGGCTCTGTTCCCAGAGGAGGCCTCCCACTCTAGGCCTCAGTGCCCCCATCTGCCAAACGGGAGTTTGGATTAGGTAATCTCTAAAATGCTTCCTTGTTTTGACCTCCTGGCAATCTGGGGTGGCTGAGACTGCAGGGATCTTCCAAGGCTCCCCCATCCACAAGTCGAAGACTCCACCAGTCCCTGGAGGCAACCCAGCTGTGTTGGGAGTCTTCCCTTCCCAGGCTGAGTCCTGTTCAGCATAGCCTGGTTGCCCGCCCTGCCCCAGCCCTCTGTTCTCACCACTTCCTGTGCCTGAAAACCTTGTCACTTAGTGTCTGCTGAAAGCTTTCTGGCTCTGGGAGCCCAACTCCAGTCCTCCTCACTCTGAGAAGCCTTCCCTGGCTGCCCTAGTCCACCCTGCCTACTTTCTCCCTCCTGGGATGCTCTGACCCCAGAGTTGCTCCTCCTGCTGCCCTTAGTATTCACTGCTGCCGTTTATCTGGCAGCTTCTAAGATCTGGGCTCCACACAAGATGCTTGACAGGCTCAAATCTTTGCAGTCCATCTGTGGTATCATATCGCAGACTCCCATTTTACATATGAGGCAGTTCTCTGTGAGGTTCCCCAGGTACCATGTGGTGGAGCCAAGCTTGGAACTTGGCTCTGTATTATTGCCAGTACCCTGGGCCTGAGGTGGGGTGTTAACAGTAGGAGCACTTACTGAGTGTTAGCTAAAGCTGTTATATGCCAGGCACCATGCTGGGCACTTTACCTATATTCTCTCATTTAATGTCCATAACGATGCTAGAGGGTGTATATTCTTGTCATTTCGCTGATGAGGAAACTAATCTTAGGGAGCTGAAGGCATTTATCCCGTAGTAGAACTAGGATAGGAATTCAGACCATCAGAGGTGCAGTCACCACAGTATACTGGGGTCAACTCAGTTGTATTCCAGAAGCACGTAGAGCATTCCCTATGTACCATACCTGTGTTGGGTGGTCTGTTGGGGGTGGGGAGACAGAAGCGGGGTACAGACACAGATATGCCAGCTCCAGCAAGCCCAAATGAGAGTGTGCTGAAGAGGAGAGGCCAGTTGTAAGGACAAGAGTCTGGAGGGGGTACAGCTGGAATAACAGTGAGATAGAAGAGGATGGTGTGGGGGAGTTGGGTAATTTTCCGAAAGAAGGTGCCATTCCAGGAAGATCCTGAGGGACAAGAAGGGGTAAGAGGGTCTTCCCTCCCCTTCCAGTTTGTGTTCCTCTGCCTCCGCCTGGCCTAGCCCCAGGAAGTGGGTGACCCTTAAGCTGGCTGCGTGCCTGGTTGGAACCAAAATAAACTTGCCTTCTCTCTCTTCCCCTCCCCTTGCCTCTGTCCCCTCTGTCCTGGCTTTAATTAGCAGCCCCGGGGATGAGTCACTTGGCAGCTGGGGAGGGAGGCTGCACAGAGCCCAGTCAAGCCCCGACTCCTGCCCTGAGCTTTGTGGGCAAGCGCCACTGTGTTCATGCGCCTGTGTGTGCTCCTGCATGGCCCCTGCTTCTGTGTCTGTGCGGGCGTGAGGAATGCAGAGGTGCTGGCATGTGTCCATGTGTGTCTGGGTATCTGCATAAAAGCATATCCAGCCATTGCTGCCTTTGTTTCTGCGTGCCACTGAATGTCAGTGTGTGTGAGTGTGTGGCTATAGTGTGCGTCTGTGGAAGCAAGTGTCAGGAAATGAGGGAGCATTTGAATGAGCAAACACAAACACTTTATGATTGCACCCACCCCTCCCTACATAATGTTCTTTATGTGGTCTTGCTTATGCAAACCCTGCACTTATATCCCCAATTTTCCCTTGTCTGAGTCTGGGTACATTTTGTTGCAGGGAACAGAAACCCACTCAAACTCACTCCAGAATGTAAAGGGTGGGGGGTGGACTATTGTGAAGCTACATCTCACCGAATCTGAGAAATTAAGTGTGTGTGTGTGTGTGTGTGTGTGTGTGTGTGTGTGTGTGTGTATAGTCAGGCCTCACACCAACTGGAAGCAGGACCAAGAAATCGAGGACCAAGATTACTTGCCCTAGCTCCCTCTCCCTCCTTCTCTGTCTCTGCATCTCCAGGCCCATGTCTCATCTCTCTGTGTATCTCATGGCTTGCTTGGTCTCTGTCATCTCTTTGTCACTGACTCACCTCTCTGGACTAGCTTCATCTGCGTTTGCTTATACGATCTGATGTGGCTGCCAACCTGGAAGCTTAAGGGTCCGTTCCATATGACAGTGTTTCTGTCTAGCCTATGGGAACAGGCGGCAGCAAGGGGCTGTAGGTGGGAGTCAGTTCTCTTAGAAGTGGGTGAGGGTAGAGAGGTCAAATACATCTCCAGCTAGCAGTTATTGTGGGTCCACACATGAGGTCAGAGCCTCGGGGGCGGTCTGCTCAGAAGCCCATGGTTGTTAAATTGCCTGTCCATTAAGGTTTTGGTTCCTTTTCTAATGCAAGTTGACCTTTGCTCACTGTGCTTTCAAGTTCCATGCACTTGCATTAAAACACCCTCATTTTATCTAAATAATTCCCCCCTTTTTATGCCAGAACAGCTTTTAAGTGCACAGTGAATATTACCATTGCTACCAGTGTGTGGTGATTTTCATAGCATCAGAACAACTAACATGGTACAGCTACTACTGAGTTCTTGGTTGCTTCGGGAATTTTCACATTTTATTAGTGCAGGGACTGAATTTATAGTTATCTGCAGTATATAATTATAAGTGCACATTATCAATATTATCAGCTTGACGCTTGGGCTTACTTTTCCATTAATACAAACCCCTGCAGTTTTACATTAATTACAGAGAGAATTAATGACCTCTTAGACAAGTTTTCACCTATGAGTAAAGAGTTCGGAACCAGCTGTGCCCATAATGACTGTTCTCCAGATGCAGGGGCAATGCCCACGGCTTTGACTTTGGCCTTTGCCTCGCATCCTCTGGCTGAGACTGAGGGGCTGCCCACCGCCTCCTTGGGGGCCTCCTGTTTCTGGCTTGCATATAGAAGGTGCTGTTATTTTTAATATTTTTAATAGGAATGATAGTTTCCTTATTATCATTAAAGCCATCTTCTATGTGTAAACGGTAAATATGAGGTTGGAGAGATTATCCCAGGTTCAAGGTAGAGTCTCCTTCAACTTCTCCCCTCCCCCCTTTTTACTATTCCAAATATTAATAATTGCTTTGATCTGCAAAATGTCTGCTGTGTATTGGGTACTGTTAGGGAGCATTTGGCACACATTCTCTTTAAGCCTCCTGGCCACTCTGCCAAGTAGAGATGATTGTGGGCACTTTACAGCTGGGGAAACTGAAACCTGTAGAGGTAAAGTGACTTCCCAGAGTCATCCATCCATCCACCCACCTATCCAACCACCCATCCACCCACCCACCCATCCATTCACCCCATCTATCCACTCATTCACTCAAGGATGATTTCTTGAGTACCTACAATGTGCCAGGCACTGTGCTAAATTAGATTCAGCTGATATACTGATGAATCATAAAAGTCTGCTCTGAGGAAACTCACTGTCCAGGAGGGAAAGAGATGAGGAAATAGACAATTACAGGGGAAGTATAGGGCGGGAGCATCTCAGAAGTATACTGTACCCAGCCTGAGGGGCTGGAAGGCCTCTCTAAGCTGATACCTAGGCTGAGACTTGGAGGATGAGTACAAGCTGGCCAGGTGAGGACTGGGGGTGGGGTGAGGTGAAGCCGAGAGGAGAGAGTTGCAGGCAGAGCAGGAAATGTATGCTGGAACTGTGGGAGGCGTGTTTGGCACCTGTGTTTGTAAAGAATTAAAGCTGTTTCTGCAGAGGAATGAGACTGTCATAAGCCATGGGCTGGGAAGGGCGCAGAAGGTAAATTGGGAGGCTGTAACTGGGACCCCAGTCAGTTAGACCCAGAGCTGAGGAGCTGCAGGACCCAGGAGCACAGTTTCCTTGCTTCCAGGCGCACCTGGTCCTGGTACCCACTGTGGGTCAGCCTGGGCAGCATCAGGCCAGGATTCTAGTGACCACAGTGCCCTCTAGTGTCCACCAGCCCATCTTGCAGCCTCCACCTCAGTGTGGATTGTCTACCACCACCACGATGTGCTGACCTGTGTGTCTGGGTGCCCTGTGCTGGATTCTGGGGACACTGGGATAAATAAGGCAGCACCCCTGTCCCCACAGAGCTCCAGGCCCAGAGGGAGAATCAGCTTGTGGACAGACAAGGCTGAGACAAGTGCAGGGTGGGAAGGAAACAGGGAAGGGGCCAGGGCCTGTTCCAGGGGCACAACCTGTAAGCTGACTTGTGAGGAACTAGGGGGAGCTAGTGAGGTGGGGAGGTGGCAGTGGGGGTGGGTGGTGGGAATGGATTTTTGAGCAGAGGCAAAGATGAGGCTGGGACAGCAGTGTGGCAGAGAATGTAAGCACTCCTGTCTGGGTGGAGCACTGGTTGAGGATCAGGGGCAGGGGAAGGCTGAGTCTAGCTGGGGGGGGGGGGGGGTAGGAGTCAGCTCAGAGAAGGTTCTAGGAGGCCTGCCACTAGCTCATGGTGGGCGCTTAGCGAATGGAATCATATAAGGAGCTTCCCTGCTCTTTTGGGATCATAAACCCATGTGAGGATCTGATGAAAGCTACACTTTCCCCCCAAACATGCTGTTACTCATTAATATTTTCCATACAACTTCAGGGGCTTTGAGGAACTTCCCCTCCCCCAGTGCCTGTACATGAACCACAGGCTGCCAAACTGCTCTTTGTGTAAATACCAAAACTTTATCGTGGCCTCTGAGGCTCTGTGTGATTAGAACCCTGCCTACATCTCCAGTCTCACCTCTCTCCCCTTTGCTTTTTCCACTCAGCTGCATTGGCCTTCTTGCAGTTCCTGGAAATATCACCTCAGATCGTTTGCTCAAATTGTTTCCTTTGCCTGGAACACTCTCTCCTGCTGCCTCCTCTTTTTGCCCAGCTTAATTCCATTAGCTGTTGAATGTCTGTCTCCTCTCACTTGGATATGAGCTCCATGAGATTAGGACATTGACTACCCTGAGCCCCTGCTGTATCAGGCCCCTGGCCCAGTGCCGGGTCCACAGGATCTGTTGAATAAGTGAATGAAGGCCTCTGGTGCCCTGTGGCTGGGTCAAGCTGCTCACCATTAATTCCTTCTTCCTTTCAGCCCCTGGTGGGTCATCACATGAATCTACCCAACAGCCTCAGATATGTCTGAATTCCAGGAGTGGCTCAGAGATATTTTCCTAGAATCCTCCCCATCCCTGAAACAAATAGGCTTCCCGTGGGTCTCCCCTGTCTTCTTGGGAGACGTGTCAGACTCCTTTAGGCTCAAGCTGACTCTACACCATAGATGTGCATTCGTTTCACTGAATCATCACAAGAACCCATGAGGTAGAAATTGCCACTTGTCTTTTAGAGATAAGGTAACTGAGCCTCAGAAGCGTTATCCAGCTGGAAAGTGGTAGAGCTGGGACTTGTACTTGCTCTACCAGGCACCCAGGTGTGGGATCTTGGCCTTAACACAGGAGAAGGAGCTTGCCCAAGGGCCACAACATCAGCCTTATGGCCAGGACTAGAATTTCTGTCTCTCAACTCCTACCAGGCCAAGAGGAAGGTCTGGGCCAGAGGTGCAGCCATTAGGGCAGTAACTGCAAATGGGCACAGAGCACAGCGGCTGCAGGAGCTAGGAGAGTTGCTCAAGGAGAGAAAAAAGCAGGGGTCAAGGCCAGAGCTCTGGGGACCAGGGTCTTTAGAGGGTAGGAAGAGGGAGAAGAGACCACAAAGGGCCTGCAGATGCCAACTTTGCAGTGGTCCGGAGGGCCTATCTCTCTCAACGGCTTTGGCTTTCTTGAGAGGAACCAGCTGCCCCAGCAGGGAGGCAGGAAGGCAGGAAGGCTGGCCTGTTGCCTGTCAGTTCCTATTCCTTCTAGATCATTGCCCCCCTGGCCCCTCCCAGGGCCGCCTTCTGCTCAGAACAGCCAGGGGCCTGGGCTCTGGGGCTGTGAAAGGACAAGAGCACTCTGAGCTGGATCTGTGGGACTCTTCAGGAATCCCCCATCCTTCCAACCCTCCAAATTCTCTCCTTTCTCCAGCCTCATCCAAAGGAAGGAGAGAGAGAGAGATTCCTGTGATGAGTAGGTGGGGAGTCAGGGCATCTGGATTCTAGTCTGACTGGCTGTGTGAACATTAGCAAGACTCTTCCCCTCTCTAGGCCTCAATTTCCCCATCTGTAAAGTCAGGCAGGGCAGTTTCCTTGGAAGAAGAGCCTCTTGATGGAGAATGGTGTTTCTTCTGATTTTTGCTTTTCTCTTCAGGGAGCATTTCTCGTAGCCAGTCCTGGGAAGCATACACAGGAGAATGCAAGCTTATTGCAGTAGTCAAGCATATTGGCCAGGGTCTTGCCTTGATTTCCCCAAATGGGTGATTTGAATATTACTTGATCTGCAGCATCCAGGCACAACAACAAAACATGGTCTCTAATTGTGCAGAAGATGAGAATGTGAAAAGCTTCTGTGGAAAAGTTTCTGTACTCACAAGCCAGCAATATGGCCGAGGGGACCGATCCAGATCTGGGGAATGGTCAAACCAGGTCTCGATCTTGGGGTTCTGCCACTTTGTAGCTGTAGTACCGGTACTGAATTACTTAATGTCTCTCCATCTGAGTTTTCTTGTCCGGAGAATAGGGCTAGTGACACACACTTGACAGGGTTCTTGGGGGAGATTCCAGCAGAGATGCACATGGGGAGCCTAGCCTGGGGTTTGGCCCAGAGGAGTCACTGTGAGTTCTCAAAACTGCTTCCCCTTACTTGGAGTTCCCAGCCCTCCTGAGGGAGCAGGGGAAGGAACAAAGTTTCCAGTTGCAGTCTGGCCAACAGCCCAGCTGGCCTGGCCCCGCCTCCTTGGTTCCTCCTTCTAGGGAAGGGCTGGGAGGAGGGGGTGGTGACACAGTGGAGGCACCGCCCGGCCAGGGGACCTGCCCTCGGGACAGGTCCAGACCCATGGAGCCCTCCGGGAGGAGTAGCAGGTAGGAACCTAGCCCCCCCACCCCCGACCCTGCAGCCTGACCCCCTCCTTCCCTGCCCCGGCCTGGACTTGGTCCTTGGGCTGCTGATTCAGCAGCCTCCTGGCTTCCTGGTTCCTGGCTCCCCTCTTGGACTCTTGGAGGCCTTTGGCTTGGGGAGGGAGCTAGCGAGAGAGGGTGAGCGCATGGGCATCGGGGTGCCCCCCCCCCGCACTGTGAGGACCCTGGAGCCCTGAGCAACACAGTCCATGGCCTATGAGGGGTGTAACTAGTGGCTGCTTTGGCATGCTAGCCTGGCTCAGCACTGCAGGGCTCCCCCATAGCCGCTGAGATTCTCTGATACTAACATTCCAGCAGCCTAAGGGTCTCTGTGTCTCACATTTAATGAGATAATGAGTCAAGGAC
The DNA here is from genome assembly GCF_018350175.1 of Felis catus. Classification (NCBI taxonomy): domain Eukaryota; kingdom Metazoa; phylum Chordata; class Mammalia; order Carnivora; family Felidae; genus Felis; species Felis catus. The sequence goes on along the minus strand of NC_058386.1, from coordinate 46,029,762 downwards.
TGGGGCTGGTGACTGGCACATAGATGGCACTTGAGAGACAGTCATTCTGATGATGATGCTTATTCCAGAGTCTCTGACAAGAACAGGCTCAGATTCCAAGATTCTCTATAAGGATCTAAGATTTGGGCATCCTCAGAATCACAAGTGAGATGCTGGGCAGCTGGCCTGGCCTGCAGCCACATCTCCTGGCCTTTACTTGGGCTTTGGAATGGCCAGGCCATGACCACAATCTGCCTTCAGGGGCATGTGGGGGAGAGGGGCTGGCTGACCTGGAAGGGCCAGTTCCACTCCCAGCACCTGCCCTGCTCAGGGTAGACCAGGCCCTCAGCCTCACTACCCTACTGTCCCTCCTCCCCCAGGCCCATTCTCTGGACTTTAATCATGGGAAGCAGGAGGTACAGGGGCCTTTGGACCCTGTGCTAGGGGTGGGGGTACAGCGCTGGGGGGGGTGGAGTGTGGGCCGTGTCCTGGGCTAGGGTCACAGCACTGGCCTTGGAAGCAAAGACTCCTACTGGGAACCACCCTGTCCTCTGGCTCACTGGGCTCCACCCACCCACTCAGCCCCAGTCCCATCCGTCACTTAGGCCACTGAGACCTTGGCAGCTCTCCTCCCGCCCTCGCCTCTCCTCTCCTTTGCTCTGGCGTTCTCTGCCTCTCCCTGTCCTCTCTCTGTGTCTTTTGTGTCACCATTCCTCTGTCTTCCTCTTTCTCTTTCTCCTTTTCTGTCTTACTCTTTCCGTGTCTCTTTCAGTTTCTCTCTGTCCCTCTCCCTCTCCTCCTACAGTGTTTCCTCCACCCACCTGGCCTGGGTTCTTCCCCCTCTTTGGATCCAGAATCTCCTCTCCCTCCATGCCTTCCTCCCTTCTTGTAAGGGGTCTTCTATAAGGGGGAGCCCCCCATATATCTTTTCCCTTTCTCTTTCATCCCCTCTCCCCTTCCCTCTTTCCTACCTGTGTGGCGTCTGGTGTGAGGAGGGCTCCCTTCCCCCTTCCCTGCTGTGGTGTCCCAGTGTCTCCGTGGCTTAGGTCCCCATGGAGTCACCTGGAACACAGGAGGCCCAGACTGGCTCTTTTGTCTCTGCTGCCCCCTGTTGTCGTTGTGTTCTGTTTGTGGTTCGAGTGCCGTCCTCTCTTTCTTGACTTTGTGGTTTTTTTTCTTTTTTTCTTCCTTCCTTCCTTCCTTCCTTCCTTCCTTCCTTCCTTCCTTCCTTCCTTCCTTCCTTCCCCTCTTTCCCTCCCTCCTTCCTCTCTTTCCCTCCTTCCTTCCTCCCTTCCTTCCTTCCTCCCTTCCTCCCTTCCCTCTCTCCCTTCTCTCCCTTCTTCCCTGCCTCCCCACCTCCCACCCCTCCTCTTCATTCCCAATCCTCCACCCATTCTTCCCAGTCTTCCCTTTCCCCTTCTCACTTCCTCATCCCTACTCCCCACCCGGCCTCTCCCTTCCCTCCCTGTCTCTTTCTCTGTCTCTCTGTCTCTCTGTCTCTCTCTCTCTCTCTCTCTCTCTCTCTCTCTCTCTCTCTCTCTGTCTCTTGCTGTCTCTCAGGTCCACAGCGTGTCATACTCTACACCAGTATTGCTGTCCTACTCAGGTCCTTGACTCCATGAAGCTTACCCCCTCAGGCAGGCTGGCAGAGAGCAGGTAAGAGCTAGACCCATCCTTCCCCTCATCCTTCACCCTTCCAGACAAATCTGCAATAGCATTGCCAGACCCTCTCCCCCATCTCCCTTTAGCCCCCCTGAGTGATTGTGGAATGAATGTCTGAGCATGTGAGAAGAGTGACTGGGAGACCAGGTAGGAGACCAAAGAGGAGATTCAGATTCTGTTTGTAGTTTATGCTTCCTTAAAAATCCTTCCACAGATACACGTCCCCATTCCCAAAGGCGGGAGTGGTTGGTTCTACAATATGTAATATTTGAGCTGTTTTGAAGGATGAGTAAGAGTTTGCCAGTTGGATAGGATGGAGAAGGATGTTTAGGCAGAGGGAACAATCACCCACACCTTTGAGAACATTATTTCCAAGTTAATGAGAAATCACATTTTACATTTTCTAATTATAAGGCAATAAAGTGAAATATAGCAACAGCAAAAAAAAAAAAAAAATAGACCCATTTGAAAGTTTAAAAAAACACTTGTGTGAAAGAGGAAATAAGAATGGAATTTATAGACTATTTAAGATAAATATCAATTATAGACTACTTAGAATAAATGTCAATGGGAATACTGTATATCAAAACCTATGGGATGTGACCATGGGGGTTCCCAGAAGAAAATGTAGAGTCTTAAATGTTTTTATTAGGGAACACAACAGTTTAAATTAAACAAATTATCCCACTCAAAAATTTAGAAAAATAACAACCAAATGAAAGCAGAATAAAGTAATTACTATAGATAAAACCAGAAATTAATGACATAGAAAACAAAAGATTTGATAAACTAAGAGGTGGTTTTTGAAAAGACCAGCAAACTAGACAGACTATTCTCTGGCAGATATGACTGAGTAAAAAGCAAGAAGAAACATAAATAAAATAAGGTATGATGAAGGGGATTTAACCACAGATTTTGAAGAGATGAAAAAAGTCATAAAAGATGCTCTGTATAATTTTATACCAATACATGTGAAAATATAGGTGAAATGGGTAGTTTTCTAGGAAAATATAAATTACCAAAATGACTTAAGGAGTGACAGAAAACTTGAATAGAACAATATAGAAGAAGTTAAAAATATGGTCAAAGTTTTCTCCTCAGAAATGGTACCAGGACCCAACTGGTATTACGGAAGTGGTGGTATGATGGAAGTTTTATTGAATCTGGAAAGATCAGATAATGGAAAAAGATGGGCAGCTCCACTTCATTCCAGAAAACTAGTATAACTGGATAGGTTTAGAGAAGGAGAGAGAGAGAGAATGAACTATAGCCCAATCTCACATTTCAATAGTCATACATTTTTTAAATAAAAGATTATCAAACTGAATCCATCAGTGTATTGAAAGAAGAACATATCGTGACAAATGAAAGTTTGTCCCAGCAGTGCAGGGATTGTTAAACATTAGGAAAGCTGTTATTTTAATGGATTACATTAATAGATTAAAGTAAAAAGAATGTATAACTATCTCCATAAATGCTGAAAAAATAATCTGATAGAATTATGTATCTGTTCTTGGTTTTAAAACTCTTAGTAAGTGTCCTAGTTATTTCTTACTTGTATTGGTATGATTTGTTACACAGCCATAGATAACTAGTACAGTAAGCTGTCAGTGAAAACATCCTTATTTTGATAAATAATTTTTTATCAGAAACCAAAGATAATCACCAAATTTAATAGTGAACTACTAGGTAAATTCCTATTAACCTCAGGAACAAAATAAGTGTGACTGCTATCACTGTCACTAACCAACATTTTTTCCTAGAAGTTTTTTTTAAATTTAATTTTTTTATACTAGAGAGAGAAAGTGAGTGAGCACGAGCAGGGCAGGGGCAGAGAAAGAGGGAGAGAAAGAGAATCCCAAGCAGGCCCAGCGCTATCAGCGCTGAGCCTAATGTGGGGTTTGAACTCATGAACCCTGAGATCATGATCTGAGCCGAAACCAAGAGTCAGACGCTTAACCCACTGAGCCACCCAGGCGCCCCATCAACATTTTTTTCTAAAACTTTTAACCAGTAGGATTAAAAACAGAAATAAGTGGTATAAATATTAGAAAGAAAGAGTCAGAATTAGCACTATTTGGAGATGATCTGGTTGTCTACTTAGATAATCAAAGAGAATAAAAGGGAAAATTATTAGAACTAATAAGAAAATTCAGTGAGATGGCTAGATACAAGATAAATATATACCCAAACCATTAGCTTCTCTGAATAGCAACAATAACTAATTAGAAGACATAATAGAAATAGATCCCATTCACAATAGTAAGACAAAATGATAAAATTACTAGGAATTGACAAGAAACATGAAATACTTCTCCATAGAAAACTAGAAAATTTCATCAAAGGCTGTAAGAAGACTTGAATAGTCAACGATCCTATCCTGTTCCTGGATGCGAAGATTGAATATAGTAAAAATGACAGTTTTTTCCTCAATCTGATCAAAAGTTTCAATGCATTTCTCACTAAAATTTCAGTGGTATTTTCTTTGGGAATTGGGCAATTGGATTTTAAAGCTCATTTAGAAGAGTAAATGCCCATGAATTACTAAGAAAATTTTGAAAAAGAAGAACAATGAGTGGGAACTTATACAAAATTACCATAAAGCTGCAGAAATTACAATCCTATATCATCACAGAAATAGAGAATTACATACAGGGAACAAAATAGAGAGTTTAGAAACAAAACCAAATATTCATATGGGAATATAATTTATGATTAAAAAACACATTTCAAATTAGTAGGGAGTCAGTAAATGGGATGGGACTATTGGCTACCATTTGGGAAAAAACTAAGTTAAACCTCTGTCTCACATAAAATCAAATACAAAGGATAAAACTGCAAAAGTATCAGAAGACAATACAGAATATTTTTATCATAGTAGGATGGAGAAGCTTTTCTGAGCATGACTTAAGAACCCAGAAGCCATAAAGTAAAGAACAATAATTTTGACTACATTAAAGTTGAGAACTTCTGTGTAGAGAAAGAGACTATACACAAAATTAAAACATAACAGCCCTGGGGCACCTGGGTGGCGCAGTCGGTTGAGCGTCCGACTTCAGCTCAGGTCACGATCTCGCGGTCCGTGAGTTCGAGCCCCGCGTCGGGCTCTGGGCTGATGGCTCGGAGCCTGGAGCCTGTTTCCGATTCTGTGTCTCCCTCTCTCTCTGCCCCTCCCCCGTTCATGCTCTGTCTCTCTCTGTCCCAAAAATAAATAAACGTTGAAAAAAAATAAAAAAAAGACATAACAGCCTAGGAAAAAGGATTTGGTACATAAACATCAGGCAAAAGTTAAGATCTCTGTTTATATATAAATCATCTCCTGGAAATCAATAAGAAAAAGATGTATACCATCTTTTAGAATAGAGAAATTACATGATTTGGCAATTCAGAGAATAGATATCCATTAGCTGATGAATGAGAAAATAACTAAAACAAGAACAAAGTACCAATTTTAAAGTGCCAAAATTTAAAAGATTGAGGAAACAGAAACACTGTTTCCAGTGAGGAAACAGAATCATGTTCCATGATTGGAGTGCAAATTGGTACCATTTTTTATGGCACCAATTTGTCAGTTGCCCCACCCCCACCCCCAATCTTAAATGTGGGTATACTTCCAACCTGAGAACCATGTCTTGAAAGTAGATTTCTCTAAGGCTTTACTACTAGATGGTCCTCCAACCAGAGGTCTTTTCTAAAGCATTCAATCCCAACTTTGAGCATAAACCATACTGTGCGACTCTTTATCACATGCCCTTTTAGGATAGCATTCTCAACCAACTCTTTTTTTTTTTTTAATGAAATTTATTGTCAAATTGGTTTCCATACAACACCCAGTGCTCATCCCAACAGGGGCCCTCCTCAATACCCATCACCCACCCATCCCTCCCTCCCACCCCCCATAAACCCTCAGTTTGTTCTCAGTTTTTAGGAGTCTCTTATGTTTTGGCTCCCTCCCTCTCTAACCATTTTTTTTCCTTCCCCTCCCCCATGGTCTTCTGTTAAGTTTCTCAGGATCCACATAGGAGTGAAAACATATGGAATCTGTCCTTCTCTGTATGACTTATTTCACTTAGCATAACACTCTCCAGTTCCATCCATGTTGCTACAAAAGGCCATATTTCATTCTTTCTCATTGCCACGTAGTATTCCATTGTGTATATAAGCCACAATTTCTTTATCCATTCATCAGTTGATGGACATTTAGGTTCTTTCCATAATTTAGCTATTCTCAACCAACTCTTAATGAAAAGGTTGTATGATGTATGCTTCTCAAAATAAAGGCTGGATTATGTGAGTAGGACTAATCTTTATTTTTAGCCAGTCTATAAAGATGTTAAAGCAACAGAAATAAGTTTTATCTACATTTTAAACAAAATGTGCATTCCTTTGGCCCACCAATTCAACTTTTAGGAACCTATTCTTCAAAACTGCTTCCAGACATACACAAAGATGTTCATTGCAGCATTGTTTATTATAGCAAAACATTAAAACAACCTACATGGCCGTCCACAAGAGAACAGCTTTTCTTTCATGATTCACCCATCCTATTGTATTCACCCATACTCTTACAGATCAAAAGAAAAAGATACATCTCTATATACTGGCATGAAAGTATCTCCAAGACTTATGGCTATAAGAAAAAAAGCAAGTTGGAGCGCCTGGGTGGCTCAGTCAGTTAAGTGTCTGACTTAGGCTCAGGTCATGATCTCACGGTTTGTGAGTTCGAGCCCCACGTCGGGCTCTGTGTTGACAGCTCAGAGCCTGGAGCCTGCTTTGGATTCCGTGTCTCTCTCTCTCTCTGCCCTCCACCACTCAGGCTCTGTCTCTCTCTCTCTCTCAAAAATAAATAAACATTTAAAAAAAAAGAAAACAAGTTGCAGAACATGGTTTGTAGTATTATTCCATTCTTGTAAGGAAAAGAAAATCTGCATAACAACAATGAAAACATGTTATACACATTCTGTCATAATTTCAAAATTACTGGTCTTTATCCTCGGTCCCATTTATTTGCTTTTACTAACATTTCCTTCTCTATATATACCATTTCCCTACATCCAGCTGTTCAGATCTTGCTTTCCTTTTCATAACTAGCTCAAATACCACCTTATTCATTCAGCAAGATTTGTCCTGCCCATGGTCGGTTAGGCCTTGTGCTGAACCTTGGTGGGATACAGGAATGAGTTGTATCTTGTCCTATCAGGGAGCTCAAGTCTACAGGGAAGAGACACCTAGACAATGACAACATAGTATGGTTTGGTATGGGACAGAAGTAGGTTCAGAGGGCTTCCTGAGGAAGGGCACCTAACCCCACGTGTCCCCTACAGGAGGGGACATGGGTACTGAGGCTTGAAAGAGTGATAGCTTTTCTTCATCCCCCAACCCTGCCAGAAATGGTCTTGCCTACTTTTTTGGCTCTTCCAAGCAAGATGACCTAGTGGGGGAAAGTAGTTGAATTAGTACCTTTCTTTATTTAAATCCAAGTTTGACCACTTACCAACTCTATGACTATGGGCAGGCCATTTAACCTCTGAGCCTCTGTTTCCTCATCTGTGTAATGAGGATAATGCCTACTTACCTCTCAGGGCTGATTGGAGATGGTGCATGTAAAATTCCTGGGTGACTATCAACTCTTGAAGGGCATGCACTACCCATGTCTTGTTTTCCTCATAGCCAAGTATGTAGCATTGGATTGGATTGGATCTAAAAACTTCATATATCTGAGGATGGTTCCGGATCAAAGAATCGGCCCAACCATAGTGGGGCTTTGAGATGAGAAGCTGAGAGTAGTACATGGGATGGAGGGGGTTACGCTATAAAAAGAGAGAGCCAGGTCTCTGGTCTTGCCATGAAAGGGGACGCAGGAGGGAAAAAATGAAGCCATGGTAAGTGGAGCCCAGACAGGGCATTCTGGCCCTGGTTCTTGGCCCTGTTCTACCAATGCCATCTTCCAATCTCATAGTCCAGGGCAGGGAAGCACGGTGGGCCAATACTTGCATTGGTGCCAACACATCTCAATTTCATCCCCAGTTCTTTCACTCACTAGCTGCATGACCATAGACAACTCACTTCACATGTCTGAGCCTAGTTCCTTATCTGTTAAAAGAAACACATAACATCATGGGGTTTATAGATGAGACCAGTTGCTGAATGCATGACATATAATGGGTATTCAAAAAACACGTAGCTGTTATTAGTGTTCATTTCAGTAGATACTTATGGAGTTCTGCTGTAGCCAGGGCCTATGCTGGGTAATGGTTCTTGCCTTCCACAAGTTCCCAGTCAGTTGAGGAGACCAAGGAGAGCTATGATAGAGGGGCTCATGGTGGAGGGGACTGTGGAAGCCCAAAGGAAGGGATTTGGCCTGGTCTAGGACTGCTGCAGGTCAACTCAGACTAAAAGCTGAGTCTTAGAGGATGAGTAAGAGGCGGTCAGGGACAGAAGGGTGAAATGTGGAAGAACCTTTCAGGCAGAAGGAACAGCATATGTAGAAGAACCTAGAAGTTATTGGGTAGGGCCAGAGGTTCTTAACCTGGGTTTCATGGGCTTCCGGTGGTCCATGAACCTCCTGAAGTTGAATGCAAAACATTTTGGGTGTGTACCTATGGGCATTTTTTGTTGGGGAAATGGTCCGTGGCTTTCACTATATGTATAAAGATCAAGAACCAATGTTGCTAGTGATGAAGTAGCATGTGAGTAGATTCTAAACAGGAAAGAAATTTGGTATAATTTGTGTTTTAGAAACATTGCAGTAGCAGTCAGTATGAGAAATGGATTGTGTGCATGGAGGCCAGCTGGAAGACCTCAACTGGGGTACTGGCATGGAAGGGAATGGATTTGAGCAGGACTTCTGTTGCAGTACTCCACTGGGCACCAGTCATATAGAAACATTTTAATTTCAAATTATGGAATCTAAAGCTTTTGGGAGTTATTAATGAGATAGACCCAATAGAAGATGAAGGAAAGGGAGGAGACAAGGATGAGTTGGCATTAGCAGAGGTCCAGAGGGACATGAATCCAGGGTAATAGTGCAAGAGGAAAAGGGAATCTCTATTAATGCTTACCCAGCATTCAAAGTCCTTGCTAATTACTAACTTCCATCCTACTCAGTTCTCGGAGATCCTGAGCAACACTGGAGACACTTATTTCTCTATGGTCTTTGAAGAGGAATTACTTCTGGTTTGTGAGTCAGGTTGTTTCCTGAAGAAAGTAGTGTTTGAGCCAATCATTCAGGTCCATAAAGATTCGGAGAGCTAGAGATGGGGGAGGATACTCTGAGTGTGCACACAAAGGCCCAGGGGTGAGAGATAGCGAAACTAAACATGGGAGGGTGCAGAGGTTGGACCTGCCTCCAAACAGCTGTCTGGGGAGTTAAGGCTTTCTCTTTCATGGTAGGCAGCTGGAGAGCAGTGAGCAGTTCTCGAGCAGGCAAGGTGGCATATCTCATCCTTCTAAAAAGCTTTTTCGAAGGAGGGGAAACTAGGGAGGAGGCTGCTGTGGTAATCCAAAAGAGAGATAACTGAAGATAGTGGCCATGGGGACAGAGCAGAGGAGATGGATTTGAGAGGTGATTGGGAGGATCTTCTACTACTGGAATAGTAGGCTGAATAAATTGTGGGGGTGGAAGGGAGTGGAGATGACAGAGGTTGGAAATCAGAGTGAGTTTCAGTGTTCAGGTCTGGCAATGGAGTCATTCATTCAACAAATATTTATTGAGTGCCAGATGCTGTGCCGGGCATTAGGAATACAGCACCAAACAGAACAGATGGTGGTCCTGATGGATCTTACAGGGGGTGAGAGGGATAATAAATAAATAAACAACTAAATATGTAGAATGTGTCTGGTGGCACACCTAGCTGGGAGACAGTGATCCAGATAGAAGGAACATAGAGCACAAAGTCCCTGAGGCAGGAGTGTGCGTGTTATGTTTGAGAGACAGCAGGACACCAATACCATTGAACAAAGAGTCAACAGGGAGTGAGAGGAGAAGATGAGGAGGCGGAATCGACAGAATCTGGCAACTGAATTGTTAAGGGAGCAGGAGGAACCTAGCATGACTCCCAGGTGTGTTTTGGGCTTGAGCACCTGGGTGGATGGTGGTGCTTTTCAGGAAGGTGCAAAATGCAGAGGACAGGTTTGCAGTGGTAAGATGCTGAGTTCAGGGTCCCTGTGAGCTCAGAAGGCCTTAAAGACCATCCTGATGGGGTTTCTGGCAAGGATTAGGCTTGATGGGTCTGGGACCCAGGAGAGAGGGGAGGAGATGGGGAGGGTCCTAAGCCATACCTGAAGTTATGCAGTGGAGATTGCTGAGAAAGGGTGTGGAATGGAAGAGAAGAGGATCAGAACTGGGGAAGAGGGACCAACACAGAAGAAATGAGGAGAGGAAGAAGAGATGGGGGTGGTCGGAGAAGTAGGAGGAAAACCAGCAGGCAGTGGGCTCATGGAAGCAGAGGAAGGAAAGAGCCATCCATGCACAGGAGGGTCTTGTTAAGAGTGGCAAATGTTATAGCTGGTGGAAGTTAGATGCAGGTGGAAGAGAGTCTATTGGCTTTAACCACTAGGAGGTCCTCGACGACCTGGCTAAGAACAGTTTCTATGGCATGGTGGGCGCACCAGGCAGATTGTGGTGGGTTGAAGAGCTCGTGGGAGGTACTGAAGTGGAGATGGCCAGTGTAGATGAATTTCTTAAGAAGCTTAGCTGTGAAAAGGAGAGAGGGACAGTGATTGCTAGAGGGAGATGTGGGGGCAGATAGAGGGTTCTTATTCCCAGATGGGAGAGACTTGAGCTTCTATAAATGTTGGTAAGAAGGAGGCAACAGAGAGAGAGAGAGGGGTTGAGATACAGGAGGGAGAGGGGGTGATTGTTGTGGAGGAGGTAGCAGTGGTGGGTTCCAGAGCCCAGGTGGAGGGGCTGGCCTTAAATAGTATAGGGGCCCTCTCTTTCTTACAGAAAAGGAAGGCAGGGGTGGTGGGGTGGAGAAATATGAGGGTGTTGAGCGGGTTGGTGAGAGAAATGCTTCAGTGAAGTTCAGAGCAACAAATGGAGATCCCTGACCAAGGGATGGATGCTGGAGCTAGGAGGGAGCAAGGAATACTTCTGGTTGAGAGTCAGAGAGGACTTCCTGCAGGAAGCAGCATTTAAGCTGGGCTATGATGTTCAGATGGGATTTCCATAGGAAAAGATGTATGCAGAAGGAAGGAGCAGAGTCAGCAAAGGCACAGAGGTGTGAAAAGGTTGGCCATCCTGATGGAATAATGAACAAGCTGATTTGATGAAGGGTGAGATGAGTGAGCCACTGATGATGACAGTAATAATAACAGTTACTACGTAAGAAGCACCAAACCTACCCTGTGGCAGGTGCCTTACGTACTTGAATTCATTTAATCCCACCATGCCCTGTGGAATAGGTGTTTTCCATTTTGCAGATGAGGCAAATTAGTCCTAGAGAAGTGAAGAGGTGGACCCAAGGCTACCCAGCTAGTAGGAGGTGTGGCCAATATTCATACCCAGGTCTGTCTAACTCTAAAGCCCATGCTTTTTCCACCTGACAGGGAAAGCCAGGTGAGGCCATATTGTGGGGGAGCCTTGAATGCCAAGTTGAGGAGTCTGACCTTTATCAAGGAAGCAGTGGGGAGCCAAGGTGGGTGTCTAAGCAGAGACAAGCAAGAAATCTTTGCTTGCAGTCTTTATTAGGAAGGCTGACGGGTCCAAAAGGGGAGAGAGAAGAAGAAATGAGGAGGTGGCTGCAGTGGCAGGCTGAGGGGTTGCAGGGGCCTGACCTGGATGCAAGAGGAGTGAGCGGTGGGACTGGAATATCGTTTGTTCTTCATGACAGCCTTGAGAGGTGTGGAGTTTTCTCCTTTTATAGAGGAGGAATGGGAGCCTCAGAAAGGGGGAGCCGCTTGCCCAGGACTTGAGCTCTGCTTCACGTGGTTTTGCTGACTCAGTGATTCTGTGGAACAATGTGTCACAGGGAGCTTTGAGTATGAAGAGGGTGTGTGTGTGTGCTTGGGTGCCTGTGTGCATGTATGTGTGTACGTGCACGTGTGTGTACTTTTCTGTCTGTCACCTGGACAGCAGTGCCTTCCCTTGCCTGTCCTCTTTCCTTCTCATTTCTTCCCAATCCTCCAGTTTCCTGGATTCCATACTTACCACCTCTCTTGAGCCAAGGGGTCTGGGAGTGGGGTGATACTGTTTCACTGGCTATCTCCAGAGGATCAGCCTTTTCATTCCCAAGGCACCTGGACCCCTTCAGCCCTACTGTCTGTCCATCCCCCATCCAAAAAAACTGTAGTCCAGCTCCAGTGATGGCCCCCTAGTACCCTGCGGACAGGCGCTTGTTCCTGCAATGACTCCTCCCTGCCACTGTGGCACTACAGTGTGGGTGCAAATGGCCACCTTGGGAATTAGATTCAGTTCATGAGCAGTTAACAATAACCACCACCATGTTCTTATTGCTCTTATTTGCCAGGCAGTTGACGTATGTTCCAGTCCTTGCAACAATCATGTGGGGTTGGCATCATGAGCCCCATTTTTACAGATGAGGAAACTAGGCTTCAAGAGGGGCAATAATATGCCTGGGCACATAGCTTGGAAGCACTTGTAAAGCTGGCATTGGAACCCTGGTCTGTTGGCTTCCAAAGCTGTGGGCTTTCCATACTCCATTTCTAAGCATCTCCAATTTGCCTGACTCCGAGCCTTCAGGAAATACAAATCTTTGTCCTTCAAGGGCAGGGTGGATTTCTCAAGATAGTGCCAAGTTCACCTAAAGGACCTCGTGGGATGAGTCTGGGACTTGGAACTCTAAGAACTCTGGGTTGAAATCCTGACTCTACCACTCACCCAGCTATGTGACCTTGGGCAGGTTATCCAACCTCTCTGAACTTCAATTCCTTTGTCTCTAAAATGTTGCAGTGTTGTTGCAAGGGTTAAATGAGATGATGTGTGCAAAGAGCCAGCACCCAAGCAGGTTGCTGCTATTTATAGTCAAATGTAGGTTGGGCACCTGTCAGGTCAGAAATGGAATTTGTATACTCTGGGCCTGACCTTAAATGAGCCTGGTGGGGGGGGGGGCTCTCAAAGGCTTTTTGGAGACTGAGTTGGGTGTGGCCATAGATCATCTGCCATACCGGCCTCCCCATTCAGACCCCGTCCTAGCCCCACCACCCTGGTTCCAGCCATTCATGTATCTCCCCTGCTTTGCAAACTAATGCCTCTGCCTCTCTCTGTCACCCACCTGCCTGTGGCCTCTACCCTGCCCTTCCTGGCCCCAGGGAAGAGGAGGAGGAGGAGGAGACTGAGGAAGAGGAAGAGGAAGACGCTCATCAGTTCTGCTGTCCGGCCTCCGAGTGCAGTAGTCCCTCCTCTCGGTAACTGAGAGGACAAGGGTCATTTTCTATGCAGAAGCAAAAGCCTTAACCAGCCCCCCAACCTGCCCTGCCCAGGACCCCCCATGGGACCCTGTCCCTGCTTCAGGATAGGCAAGCATCATGCCCCTTCCTCCCCCACCTCCTTCTTGCAACTCCCCCATCCCCCCACTGCTGCCTCCCCTGGACTCCAGCCCCTGAGTTATAAAGGCTGGAGCCCTAGGTCTGACTAAAATGTGGGAGCACTAGAGCTTGGAGCTTGGAGCTTGGAACCTGGACCCTCCCGTACCCACACCCCACTTCCCAGGCACCCTGGAGCCTGCCACTCCTGGAGAGGTCTCCAAATGACATCCCAAGGACCTACCTCTGTCCTCTGTGAGCACAAACAGAGATTCAGGGTGCCTAGGGCTCAGAGGACCAGACGGGGGCGGGACCCAGCCTGCCTAGTTCCCCATTGCTCGCTCTCTGGTTCCCTCGCTGTGGCCATTGCTGCCATCTCCACTGCTTGAAGGCCTTGCCCCATGCCCTCTGCCACTCCCATAGTGCTCTGTAAATATGATCAGGATGAAAGGGCTTTCAGAGTGCGGGTGTTGCTGTGTACAAAGGAATTTCCATCAATAAAAGCTGATCTCTTCTCTCTGTCTGATGTATGTTCCACCCCACCCCCACTTCCCTCTCCTCATCCCCACCAGGGCCTTACCTTCTTTCCTATCCAGGGCTGGGAACAGGGCATGGGAGAGAGAGTAGGGTCTGATTCTTGGTATTGTCAATACCCAACAGGCACTCAATAAATGAACGAATGGTGTGGCACTCTCACCACGGGCAAGTCTGCTGCCTTCTCCAGTCAGTCAGCCTGAGGCAGCATGGGCCGGCCAACCTGGACATGTTGCTTGGCCCCTCTGCTACCTAGTTTCCACCCCACCCCATGTGTAAAAGGAGGAGGGAGGTTGGACCAGAGGATCTCCAAGGGTTCCTCCAGCTCTGACATTCTGTCAATCTGAGATGCTAGAATTTTAAGAAACTGTGATTATATGGACTTAAAATATGATAATTCAGTGACACATTCCATGCAATTCTGTGGTTTCTATTTCTACAACTCTGTGATTTGGGGATTCTCCAATCCTGTGGTTTTAAGATTTCATGATTCTGTTATTAAAAAATTCTGATAATAGATTTTAATATTCTGTGATGGTTAAGAGTCCTCGATTCTGTACTTTCAAGTTTCTGATTCTACAACTTTAGGGATCTCTGAGTCTAAGAGGAAGCCATTTCCTCCAGATGCAATGACCCTAAATATATCCTGCACCTTCCAGAAGCTGGTTCTAAGCATCCCTGGAAGCTGTTGGCAGGAGGGTGGAAGGTATCCTTTATGGACGGTGGGACCCACACATTCCATAATGTGTCTGTGTTGGGAGCAAAGTCAAGAGACACCCTCTGCCCCAAGTGGGCTCATACCCCGGCTTTCCCTTTCTAAGCCTTTGGCATTGAACAAAACTGAGTTTACCTTGGTTCTCCCACTTAACTATCTGTGTAATCTTGAGCAAATATTTTCTTCTCCTTGAGCTTCATTTTCCTCACGAGTACAGTGAGAATATATCTATCTCTGTGGGTTGTCATGAAGATTAGCAAGAAAACACTAGGAACCCAGCATAAGGTGTGATGCACAGTTGGACAAGTGTGCAGTGGCTGGTGGCTCTTGCTTTGATTAAGGTGCAGGTGAGAGTTCCTCCTCTCCTTTCTTTCAGCACCCCCCTCCTTCAGCGTCCCCTCACCTTGTTCCCTCACTCATTGTTTCACTCAACCACTCAAGTCGTCTACTCATTTACTCATCCAAATTCTAATTTATTTCTCCCCTCCCTCTGTCCCTTACTCTGCCCTTCCCTCTCTCTCTTCCCCTCTCCCTCCTTCACTCGTCCAGAAAGCATTGTTTGAGCATCTAACTGTGGGAAAGACTTCACGCTTAATACTGTGAGGGATCCAGTGGAAGGAAGGAAGACAGTGGCTGTGTTTTCCATAAGATCTCCACCTCCCAGGGGAGAGGAGAAATTCCTTTGGAAAAGTAGGCAGGGTGTGAAGGGCAGAAATGATGGAGTAGATATGGCTTCACTAATGAACAAACTATGTTCCTGGCACAAACAGGAGGGGGTATGTCAAGGTGGGCTGGGGAGGATTGTAGTGTCTAGGAGGGCTTGCTGGAGGAGGAAGGGCAAGAATAGAAGACTCAGAAGGGTTTGAATGGGTGGTAGATGTGAAGAGGCATCACAGGAGACACAGCATGGACAGAAACCTGGTGGAGAGCTCCAGGGTTGTGCTGGTGAGTTGGGGAATAGTGTGTAGATCTGTTCCACTGGCTCTCCAGGGCGTGTGAGTCTAGATGACCTGTGGTGGCTGGAGAAGAGACCATTCTACCTTTATCCGATTGGAGATAGAAGGAAGTGAAGAGGGGCGAGGATTCAACTAAATGGAGAGAGAGGGCAAGTCAAGGTCAGATGATCGTTGTGGGAGCCGAGGAGGTGTAGACTCCTATGTAGACAACTGAATTGGCTGAGGGCCTGGGCTGTGGGAAGAGGGAAGGTTTCTCTCAGTTGTGAGGGAAACGTGTGTGTGTGCCTGTGCATATGTGTGCATGACTTTATGTGCAGCAGGCAGGTGGATCAGTAGTGAGAAACTGTGCACTGTTGTGTATCTAAGGGAATGTGATGGTATAAGGAATTCTGAGTGTGTGTGTGTGTGTGTGTGTGTGTGTGTGTGTGGTTGATTGTGTGAGGTGGTGACTTTCTACTCCTGGCAGGCTCTCTGTGTGTGCCTGGTAGAGATAATCATGAGACTGGGCGTGGGTGGCTTTTGAGCATGTGGGGCTATGGCTTTTAGGGTGACAGTTGCCAGGCAGGATGGTCACACACACTCAGACACACACGACTGCCACCTGACTTAGGGGACCAAGGTGGCTGGTGAGCACATGCTGTGTGCTGGGCCCTGGCCTGGGCATGCCGGGTCCACAGAGGTGAATCATACCAGGCCACTGCCTTTGGGAGACAGGAGCAGGAAGGGGACAGACACTTCAAGAGAGTAACTTGAAGTTAGCTGCTGATAAGGATCATCTGTGACATGACTGTGCACAAGACACAGAGTGGGGAGTAGCTTACCCTGTCAACTTCTACGGCAGGGTGGGTAGACATGAGTCAGAATTGGCTTCCCAGGAGGGCTCACCTTCTCAGAGTGCTGCAAGATGCAGAGGAGCTCACCCAGACCAATGAAGTCTGGGGCGAAGGGGAGAGGGAACAAGGAAGAAGAAACGAAGAGTACGAACAAAGGCACTGTGCTCACATAGCGTTGGAAGTGCAAGTAGCCTGCTGTTGCCCAGCTGTTGTCTAGGAGCTTAAAGGTGCAGGGGTTGGCAGGGGGCAGCTGGACAGATTCAAGGGGATTCTGAAACTAAAAAGTGGGACACTGGCCTGGAAGGTAGGGGATTTTGGTTCTCATTCTTTGCGACCCTGGGCATGCCACTTTGACTTTCTGAGCCTGAGTTTGGATCTGTGGGATTGCATGGTTCATAGAGTCCATCTCTGTTCTGTTGGCTCTTCTACCCTTGGCCAGTCTAACCCATGACTCACAGTTCTCAAAGTCAGGTGCTTCTTCCATCTAACCTCAGTCTTTCCTGCTTCCTCCCAGGTAGCTTCTTCTCACACTCCACAAATATTTACCCAGCATCTGGCCCTGTGCGTATCATTGTGGGAAGGTGTAGGGAGCTGGAGAATGCAGACTAGACCTTGGAGGGGCAGTTCAGAGCCGGGAGAGGGTGGTTAAGAACACCTTAATTTGTTGATTTGGCTCCTGGCTCCACCACTGCTGAGCTTTGAGACTTTGGGCAAGTTACTTCATCTCTCTGTACTTCGGTTTCCTCATCTGTTATCTCCTTCAGGGAGAACAACCCAGACCTTGCAAAGTTGCTAGGCCTAACAAAAAGTAGATACTTGGTAAATGACAATTATTTTTAGGGCTGCAAAGAAGCAGATCTGGGATTCAAACCTGGGTCTGTGTGCTCCCAAGCCTGTGTTTGCCCACTCTCTCCCCAGTCAGTCCCTTTGATGGCCTCCTCCCCTACCAGCCCCTGTGCCAAGCCAGGTTGGCCCAGGTTTGGATTCTCCATGGCAGTGGGATTGAGCAGTAGAAACAGCTTGCAGAAGAGCCATCAGAGGAGACAGAGGTGATTGGGGTCCCTCTGCCCATCTGCCCCACCCACCCCTTTGTCTGGCGTCCTTGCCTGTCTTTCTCCAAGGCCCGAAGAAAGCCCCTGCCCTCATCTAGGTGTGCTGACTTCCTCATCTTGTTTTCTTGTCTCTCACTTCAGGTCCCCTCACTGCCCCCCACCCCGCCTTTCCAGCCTAAGTTGTCATGGGAATAGTCCTCAGCATCCCTAGCTTCCTCTTGCCCTCATCTTATAGTATCCATAGCAACAGCCCCCATTCATTTCCATGGCAACTGCATCCTGATCCCATCCCCTGCTGGCTGCCTAGCTCTGGGCAGTGCCAATAAAGAGAAGGAGGGAGAGAGACCTCCCATTAGGAACAGCATCTGGGGAGAGTCAGTGCCCCACACCATGGGAAGGCCACCCCAAATCCCTACAGAATATCCTACCCTGCTTCTTCCTATCTTAGTGCCTTGGCTCACAAAGTCACTCACTTCTACCAGCTCCTCCTAGGCAAGGCCCTGGTCAGCAGCTTCCTCCTCCAGGAAGCCTTTATAAAAGGCAGCAAGGGAACTAATACGGGCTCTGGGCTTTGGATTCCTGTTCTGCCACTTGCTAGCTCTGAGACCTTTGGCTGTTACTTTCCCCCTCAGAACCTTTTTCCTCACCTGCAAAGTAGGAATACTAATTCTTCCTTCACGTTTGTCATGCAGATTAAATAATGTGTGGAAAATGCCTGACACAGGGAAGGTGCACTGTGAGTGTGAGTTTATTTTTATTCTGCTCAGCCACCCCCAAGCAGAAGGAATCTCTCTCCTGAGCTCCCCCAGCACTTTCTCTGTTCCCAGCCTTAAGGACTTTCAGCTTTGTACTGTGGTTATTTGTATAACGTAGTTTATTTCCCCTGATGCAGAGGATGCTCTCCAGTTTCCCCCACAGAATAGCCCAGAAGACAGTGCACACGTGTTGTGTGTGTGTGTGTGTGTGTGTGTGTGTGTGTGTGTGTGTGTGCGTGTTCTTATATTCTTTGCCCCTGACTGGGAGGAGTCCAGAGGTGGGGGAGCGGGGTCCCCCAGGCCCTTTCAGAAGTCCAGGAAGCCAAAGAGAGAATTGCATTTCTTCTAGCTCTACAGAGAAGAGAAACAGGTGCAGAGAGGTAAAGGGACGTGCCTGGGCTCATACAGCTGGTAAATGGCAGTCAAGACCTGAACCTAGGCCTGCCCAGCTTTTACTGTACGGTGTGTGTGTGTGTGTGTGTGTGTGTGTGTGTGTGTGTGTGTACGCACACACACACACATATGAGGAAGAGAAGAGAGATTTTCCATGTGATCAGCATGCCCTTTGGTGTTTTGGGGGACCCTGAGTAAAGGGATTCCACATCCTCAGGTGCTATTTCTTCAACAGTACGTATGATGTCAGGGGCAACACCCTCAAGCACTGTCCTTTTTGCCAGGCCCTCTTGGGGGAGGCTGTGCTGACAGTCTGACCTCCCTGCCCCTATTCCCTTTGCACCAGAGTTGGGGGCCATCTCTGAAGGGAGGAATTGCCAAAGAGTGAAGACCTGGGGGCGACATGGAGCCAGAAGTGGGGAGAGGCAATGAGATGTCATGAAAAGACAGCCTGGGCCCTGTGTTTGCATCCTGACTTTCTCACCTAATAACTGTGTGACCTTGAGCAAGTTTCTATCACCTCTCTGAGCCTCAGTGTCCTCATCTATAACATGGAGCTAATGGTGTCTGCCTCGAAACATTTTGAGGATTCAATGAACTCATTAATGCTCTTGCCCTAGGGATAGAGGTGACCATAAGGCCCTATGGCAGCAGAGGAAGGACCTGAAAGCCAACATGTGTGGAGTGGGCAGGTGGGCATGGAAGAGCACACCTGAGCTAAATGTTGAAGGGTGAGCAGAGCATAGCCAGGTTGAAGTAATGGGGCAGAGGAATATGAAGCAGGGGTCAGGTCAGCAGAACCATCCATGGCTGTGGTGAGGAAGTTAGACGTTATCCTATGGATGATGATTCCTATGAAACCTAAGTTAGATCACGTCCCTCCTCAGCTCATCTCAATCAGAGTGAAAAAGTCAAAGTCTTTATCATGGGCTTAATGCCATTCATGATTTGGCCCCCATTACCTCTCTGGTCTTACCTCTCTATCACTCTCCCCTCATCCACTTTGCTCCAGCTACACTGGCTTCCTTACCGTTTCTCAAACATGGCAGGTGCCATTCAACTCTATATCTTTTCACTAGCTCTACCTTCTGTCTGGACTGCTTTTCCCTCAGGTGACCACAGAGCTCACTCCCTCACTTCCATAGGGGCTCAGCTTATATGCCACTTCTTCAAGAAGACCTTCCCTGACCACAATATCGAAAACAGCACTTTTTATCCCTCTGTTGTATTTTCCTTCCTAGCACTTCTCCCTACCTGAAAGGACAGTATATATTTAAAAATTTTTTTTTAAGTTTATATATTTTTGAGAGAGACAGAGACAGCATGAACAGGGGAGGGGCAGAGAGAGAGAGAGAGAGAGAGAGAGAGAGAGAGAGAGAATCCCAAACAGGCTCCACACTGCCAGCACAGAGCCTGATGGGGGGCTTGAACTCACAAAACTGTGAGGTCAAGACCTGAGCCGAGAATGAGAGTCAGAGGCTTAACCAACTGAGCCACCCAGGCGCCCCAACAGTATGTATTTATAGTCTGCTTCTCTCACTAGAATGTCACCTCCCCAGGGAACACATCTTATGTATTTTGTCCACTATTTTATTTCTGGCACCTAGCATTGTGCCTGGTGCATAGAAAATGCTCAATTGTTCGTTGAATGAATTATGAGGAGCTGTGGAAGGGTTTTAGTGGGAGCACAAAATGGTCAAAGCTGTACTTTGGAGAGCTCTCTCTGGCCGCAGGATGGAGAATGGATTGGAAGAAGACACTGGAGAGGGAGGTCAAGGCTCAGGTGGGAGGATCTATTAGCATAGCCACCATGGCCCATTCATTGACTCCTTCACTCCAGAAGCTTTTAGCTACTCTGTTCCTGGCCTTGTGCTCTGTGCTGGCTAGGAGATTACCAAAGTCTCTTCCTGTGCTGGGAACACAAATAGTTGTCATGCTTTGCCAAAGCTAACCTGCACCATAAAAAGAAGGACAGACATGTGCTGTGTGTGGGAGCTCTGCACAGGACCAGCAATAATTTCTGGCTAGAGGTGGGCTTCAGGAGGGCTTCTTGTGGTGGCATATGACCTGAATCTTGATAGAAGTAGGGTGTGGGGGGGATTTCTCAGATTGCAGATGGCAGAAATGATAGGGGCTGTATTCCAGGCAGAAGGTACTGTATGAGCAGTTTTGGAGGTGGAAAGCAGAGGAGTATTTGGGAGAAACAGGATCTGGGCCAGGCTGGAGGGAAGGGTAGATGGGATGGGGGCTGGCAGCTAATCTTGCAGTATGGCTTAATATTGAAGAGTGTGAGCTCTGGAGACCGACCGCCTGGATTTGAATCCTGGGTCTATCATTAATAGCTGTGTGACCATTGATAAGTTACTTAACCTCTCTGAGCCCCAGTTTCTTTATGTATAAAATGAAGATAAATCACAATACCTATCTCATAGGGTTCTTTTGGACAGTAAACAGGTTATTAAATGTGAAGTGGTAAGCACAGTGCCTGACATGCTAAGCACTCTATAAGCATTAGCTATGGTATCTTTGAGAATCCTCAAATGCCAGAATAAGGAACTTGGGCTATCTCTTGTGGACAATGGGAGCTCTGGATGGTTCATGAACCGAGGAGACAATTGAGGAAACCTGGGTTTGAGCTGTGTGCTGAGAGGGAGAGTTTTGAGAGGTTGCTGGGCAGTATCCTGCAGTCCTGAGTGAGGTGGAGAGGAGCACCTTAGATGCCTGGGTTGGTGGGGGGAGCGCTGGGCCAGGTCTGACCCCCAAAGTGGACTTCACAAGGCCCTGAGGCCCAGGAGGAGAGAGTATTTGGGGTAGAGGGCAGTTCCCCAGTCTGTTTCTGCCTTGCTCCTGGCAGTGTTATAGACTGACGTTGGGAGGATGGAGGTTGAATGGTGGGTGGGAGGCTCCACTAGGGGTGGAAAGGAGCTCTCCCCCTGCAGCCCAGGACCCAGCCTGGTGGGTGGGTACAGCCTCCCCACTGCACCCCTGAGTGCTCTCCTGCAAGGCTGGAAGGTCTGTTGCAGCTCAAGCTCCCATATTGGTAGGGAGTCCCCTTACATCCACCCCAGCTTGCCCTGCCCTGTGCCCTGGCCTCTGCCAAGTAGGAGTTGGGGAGTGGCCCCTTAACCCTTTCCAACCAAGGGCCCCTTCAACTATGTGCCTGCCCAAACCAGACCATTCATTCCCTGGGCCCCAGCCACACCCATTTCCCCCACAACCCCCATGCTTCACCCACCTGTCCTTCCCCTCCCGACCTCCCTCCCCCATTTTCCCCACCTCTGTGGTTCCTCACCTTGTCCGCTAGGCTCAGGGCACCTGGGCTCTGCCGCCACCTGTGTTCCCTGGCAGCCTGGTTGCCATGGCACCATGGGAGCAGGTCTGGCAGAACAACAGCTCTGAGTAACCAGGGCAGGCAAGGCCCAGTGCCCAGCTCCTGCCAGTCTTCAACCTTGAGACTCTTGCCCTCCCCTCCCCCAGCTGAGCAGAGGAGGCCATGAGGAGAAAAAAGAAGTTGCCCCGCAGGGCAGCTCTTTACCTGTGAGGATGCTGAATGGGAGATGCCTCCCACTGTCTGGGAGCCTGAGCCCTTGCAGACAGGGAACCCTGGGAACTGGCTAGACCAGTGTCCAGGCAGCTGAGGGCAGGGGCGGGGCTATAGGGGGTCGGGCTAGGCAGGGGAGGGGTGAGTGTGGAGGTGCAGGATGCAGGAGTGGGTCCCAGGCCTGGGGTCAGGGCTGATCTGGGTGGTGCTGGGGGATCAGGCTGGGAAGGAAACCACAGCATGCTGTGTTGGGGACAGAGCCATGAGGGGCTAGAGCTGAGAGGGATGGGACTGTAGGGAACTGGTCCATCAAGGGAAGGAAGGTTTGGGGATGGAATTGTTAGGGGCCAGCACTATTAGAAAAAGGTACTTGAGTGGACAAGACTGGGAGGGAACCAGTTTGGGGATAAGGCTGTGGAGGGGACGTGACTATGAAGGGACCAGGTGTGAGGGGTGAGTAGGACTGGGGACAAGCCTGTGAGAAGACCCAACCTTGAGGTAAAGGAGTCTAAGAGGCCGGAGCTGTGAGTGGTGGGGCTGAAGGGCAATGAGGGTAGGGCTATGAAGGCAAGGGAGCCTGAAGGGAAAAGAGGGGAACTCCCTTCCTGCCGTTAAATACTGGGGTTCTTGTGTCTGTGAGGGAGCTGGGGAGGATGGGGTTGTGGGCAGGGATCTGGTCTACCCACTCTCAGTCTTGCTTAGCAGGCCCATCTCCTGGTCCCACATCCTGGCTCATCTTATCTCATCCCCACAGTGTGGAGGGTGATGCCCCAGGCAGTGACCTGAGCACAGCGGTTGATAGTCCTGGGAGCCAACCCCCCTACCGGCTGAGCCAGATGCCCCCCACCAGCAGCCACATGGGGGGCCCCCCAACTGGGGTGGGCCTTCCCTGGGCTCAACGAGCTCGCCTCCAGCCAGCCAGTGTCGCCCTGAGGAAGCAGGAGGAGGAGGAGATAAAGCGCTCCAAGGCCCTATCGGACAGCTACGAACTCTCCACGGACCTGCAGGACAAGAAGGTGCAGAGGAGACAGTTCTGGCTGGGAATGGGAGTGGGAACGGGGTGGGGGTGTGTGGGTGTGCGAGAACCAAGGGAGGGATTGGGATGTGGCACTTGAGGGCGGTATCCAGGGAGGGATAGGGAAACTAGAATGGGAGACTAGCTCTGGGGTCCTTCATCCTCCTGGGGATGCACTCGTTCACCACCCATCCACTGAGTTTCCAGTTCACTCAGCAAACACTGACACAAAGATGAATGAGACCGAAACCCAGTCCTCCAAAATCTAATAGGAGAAGCACACACATAAATGGGCACTTTCAGAAGAGTGTGCTATAGTATATCACATATATCACACAGGATTTGTGTAGCTAAAAAAAAAAACAAAAAACAAAAAACAAAAAAGGTCAGGGAGCACAAAATCCTATGTATATAAAAAAAACCTGGAAGGACATATACCAAAGCATTCATTGTGGTTATGCCTAGGTATTGGGACTTCAGACGAACCTATCTTCCTTCCTCCCTTCCTTCCTCCCCCCTCCCTCCCTCCCTTCCTTCCTTCCTTCTTTCCTTCCTTCTCTCCACACTCCCCTTCCCTTCCTCTCTCCCTCTCTTCTTTCTCTCTCTTCCTCTTTCCTTTCCTTCCTCTTGCTCTCAATTTATTTCTTACTTTTCTTTCCATTTTTGGCATCTCTGTTTTTTTTTTTAACTTTTCTGGCATAATGAACATCTATTTCTTGTAAATAAAAAAGAAAACCACAATCCAGTCCCATGTGACAAGTGTTATCTGAGATTAAAGTGAGGACACAACACTGAGAGCACAGCCTGGCCTGTCTAGGCAGCTATGCGCAGTTGGCTGTGGTGTGGGTTGAGGCCCAGGGAGGTGAATGAGGCTGCAGTGAGTTTCTGACCTCATCCCCCTCAACCCTCCCCTGCTAGGTGGAAATGCTGGAGAGGAAGTATGGGGGCTCCTTCCTGAGCCGCAGGGCCGCCAGGACCATCCAGACAGCCTTTCGCCAGTACCGCATGAACAAGAACTTTGAGCGGCTCCGCAGCTCGGCTTCAGAAAGCCGCATGTCCCGCCGCATCATCCTTTCCAATATGCGGATGCAGTTCTCCTTTGAGGAGTATGAGAAGGCACAGAACCCCGCGTACTTCGAGGGCAAGCCTGCCTCGCTGGACGAGGGTGCCATGGCTGGTGCCCGGAGCCACCGGCTTGACCGAGGGCTCCCATATGGGGGCTCCTGTGGAGGGGGCATCGATGGTGGGGGAAGCTCTGTCACCACATCTGGAGAGTTTTCCAATGACATCACAGAGCTCGAGGACTCCTTCTCCAAACAGGTCAGCATCCCTGAAAAGGGCCTCTCCTCCCTATATTGCCTATATTCCAAACTGAAAGAAGTTGCCTGGCAAGCATGTGAGTACGGACTGTGAGATGGATGAGAAAGGCATCCGTCTAGTTAGAACAAGTTAAACATCTAGGCTTTTGGAACACATAAGAAAATTTAAGTTCTCACTCTTTGGAACTTGATGCACAAGCAAATTAAGGCCTAACAGGTGATGAGCTCCTACTCCGTGCCAGGTGCTGTGTGTGCATCATAACGACCTGCACAATGGGGGTTGTTATCCCAATTGTGATAACAGAGGAGGAGACTGGGGCTCCAAGTCCCTGAGAGGCGAAGTGACTTTTCCAAACTGGATTGGAACTCAGCTCTGTCTGGTTCTAAAGTCCATGCCCTTTTTCTTATACTGCACTACTACCACTATCGACCAGGCTCTGTGGTGGGCACTGCGACAGAGACAGATGAGCCAGCCAGGGTCCTTGTTCTCAAGGATCTCCAAGGCCAGTAGGAAATGACAGACATGCACATGACTGTCTCCTGAAATAGAGTGTGCTCAGAGCCATGAGAAAGGATCACATATAGTACCATGGGAATGCAGAGGAGGGAAAAGAGACTTTCTTCTGGGAGGACAAGAAAAAGCCTCTTTGAGAAAATAGCACTGGAGCTGGGCCTTACCAGACAAATAAGACTTAGCAAGTTAGAGATTGTTGGGAGAGTAGGGTGTTGCTTGCACAGGCATTACATTGGCAAAAGCATGAGATGGTGGGAATATAATAGGCAGTGATGGTGGTAGCAGATCATCCTCGGCTTGAGGTCTGTCAGCATTAGCTGTTCAAGTGCAAATCCCAGTTCTGCCATCTCTCAGCTGTGTGACCTCCAGAAAGTTGTTTAACCTCACTGAAACATGATCAATAAAATGGAGATAGAACCTTCCTTTTAAAGCTGTTTTGAAGAGTCACTTCAGCTAGGTAATATACATGAAAGCAGCTGCTCAGTACATGTTAGTTTCCTTCATAAAACCAAGGAGGTATTTGGCAGAAAGGGTTGAATGAATGAATGAATGAAGCTTTATAAGAGAAGAAACCATTCTTCTCCAAGCTCTCTGATCTCACCCTGCCATCAGCCAGGACATGCTTCCCTGGAGCTAGTGAAGGGGTGTAGGTAGGGGGGAGGAAAGAAATTTTAAATGGAAGATCTAAGTCACTCATCCATCCATACAACAAACATTTAATTGAATACCTCTTCTGTGTCAAATGTGTTGAGCTGAGTCAACTGAAGCTGACTGAGCTGGCTGAAAAGACAGAAACCTGGACCCATCCCTCAAGGGGAGAATGGGGGATAAGGGATCACAGTCTGGTGCAGAGACTGAGGAACCAGGCCTGGGCTCAGCTGTTAATGCTATCTAAATATGATGGAGAAGTGTGGTAGTTACATGTATCAGTTACATTGCTGCATAACACATGACCCCCAAATTTAGTAGCTTCAAACTGAACATAAAGACTGTGCTTAAACAAGAAATATTTATTATCTCACACGGTTTCTGAGGGCCAGGAATCTGGGAGTGGCTTGGCTGGTGGTTCTGGCTCAGGGTCTTTCATGAGGCTTCAATCAAGCCATAGGGTGAGACCAGTCTGTGAAGACTTGCTGGGGGCTGATGGGTCTGCTTCCAAGCTCACTCACTTGACTGTTGGCAGGAAGATTCAGCTCCTCATCATGTGGGCATCTCCCTAGGACTGCTCATGGTGTGGCTTCCCCCAGAGCAAGGGGTCTGAGAGAGAGAGATTGAGAGAGAGAACAGTGAACAAGAGTGCTCAAGAAGGAAGCTGCAGTCCTGTATAACCTGATGTAGGAAGTGACATCCCATCACTTCTGCCATATACTGTTGGCTCCACAGACCAAGCCTGGGATCATGTATACCAAGAGGCAGGGATCATTAGAGGCCAGTTTGGAGGCTGGATACCACAGGGAAGCAGAGTTACCAGCCATGGTTTAGATCATCAAATAATAAATATTATGGGTTGAACCAGACAGAACCAGATGGAGGGCTCTGGGAGCCCAGAGGAAGCTGGGATATTGGTTTACCCTGGGGGATGGCAGAGGCAGGAATGTGGATTGAATCAGAGAGTAGGTGGCATTTGGCATGGGTACATAGGGACATGAAGGAGGGATTGAGATATTGAGAAGGGGACTTGTGGCCAATAGCCAGCCCCTGTGAGCTCACAATGGTTCCCTGGGAGTTATTTTATACACTGCAGAGAACCTGTGGGGGTGGGGGAGGGGATTCCCTCTTCTTGGCTGACCCACTAGGAAGATTCCCCCTTTTGCCTCCCCTCCCTCCCTCCCCTACTCCCTCCCTTCCACCATCCTACCCTCCTTCCCTTCCCTCTTCCCCTTTACTCCCACACAGGTAAAGTCTCTGGCTGAGTCCATTGATGAGGCCCTGAACTGCCACCCATCAGGGCCCATGTCTGAGGAGCAAGGGTCAGCCCAACTGGAGAAGCGAGAGTCAAAGGAACAGCAAGAGGACAGCTCAGCCACGTCCTTCAGTGACCTTCCCCTCTACTTGGATGACCCAGTTCCCCCACCATCCCCTGAGCGACTGCCCAGCACAGAGCCCCCACCCCAGGGCCGGCCTGAGTTCTGGGCGCCAGCCCCTCTCCCACCAGTTCCTCCACCAGTGCCACCTGGGACCCGGGAAGACGGTGCCCGTGAGGAAGGCACTCGCAGGGGTCCTGGGTGCTTGGAGTGCCGGGATTTCCGGCTGCGGGCCGCCCACCTTCCCCTGCTTACCATTGAGCCTCCTAGTGACAGCTCCGTGGACCTGAGTGACCGCTCAGATCGCGGGTCTGTCCACCGCCAGCTGGTGTATGAGGCTGATGGCTGCAGCCCCCATGGGACCCTGAAGCACAAGGGGCCACCAGGCAGGGCCCCAATCCCACACCGCCACTACCCAGCCCCAGAGGGCCCAGCCCCAGCCCCGCCAGGGCCCCTGCCACCAGCCCCCAACAGTGGCACTGGGCCCAGTGGTGTGGCTGGGGGTCGGAGGTTGGGGAAGTGCGAGGCAGCAGGCGAGAACTCTGATGGTGGAGATAATGAGAGCCTGGAGAGCTCCAGCAATTCCAATGAGACCATCAACTGCAGCTCTGGCTCCTCTTCGAGGGACAGCCTGAGAGAGCCTCCAGCCACAGGCCTGTGCAAGCAGACTTACCAGCGGGAGACGAGGCACAGCTGGGACTCACCAGCCTTTAACAACGATGTGGTGCAGAGGCGGCACTACCGGATCGGCCTCAACCTCTTCAACAAGTACGTGCTCCCTGATCCTGCCTCCTCTCCCCTTCCTACCCTGCTAGAGGCACTTGGACCGCTGGGGCTGAACTCCAAGCAGAGATCCTGCTTCAGCCATCCTCTCGTTTTGTGGGTGGTGTTTCTCCCCAGCCTTTCAGGGAAGAGGATTGGCAACAGGGTGGCAGAATGGAAAGCCCTCCCCACCACACACAGACACACCTGTCAGAGACAATTCTAACCCTAATACTGCCTCTGACTGGCTGTGTGATCTTGGGCAAGATGTTTCCTCCTCTGGGCCCGGTTTGCTGTCTATAGGATGGATTCTGAACCTTGGGTCCCCCATGTCCCCTTTTTGGTGGGGAGGTGATATGATGTATAAAGAGCCCTGCTCTAAGTAACAGGAGCCCTCGACCCCTAACCTGACTCCGGCCAGCCTCTCTGTGTAGCCCTGGGCAAGGTGTGTTCCTTCCTTGGGCTTCAGTGCTTCCATCTATTGATTAGCAGGGTGTGTGGGGCACCTGGGTGGCTCAGTTTATTAAGCATCCAACTCTTGATCTCGGTTCATGTCATGATCTCGGTTCATGTCATGATCTCGTGGTTTGTGAGTTCGAGCCCTGCATCGGGCTCTGAGCTGACAGCACAGAGCCTGCTTGGGATTCTTTCTCTCCCTCTCTCTCTGCCCCTTCCCTGCTCGTTTTTTCCCTCCCTCCCCTTCCTCCTCTCCCTCTCTCTTTCTCTCTCTCTCTCTCTCAAAATAAATAAAACAAACTTTTAAAAAGTTTTGATTAGCAGGGTGTGCATACTCAGGCCTGGGGTGGGGGGGGCAGGGTGGAGTACTGGAGTAGTCAGTGACCATGACTGAGCCCTTTCTAGGTGCCTGATCTTATGCCAGGTGCTTAGGAGTGGGGTGGAAGCCTGACATCTGCTCAGAAGAGAATTAGAAACCAAATGCCTTGTGTCTTCATAGCCTAGTAGACACTGCCACCTATATTTACTTCTCACAATAGCTCAGGAAGGTGGGAAGTAGTGTCCCTGTTTTATAGAGAAGGAGCTGAGGCTTAGAGACATAAAAGGAGTTGCCTTGAGTCACACAACTGGTAAGTGACAGATGTGAGACTCCTGTGGCACCAAAGTCTCTTCCAAATTCCAGCCTCATCGGGTCCTAAGGCTCTGGGGTTTTGAATACGGGATAGCTCAGACCCAGATTTGGCCTAGTGGAAAGTAGAGAGTATCTTGTCTATTGGCACATTCACAGAGGCTGGGTACTACCTTGTCTGGGTGGGATTTGAGAGGCAGACAGAGAAACCTCTTCACTTTCCTGTTCTGAGGGTCTGTGACTCAGAGAGAAGGGCTTAGCCTGGGGGCTCAGGCCTTCTCCCAGGACTCCTCAGTGGCTACTGGGAATATTAAAGCTCCTGGCGTAGAGCAGCCTCTCATTAGATCTTAGTTTCCATTGTAGTGTGGCTCCAGTTAACTGACTGGCTCCAGTGAAAGGGTTTAGGATGCCTTGGAATTTAGAAACTCTGTGAGAGTGACTTCCTCCCCTTGGGCCTCAGTTTTCTTATCTGTACCATGAAGGGATTGGACATAAGTTATATATTCACCTTCCTTGGTTCTCTGAGGCTATGGTTGGGCCCAAAATTAGTTCATGAAGTGGGACCGAGGGCCGAGTTCTAGGAGCACAGTCATCTCATCTACCTCCCCTCTTTCTGCAGGAAGCCAGAGAAGGGTATCCAGTATCTGATCGAGCGGGGCTTCCTGTCAGACACACCGGTGGGAGTGGCTCACTTTATCCTGGAACGGAAAGGCCTGAGCCGGCAGATGATAGGGGAATTCCTAGGGAACCGGCAGAAGCAGTTCAACAGAGATGTGTTGGAGTGAGGACCCCAGGATGGGGCAGATCGGGCCAGGGATTCCTGGAAAAGGAGGGCAGGAGGGAGGAAGTGGGCAGCCTGTCCTTTTTGTTCAGATAAACTTTACAAAACAGGATGAAGAGACCTTCCTGCTCCCATACCCCTCTACTTCAAAAACGTCTGATCTCTCTTGGCCCTGTTTCCAAAAGTCCTCTGGGTGGTCCTGCTTGTCCTGTGGCCTGCTTTGGGCCCCAGTTTGCCTATCTCTGAAATCAGCGGGTCAGTGGAAAGGACCCTTAGAACCATGTGTCTGGCCTTGATTTTCTGGGATGGATTCAATTTCAAACATTCCATCCTCGTAAGTACTTGGTAGGGCTATGGGTCCAGATTTTGGAAGTCTGTCAGTGGGGGTGTTTGTCCGTTTGAGCAGGTCAGGGTAGGTCAGAGGTTTTCTGCAGAGGATTTGAGAGTGGCATACCTGCTTCTTTCCTCCTCAGCTGTGTGGTGGATGAGATGGACTTCTCCTCCATGGATTTGGATGATGCACTCCGGAAGTTCCAATCCCATATCCGGGTCCAAGGCGAGGCCCAGAAAGTGGAGCGACTTATCGAAGCCTTCAGGTGTGCCTTTTTCCCATTCCTGAAGCTGCCCTTCCCC
This sequence comes from Felis catus, assembly GCF_018350175.1. Classification (NCBI taxonomy): domain Eukaryota; kingdom Metazoa; phylum Chordata; class Mammalia; order Carnivora; family Felidae; genus Felis; species Felis catus. The sequence continues at coordinate 45,999,726 of NC_058386.1, read as the reverse complement.
CCTTTGGGGGTCAGTGTAGTATGTGTCTACAAGTAACCTCTCTGAGCCTCATACTTTCCTCACCAGAAACTGGAAATCATAAATCCTATCATGCAAGGCAGTTGTGAGGATCAGAGGTAGTGTGCCTAAAGTGTCTAGCTCAGCATCTGGGACATGGGCATCCAATAGGTGACGACAGCATTAGCAACAGCTAATGTTTGTCAAGCACTGGTTTACCAGGTATCAGGTGCTGAGCTGGGCACTTTATGTGATTATTTCACCAAATACTCACAACAACCCTACGAGGTGGGTGCTTCCATTATTATTCCCATTTTGCAGATAAGAAATCAGAAATTTAGAGAGGTTAAGTAATTTGCTCAGTGTCATACAGTAAGAGGTTCAAACCAGGATTTGAACTCAAATGTGTTTGCCTCCATGACCTAATGCCTTTGACTCTTATCCTCTACTGTTAATGCTTTGGGAATCAGGCAGACCTGGACATAACCCGGCTCCACCACTTAGGGGTATCAAGCAGGGAAACAGAAGAGTTGCTGACAACTTGTTTCCCATAATGGGAGAAGGATTTGTCCTATAGTCAGAAAGATCTGGATTTTCATCTTGTCTTCACCATTTACCAACCTTTTACCTTGGGCACGTTACCTCTCCACTTTGGGCCTCATTACTTCCTCTGTAAAATGGGGCTGCTAATAGCTACCTTACAGGATCATGATAGGATTACATGAGACAATGTATGGAGGTCTGTAGGCAGAGCTCTGTAAAAGGTAGTGGTTGTGATTTTATATGCTAGTCTTGGGGAAGCTGAAGAAAGAGGACATACCCAAAAGCCTTGGGAATATTTCTTGGGGGAGAGGGTTGGTGGCACCAGACTGGGGTTGGGGGACGGTGGGTAGGTGAAGATTACTAGTGCCTGACCCTGGCCCTGATCCTGCCCTGCAGCCAGCGGTATTGTGTCTGTAACCCAGCCCTTGTGCGCCAGTTCCGGAACCCAGACACCATCTTCATCCTTGCTTTTGCTATCATCCTCCTCAATACCGACATGTACAGTCCCAGCGTCAAGGCTGAACGCAAGATGAAACTAGATGACTTCATCAAGAACCTGAGAGGTGACCCCAGACATTGCTAGCAGCTTGTCCTGTCCTTCACCTCGGAAGGGAGAGTGGGCAGGGTGGAGGTGGGCTGGGGAAGGAGCGGGGAGATCACACCTCCTCTGTGGAAAATTACCTGTGATGCTCTCTCACTTTCTGCCAAAGCTGGGTATTGCCAGGGCATTCACTTATTAATTCACTCAAATAGTTGTTTGTCCATCTACTCATTCCTGCACCAGATACTCACTGAGAAGGTTCTGGGGTTACAGCAGTGAACATGAGAGATAAAAGCCCTGGCTCTTACAGAGCTTACAGTAATCCACTCAGTCATTTTATGCATCCGTTCACTTATCACTCCTCCCTCTTTCCCTCTCCTTTTTATTTATGCCCATAAAGACTCATTTAAGTATTCTACGTACCCTTTCCTCCATCCATACATTCCTTTATCCACTTGAACACCCAGCCAGCCAGCCAGCCAGCCAGTTGACACTGAGTGCCTCACGTGTGCCAGGCCCTGTGATGGGTGCTAAGGAAACCATAGTCCCTTGCCCCGAGAGAGCTCCTGGTTTGTGGGACAGACTGACATATAGTACCAGATACCCAACACAAGAGAAAAAGCAAACCATGATGTCAGGCCAAAAGCGCAGTCAGACCTCAGAGGAGGGAGAGCCCACCTCCAACACACTTCCTGGAGGAAGCAGTATTTTCATTTTAAGGTGGGCTTTGAAGGCATGGCTAATATGACAGAATAGCAATAGAGGAGGCTTACCTAGTAGTAAGAATAACGAAGGCACAGGGGCACCTGAGTGGCTCAGTCGGTTAAGCATCTGACTTTAGTTCAGGTCATGATCTCCCAGCTCATGGGTTTGAGCCCCACATCGGGCTCTCCCCTCTCAGGGCAGAGCCTGCTTCCAATCCTCTGTCTCCTTCTCTCTCTGAACCCCCCCCCTCAAAAATAAACAAACATCAAAAAACATTAAAAAAAGAATAACAAAGGCAGGAAAAGTTGTTTGAAGAACAATCAAGATGGGGTGGATGATCCAGTTGGGAAGGTCAGTTGGAATCAATATGCAAGGACCTTGAATGCCAGGTAGAAGGTGTCACCTTGACCTTTTTTCTTGGTTTATTGTATTGATGCCAAACCCTGGCTCTCACCAAAGAGCAGCCTCCTAAAAATGGCACATATGCTAGGATTATTTAAACAGAAACGAAAGAGGGAAATAGACATGAGGAAAAACAAACAGATGAGACAAATTGGCTGACCGGCAGGGTTTGCACAGTAGATGGGCTTAAGCTCTCTGGCAGCTGAGGTAAAAAGGCGGTGTGATGAAGCATGTTCCTTTAGCACCTGTGCAGGGAGGAGGCGTGGCATTTCCAAAGGAGAAAACATTTTCTCTAGCAGAAGGTTTGGAGGGAAGAGTGAGTGGGTTTCACTCAGCAGACAGGAGTGAAGAAGGATGGTAGACTTGGGAGGAGGGAGTTAGATCAGAGGCCATCTGGATCTGTCTTCTGGAATCCTGCTGTTAGTCATTCGTTCATTCATTCATTTCATCAATCCTCCCTCCCACCCTACCTGCTTCTCTCTCCTGCTCTTTATTATCCTGCCCTTTCCACGTAACCTCGCTACAGGAACTTTCACATGCTTTTTGTAAACACCAAGTTTTTAATAGCTGTAAATTATTTTATTAAATGGATACACTCAGCTTTACTTAACTGTCCCTCTATTGTGAGAACTTAGGTTGTTTCAAGGTTTTTCCTGTAAGTAGCACTTGTACGCACATCTGTGCGCATACTTCTGAGTAATGCCTTAGGGCAGATTCCTAGAAGAAGAATCATGGAATATTTAGGCTTTTGCCAAACTACCTTCCAAAAACAGTTTTGTTAATATACATGCCCACTTTCCTGCACTCTTACTAACATTTAATGTTAGCTTTGCTAGTTAGAAAGGGGAAAAGTATCTGATTATTTTAATCACAGTGTGCTCTGAGTGGCTTAGAAAAAATCCCCGCCATGGGAAAGAAAGCAACTGGCTATCCAGTTGTTTGGTGAAGGACACCTTTTCCAGTCCAGTCCTGACCAAGGGACCAAAGGTGCCCACTCCCTCCAGTCTCGGCCATTGTTTGCACTCATGCCTGGGTGTGGGGCATTTGGAGGAACCCCTGCCACCCACTCCTCACATTTGTGCAATATGCCCCTGTGTTACTCCCTTACCCAGGGGTTGACAACGGTGAAGACATCCCCCGAGACCTCTTGGTGGGCATCTACCAGCGAATCCAGGGGCGTGAACTGCGGACCAATGATGACCATGTGTCCCAGGTGCAGGCTGTGGAGCGCATGATTGTTGGCAAGAAACCGGTAAGTGCCTGGAGAGGCTGCAGAGGGACGGGGTTTGGGTCTGCTTCTGCCACTGAATGGCAGGTAAGTCAGTACCCCTGACTCTGAGCCCCAGACTCCCCTCTCCAGCTGAATGGAGTAGGCGATAATGCATTCCTCAGCGGGGCGTGGTACAGAGTGAGATGCTCTTATGGGGATGCATCTAGCACATTGCAAGGAACGTGGTGGGTGCTGTATAAATATTGGCATCCTTCTCACCCCCGGTTTTGCCTCTCCATCCCAGGTGAGGAGCCAAGCTAATAGTAAACTGATAACCAAAACCAAGAACACACTGTAGTCTTTTAGTCAACAAGCATTTACAGATGCCTTTCCATAGAGCTGGGCATTTGACTGGGGAGTAGGGACACAGATATGAATCAGACATAGTTTCTGTCCTTAGAGGTATTCACAGGCTGGGAGTGGGGGTGTCAGTGCATCTGCCTTATAGTTAGTCTGAGGGAACATAAAGGATGGAGAGGTCACTTCTGGTCCGGGGAAATCAGAAACACCTTCTTGGAAGAGAAAAGACTAGAACTGGGATTTGGAAGAAGAATGGAATATAAAGCTGGGCAAGAAAGGCATTCTAAACAAAGAGAGCTCCAAGGACAAAGGCAAGCCTAGGCCTTTGTTGCTTAGACTCCTTGTGTCAGAGTAAACTTCCTCTTGAGGTTGGACGATAAGGTGCCAGAGGCCTGAAGTTGGTGTGGCTAGCCTTGATGACATCTATTTCTTCATGCCTATCTAGGTCTTGTCTCTTCCTCACCGTCGACTGGTTTGCTGCTGTCAACTCTACGAGGTGCCAGATCCAAACCGCCCCCAGAGGCTAGGGTTGCATCAGCGGGAAGTCTTCCTCTTCAACGATCTCCTCGTGGTAGGAGCACTGTAGGGGAGGAAATGGAGCGGCGGGGGGAGGGGAGGGTGAACTTGCACCCTGGGTCTATGTGAACCATGTTAACGGCTGGTGGGTGGAGGTGTGGTGGATGACGTGCTTTACCATGTGATGTGTGCAGTCTTGGATAAGGCATAGGCCATCTCTGCCCCTCTTTTACCTTTTGGATCCATTTGGAGGGAGTGACAGCTGCACAGGGGGAGAAAATGTGAGGACCAGAGGAGTTGACAGGCTTACAGTCTGGGAAGTGGTAGGAAATGTCCCTGTTCACCTCAATAGCCCAGAGTGTGGGCTGAAAGGAGGGGAAACCTGTGACCCTGGGGTCCCTCTGAAACCTTCAGGTGGTCAGGATGCTTAAAGTGATTCAAGCTTAAAACCAAGCTCATCACCCTTGTAGACGTGCATCTTTTAGAGCTGGGACTCTTAAGGACTCTGCTGGTACAAGAGACTTTCAGGGTCTCTTGTCCAATCTCTTACCTGAAACCAACTTCCTGCATGGCCCCCTGCTTGCATGACTGTGGAGACAGAAGGGTGCCTTCCTCTAAGGCAGCCAGTTTCCTGGTTAGACAGCTCTGATTGACAGAATCTGTTTCCCAATGGGGTTCCTCCAATCATCTTCCCTGGGCCCTTGGGATCACAGAGAATGAGTGTTCTCCTGCTCTGAGACAGCTCTTCAGTGATTTGAGGACAGTGAGCTATCTTCCCCCCTTATCCCCGTGATCTTCAGTTCTTTAGAACAGGGTCTCTCGATCTCACCACTATTGACATTTGGGGAGGGATAACTCTTTGTTGTAGGGGCTAGCCTGTGCATTGGAGTGTATTTAGCATCATCCCTGGTGTCTACCTGCTAGATGCCAGTAGCGCTCCTTCAACCAAAACTGTTTCCAGTCATTGCTAGATGTCCCCTGGGGTTCCAAGTCACACCTAGTTGAGAATTACTGCTTTATTTTTTTCTAATGTTTATTCATTTTTTTTGAGGGGGGGAAGGGGCAGAGAGAGAGGGAGACACAGAATCTGAAGCAGGCTCCAGACTCTGAGCTGTCAGCACAGAGCCTGACGTGGGGCTCGAACTCATGAGCTATGAGATCATGACCTGAGCTGAAGTTGGACGTTTAACCGACTGAGCCACCCAGGCGCCCCGAGTATTGCTGCTTTAGATGAAGCCTCTCCAATGCCTTCACTAAGCCTTAATTCCCTCCTCTGTGAAATGGGGCTAATCCCTATTTCATAAGGTTGTCATGAGGATGGAGTTAAGAAGTCAGAAGTGGAATAGCCTAACCCAGAGGAGTGCCAGGCCCACACGGGTGCTGTGTAAATGTTTCAGCACCTGTCATGCACTGACACCTGTGCGTGTCCAGCCCCATGCTGGGCACTGGGTTCACAGAGATGAGTGAAAGTCAGTCCTCATTCTCGGGAGCTCACAGTCCAAAGGACTAAGAAAATGCTCTGCATAACCATGCACTATAACCCATCCTGAAATCAAGTAATTTGCTTTTAAACACCACTTTGTAGACTGTCTGACGTGTTCACAACCTCCGGTTGTCGAATCCAGAGTGCCCAAGTACTTGATAAAGACCTTGGGCTATTGAGAGGGAGACTCATTAACTCTAGACGTTGGTTCATTGGCATTTGCCACAGGTTGCGGGGTTCTACCGAGGTGGCCAAGAAACAGGACAATCAGACTCTTCGTGGTGCTTCTGGTCCAGCAGGGGGCGATCACACCCGCAGAGCGTTCACCTAAAGCCTGGTGGTGAAAGGCACTGAAGCAGCACTCTGGAAGCTCAGAAAAGGGGGCAGGGTGGGGGAGTCTGTGTGAGGTATTAGATAGAACAGGCTTTCTGGGGAGCATTCAGTTACTTCCTATAAAAATCGCAAATGTCCGTTGCGCATTGTCATTACATCAGGAACTTGCGTTTTCTCCCATCTCTCCTGTTCTGCTCCTCAAGCTTCAGTTCTCCCCAACTTGTGGGTATGTGTGTTTGTGTGTATATGTCTTTCAGTGGCGGTGGGAGGGGAGGGTGGCTATGAGAAATAGGTGTCATGTGGAAATTCCCTACCCCAAACCCTGCCTCTTGTCTTTTTCCCACCCCCTGCCAAAGGTCACCAAAATTTTCCAGAAGAAGAAGATCTTGGTGACGTACAGCTTCCGTCAGTCCTTTCCTCTGGTGGAAATGCACATGCAGCTCTTCCAGAATTCATGTGAGTCCCTACTTGGATCCCAGCATCCCCAAAGTCTATGCCGTGGCCCCCGTGTTCATCCTTCATCCATACCAACCTCCAGTTTTTGGAGTCCTTTACAACTGGACTAAGGTCTCCAAAGCACCTACTTGGTCCCGGGATGCAGGGTAGGCTAGGGTGGAGTATGATTTGGGTCTGTGCCCTGGGGGTCTGGCAGAGAACCGTGGTGTGTATGTTTTCTGGTGGGCCAAAGAGATGGTGATCACGCTGCGCTTTGAAGGACTGAGCCAGAGGAGCTCTGTCAGGTGGCAACAGAAGCAATGTGAGTAGAGACAGAGGTGTGAAGGCAGGGGTTGGAGAGAGTCAGAGTGCAGTTTGCCTTTCTATCTGGAGTAGAGGGAGTAACAGGGCCATGACTGCCAAGATTTTGGGGACCTTGGGGGGCAAAAGGGAAGCCACTGAGGATGCTGAGCAGAGAAGAGGCTGGATTGGAGTTGAAGAGTAGAAAAACTCATTCATGTATGAGCCACCTTGCTTCAGTGCTGACAGGGGTGCCCGACCTCCCCTTTCCCCCACCAGACTACCAGTTTGGGATCAAGTTGCTGTCTGCAGTACCTGGCGGGGAGCGCAAAGTCCTCATCATCTTCAATGCCCCCAGCCTCCAGGACCGGCTGCGCTTCACATCCGACTTGCGCGAGTCCATTGCCGAGGTGCAGGAGATGGAGAAATACCGCGTGGAGTGTGAGTACCCAGCTGTACCTCTTGTCCCTTTTCCTGATACGATCCCCCCCCCCCCCGACACCAAGAATCCTGTCCTCTGAGAATCTCAGAGTTGAGGGTTAGCTTGTCCAACCTTCCTACCCCCATTCTAGGAACTTTTCAGCTTCTGCTTGAATACCTTCAGGGACAAGAGGCTCGTTACCTCTGAACTTCAGATAATTATTCCAAGCCCTGATTAGGAGCCAGCTCTTCCTTCTATTGAAAGACAGCAGGGAGAAGCATCAGGGTATTGGAGGTAGGACTCTAGTTTCAGATCCCAGATATGCTACTTATTATATAGGTAAGCTGGGGTGAGTTGCCTGACTCCCTGATCCCCCAGTTTCTTCATACATGACATTGGGATGATGAAATATCCTTACAGAGTTGTGGAGATTTAATGAGGCAAGGTAGAAGAGATGTCCTACATGTTAGTAGGACCCTGGCACTGAACATCCTAGTTGTCCAAAAAAGGTGATCCCTCTTCCCAGCCCCCCTCCCCTTTCCTGTCCTTTTCCCACACTCCATTTCCTGAGCTGAGTCCCCATCACCCATCCTTCTGGCCCCCAGAGACCACGCCAAGTCGTTTTAAGCATATATAATGGGAAAAGAGTGATTACGTCTAATTTTACTCAATGCCCTCCAAGCTTTCTCTTCTCCAGGCTAAGCAGTCACAGTTAAGTAACATGATGTTGAGGAGAAAGAGATAGGCAGACACAGAGAGAGAAACTGAGGCAGCTGACAGCTGCTCAGTGAGCCCTTCACGGTTCCAGGGTCTGCTCCACTCAGCAAAGCAAGGTCCGCACATTTCAGTTCACCAGATCCTTGAGACCCAGGGGACATTCAGAGAGGGGTGAGCATACCAAGATGAGGGGAAGGCAACAGGCAAAAGTCTCCATGACCTCCTCAGGGAGGTGAAGGGGGGCGTTGTAAGGAGGCTAGAGAGCATAGGCTTTGGACTCTGGCAGACCTGCTTCCAGAATATCAGCTCCCCACCGCCCCCCCCCCATTTCCAGCTGTATGACCCCAGGCCAGCTTTATGACTTTTTGGATTCTCAGTTTCTTCCTCTGAAAATGTGGATGATGATCCTTCCCTCTGAACTGTTGTGAGATTAAGCGAGATCAAGTACACATAGCTCCCAGAAGACTGCTGGCATATAATAGAGGATTCCATTCCTGTTGGTTTCCTGCTCCTGTCCTTCCTGGAGCCCTCTGCTCTGGAGCAAGATAGCTGAGAACTGAGCTGACTTTGGAAGGATTGCCCTTTGCCATAGACTAGAAGGGCCTTCCTGCCCCTGCTGTGACCAGC